>NC_140530.1:6838522-7428522 GCF_057382185.1 Mchenga conophoros | reverse complement strand
TGTCTGGGAGGCTGTGGTTGCTGCTGCACGCAATGTTGATGGTGAACAGATCAAAACACTGACAGAATCCATGGATGGCAGGCTTTTGAGTGTCCTTGCAAAGAAAGGTGGCTATATTGGTCGCTGATTTGTTTTTGTTTTGTTTTTGAATGTCAGAAATGTATATTTGTGAATGTGGAGATGTTATATTGGTGTCACTGGTAAAAATAAATAATTGAAATGGGTATATATTTGTTTTTTGTTAAGTTGCCTAATAATTATGCACAGTAATAGTCACCTGCACACACAGATATCCCCCTAAAATAGCTAAAACTAAAAACAAACTAAAAACTACTTCCAAAAACATTCAGCTTTGATATTAATGAGTTTTTTGGGTTCATTGAGAACATGGTTGTTGTTCAATAATAAAATTATTCCTCAAAAATACAACTTGCCTAATAATTCTGCACTCCCTGTAAAGAACCTTGAACCTATGCTGGGTCACTGTAATGCTGCTGCTGGCACCTTGTTTCACACTGAAAATTAGGAAATGTGTCATCAGTTACAAAAAAGCTGATAGGAAAAGAAGGATGGAAAATGCCTGGAATTTAATTACACTTACAAATACTGCTGCCTCCAAACTGCAAGCATCAATAAAATGTTACAGTATTGTTTCTATATCTGTGGATATATCATTATTGCTAGTTTTCTTGAAACAGAAGATTTCCATCCATCCATCCACTTCCGCTTATCCTTTTTCAGGGTTGCGGGGGTGCTGGAGCCTATCCCAGCTATCATAGGGCGAGAGGCAGGGTACACCCTGGACAGGTCGCCAGTCTGTCACAGGGCTAACACACAGGGACAGACAACCAGTCGCACTCACATTCACTCCCACATTCACACCTATGGACAATTTAGATTTTTCAATTAACCTATCCCCGCAAAGTGGAGAAGATTTCCATTAAAAAGAAAATCTCTGATATCAATTTTGAAGCTAGCGCCCAGCCCTACTGCGCATACTGCAAATATAAAACTGATATATACTTACATCATGAAGCAGTTGATGTCTGGTTTCTGACAAATACAGCAAAGAGGTGCGTTCTCCCCCTCCATACCAGTGTTCTCAGGCACTGGGACATGGTCAGTGTCAGACATTTCACTGTGCTACAACATACAACATACAGCACGGACCACATTACAAATCATGTATATGTAGATGTACTAATTATACATGGCTGAATGGATGCAATAACAACATGTTACTTAGCTACTGTAGTTATTTGTTTCCAGCTGTGTGCAGTTGCTCAAGTCTTATTGACAGTATACCGTTTCAAACACCAGTGCCAACATTTTATTTTTTAAATCTTAGTATGATTCTGCACCAAGACTTGTGGCCTGTTGCTCGGTAACTTATTGTCTGACTATATTAACTACAGTTCATAAACATCATTCATTTTCTCCCACTTATTCCATTCAAGGTCTATTCCAGCTGTCATGGGGCAAAAGTACACCCTGGACATGTCGCCAGTCTGTCGGAGGGTTATTAGAGAGACAACCACGCACACCAATGCCAACTAACATAGACTGTTTCTTCCTATCCTACGCAAGGCCACCTGGGTTGGCTGGAGGACTGTTTACTTAGCCTGGCAGGGCGAAGGACACTGTCTCAGCTGAACTCTGGACACACACACACACTGATAGACACTCATCCCCCCTCCCTTTCCAAACGCCTGCGATGCTCGTTCCCTCCCAGTGCAGATGCCGCAGACATGCTGCAGGACCGGATGCGCTGTCCACACCGGCTCTCTCTTACCCACCCCTGTTGCTTGTCTTGTGTTTTTATGGTGTATTGACAGTCATGTGCTTTTTGTGCTGGGGTGGGGTTTTTTTCTGTTCTCAAACTGTTCTCCCATTAGGAGCTCAGTCTGAGTGGATTTTTTTTTCTCCTCCTCTCACCTCATGTTATGTATTTTCTTTTTTCCTATCAGCCTACCTCTCTGACATGTCTTCCCAATGTGATGTTTGTGTAAAGTTCGGTCAGAAGGTTCCTTTGTAAGCGCGCATGCGACATTAGTGTGCTGCCTGCTGTAACCCATAATTTCCTTCGGGATTAATAAAGTATTCTGATTCTGATTCTGATACAGTCAAGAGACGCAGAAGGTCCCGGTATGCATCTGGACCGGCGAGGACATCTACGAGCTTCTCTCGCTCCAGAAGCTCCATCTTCAGCCTCTCCGCCATACAGCCTGAGACAAACACACCCATGAACGTACCCTTAATGTGACCTCCATCATCTGATGGAGCATGAGAGATGGTGCATGAGCGCTTACTCACCTAAAATTCCAATTTTCATTGGTGTGTGGGTCTTTAATCGTTTCCTCTTCATAGCTGTTAGTTGTTGCAGTCTATTCCATATTGTTTGCTCAGCCTTTTCTCTGTTAAGAAAAGAGATTAGGTTGCAAAGCTGCCATCACCTAGCACTAGATTTCAAAACTTTTCATGAGTTTGATCTTTGCTCCTACCTTACAGAGCACGTTACCAGAAGAACAACATCTGCCTGCAAGTACACGCACATCTTAAACAAACTGCATTAAAGTTACTTCTGCTAGATTCATAAAATAAAACCAGAAGTCAGCTGTACCTCGCTTAGATGAGCTGTGCGCTGATAGCCCTTCTTCTGCAGTATGGACCAGGCTATCTCTGTGTCATTCACATTCATTTGACATCCATAGGTTTCAAAATAAACTGCAACAATAAGCCAAAGAACCCCTTTAGCATCACCACAAACATTCAAAGCTAAGTAAACAAATGGCTTTCACCGACCTTTCCTTGAGTTTCCCATCAACAAGCCTTCAGAGAGATAGTCATGCTTTTCTGAGGGTTCTTCATCTGCAGCACGGCTCCTGTTAGCTGGAAGCCCTTTAACGAAATCCTGAAAACTTGGACCAGATGATAGCCGACTCTTGAACTTGTCTACAGTCTTCTTCTTTTCTCTCACAGTGTTAACAGCGCTAGCCAGTTTAGAACAGTATCTAGCCTGGATGCGGCTGACAGGTGGCCAGTGTTGGGTTACTGTAAATATGGGTTTTAAAGTCCTGAGGTACTCCATGCTTAGCTAACCACAAGAGCAAAGGCTTCGTAATTCCCTATCGGGTGTATCTGGAAATGAGCGACTATGTATTTTAGTTAGCTACTTTTGCCGCAACCTAAAAACTAACATAGTGTCAAAAGTCCCTTTTTACTCAGTAAGATACAGCACGAGTGCTAACTACCTCGAGTGAATTGTCACTCAGGTACAGATATCATGTGGAGCCAAAGATGTCTTAGTATCAAGAGGAGTCACTCCCTGTTTCAAGTACCTGACGCTATTCATCAGTGGACCTGTACCGCCGGTCAGAGGAGGAGACGAGAGATTCAGCAGGTTGTTTACACTGAATAAATGGCTTATATCAGCATGTGCTGACCACTCAGTGCACTTTATCGACAACTTTAATATTTTTTGGGAACGCAGGCATCTGTTCAAAGCAAATGGATTTAATTTTAACAAGTCAGGGGTGAAACTGTTCACCTCCAACTTGTTTTATTCCATACGTCATCCATCCGTGCTTGGTGCCAAGGCTGAGATAAACGAGGAGTTATCTCATAAAGAGGAACAAACAGTACTCCAAGAACAGACAAAGCCCAGCAGAAACCTTGAGGAGGAGCTCCATTTGCCCCCACCCGGGAAGAGCCTCAGAAAGGAGAGACATCTAAGGCAAGAAGAGGGGTCCCTATTTGCCTCCAACTCTCTCAACAACACCAACGACCAGGACAAGGGACCACGACCTTCCCCAGTCCCCCAAACCCCTGACAGGCCATCACCCTCCTCCCCCTCCCTTTCTCCCTCCTCCCCACACCTGAAATTCACTGAGGAGATGATGGAGCGGGTCAATGCTGGGCTCAGATCTACCCCCCGTCCCAATCCCTTTTTGTCCCCCATAAACCCCCCACCAGAGCGGCCAAAGGTTCGCCATCGAGCCCCACCCTCAACAGAGCAATCGAAGTCACATTGCCCAGCCTCGCCCCCCTTAGTTCCTCTTCATGCCCTGTCTCCGCAGTCTGATGCGTGATGTGTGAAGGGTCCGGGCTGTGAGGATTATGGCAGTGGTGACTTTTCCCAGGAGAAGCTGGGACCCTGTTTACTAGAAGGTTTTAAAATTTCTGTACTTTTAGGTGACAGGAGACATGTGGCCTGGTCAAAACACAGAGAGCTGCACTCTAAAAGATCTTTAAACATAGTAAACATACCTTGTGTGCCACAGACTGCTCCCAAACATGAGGGGACAAGTAATACCTCTAAAACACTTAAGTTGGCTTTATTAAACATTAGATCTCTAGCTGGGAAAACATTTTTAATTAATGATTTAATCACTGAGCACAGCCTTGATTTTATGTTTTTAACTGAAACTTGGTTGGACCAAAGTAACAGTGGAGCTGTTCTCATCGAGACGACCCCTCCTAACTACAGTTTTATCAGTGAGGTCAGGGCGAGCAGGAGAGGAGGAGGGGTTGCTGTCTTATTTAATGAATCATTTCAATGTAAGCAGCTATCTCCTGGAAGTTTTCAGTCTTTTGAATATGTGTCTTTACAGCTGAAGGCCCCATCCAAAGTTGTGTTTCTTAATGTTTACAGGCCTCCCAAATACTGCACAGACTTTTTTAATGACCTCAGTGAACTGCTGTCTGTGATCTGTGTTGATTTTGACTGTGTAATTATTGCTGGGGATTTTAACATTCATGTGGACAACCCTCAGGACAAAGGGACTAAAGACCTGAGTAACACTCTGGGCAACTTTGGGCTGACTCAGCATGTAACAGAGAACACACATAATAGAGGACACACTCTTGACCTACTGATCTCCAAAGGCCTGAGCATTTCAAAGGTTACTGTGTCTGATGTGGGCCTGTCTGATCATTACTGTGTTTTCTTTGAAAGTAAAATCTCAGCCCACATAAATATATCAACAACAGTGATCACAAAACGGTGTATAACAGAACACAGTAGTGCAATTTTTAACCAGGTCTTCCCATTAACACCTGATCTGTCCAGAGGGTCAGTCAATGAGCTCGTCAATAGCTTCAATGCTAACATGTTAAATGTAATGGACACTATTGCTCCCATTAAGGTGAAGGTTATCTCTGGAAGGAAAAAGTCTCCATGGAGAAACTCCACACTGGTGAAAAATGAAAAAAGAGAGTGCAGGAAAGCTGAGCGCAGATGGAGAAAAACAAACCTCCAGGTTCATTATGACATTTATAAAGAGAAACTTCACAATTATAATTTACAACTGAGGAATGCAAGGAGGTCCTACTTCTCTGACATCATCACTAAAAACAGCCATAATGCTCGGGTCTTATTTTCTACAGTTGACAGGCTAACAAACCCTCCTGTGCCAGTGGCAGCTGAACTTCATTCGACCATGGCCTGCAATGACTTTGCCAAATTCTTCACTGAAAAAATCCAAAAAATTAGACAAGCAATTGGTACATCAACAGCAGATCCAGGATATGTACTGTGTCCACCGAAAAACTGTTTAAACACCATGAAACAGTTTCAACCTATTAACAGCAAAGACCTGGAGGACATCTTAGGTCAACTGAACTCCTCCTCTTGCTGTTTAGATGTCCTGCCAACAAGTTTTTTCAAAAAGGTCTCAAAGACTTTAGAGTCAGACCTGTTACAGATCGTCAACTTTTCTTTATTATCAGGTGTGTTTCCAGAATCACTAAAAACTGCTGTAATCAAACCTATACTGAAAAAGGACAATCTTGACAAGACACAAATGAACAACTACAGGCCGATCTCAAATCTCCCGTTTTTAAGTAAGATCATTGAAAAAGCAGTTTCTCAACAGCTCAGTTACTTCTTAAAACAGAATAACTGCTATGATGCCTTCCAGTCAGGTTTTAGACAGAACCACAGCACTGAAACCGCTCTGACCAAAGTGTTTAATGACATATGTCTCAATACAGACAGTGGAAAAATGTCAGTCCTAGTTTTACTGGATCTCAGTGCAGCATTTGATACAGTTGACCACAACATATTACTCAAACGACTGGAGAACTGGACAGGTCTTTCAGGAACTGTACTAAACTGGTTCAAAACATACGTAGAAAACAGGAAATACTTTGTATCAATAGGTAACTTCACATCTGAGCAGACAAGTATCACATGTGGAGTTCCCCAAGGTTCCATCTTGGGACCCCCTCTGTTTAACATTTACATGCTCCCACTGGCACAGATTATAAAGAACAACAAAATAAACTACCACAGCTATGCAGATGACACACAAATATATATCACAATGTCACCAGGAGACCGAGGCCCTGTACAGGCTCTTGGTAAATGCATTGAGGAAATCAATGACTGGTTGTGCCACAATTTTCTCCAGCTAAACAAAAACAAAACTGAGGTAATAGTCTTTGGCGCCAAAGAAAAACGATTACAGGTCACCAGAGAACTTCAGTCTATACACCTAAAAACCACAAACCAGGCGAGAAATTTGGGTGTAGTGATGGATGCAGACCTAAACTTAGAAAAACACATTAAGACAATAACAAAGTCAGCTTACTATCACCTCAAGAATATATCAAGGATAAAAGATCTGATGTCTCAACAGGACCTGGAAAAACTAGTCCATGCATTCATCTTTAGTAGGCTTGATTACTGTAACAGCATCTTTACAGGTCTACCTAAAAAATCAGTCAGACAACTACAGCTCATTCAGAACTCTGCTGCTCGAGTCCTCACTAAGACCAAAAAAGTGGACCACATCAGTCCAGCTCTGAGGTCCTTACACTGGCTGCCTGTCCGTCAGAGGATAGACTTTAAAGTTCTGATGCTGGCCTATAAAGCTCTGAATGGTTTAGGACCAAAATACATCAATGACCTCCTGACCCAGTATGAACCATCCAGATCCCTCAGGTCATCTGGATCCGGTCTTTTATCAGTTCCCAGAGTCAGAACCAGACACGGAGAAGCTGCATTCAGCTTTTATGCTCCTTATATCTGGAACAAACTCCCAGAAAGCCTCAGATCAGCTGAAACACTCAGTTTATTTAAATCCAGGTTGAAGACTCACCTGTTCTCAGCTGCATTTGAATAAAGCACCAAATCCACACTTTAAGCTTAAATTTCAAAACTTACATTTAACTACTGATTTTATCTACTGTTCTGATTTTATCTGTTTTGATTTTATATACTGTTGTTTGTTTGTTTGTTAATTAGTTAGTTAGTTTATTTGCTTGTTTTAATCAATTTTAAATCATGCTTTTTATTTGTTCTTGTTTCTAATGTCTCTGTAAAGCACTTTGAATCACCTTGTTGTTGAATTGTGCTATACAAATAAACTTGCCTTGCCTTGCCTTGCCTAATGAAACCCGGAAAAACGTTTCACTCTTGTGAAGTGTTGCTACATACTAGTAAGTTTGTTTCAAACATAGAGGAAGCTCGAAAAGAGGTAAATAGTTTTTATCTTTAAGTCAATTCAGGCGCTTATCCAGTGTGTTAATAAGGTAATTAAATGTCAGACTACAATCCTCGAGAAGTCCGTAATGTCCGTTAGACAAAAATGTCACTGTACGTCCATCTTCACGGTCCGTCGTCATAATCTCCTTAGTCTAAACTATGGTTCCGTATGTGCGACAAAGCTTTGAAGGGAACTTTAACATTTACAGAATCGGGTTATTGATGGTGAGAGACGGATTTATGTCGTTGGGTTATTGTCCAAAACTCAGCTGCGGTCGAGATGAGAGTGGCGCATGAAAAAAAAAAACGTTAATGGTTTTTGTTTGTTTATTCGTTTGCTTGTTTTATTATTTACATTAATCGAGGTCTTGATCTTATAAAAATATTCAATATTGTTGCATACCGACGTAAAGTATTAATATCAGGCCATAAGAACAAAACATTGTTCATACTTATCATGTAAATATGAAATCCTGCCAAAACAGTTTCAGACAGATGCTTTTAAATAAAGTTTTTGTTTTTGTTTTTTAAAGAAGAAGAACAAACGGTGACGAGAGAAAGCAACTTCTCATATGAATAAGTGAATATGCCCCCAATCCGCATCCCGGACGCACACACAGACAGAGAGAGAGAGAGAGAATCATGTGTGATGTAGGCGTGACTGGAGCCACAGGTTCAGTATAAAGTGAGCATGAACTCTGGGATGAGAAACAGTACTGTTCCAGTGTTTTCTTTTGTTCGTTCTTTCCTGGAAGTGAGACATCATGAGAGTGGAAGGTGCGGAATAAAACTGCAGAGGCACTCAGGATTCTTACCAAGAAAAAAAAAAAAATCAAGGTAACTTAGAAAAAACACTCTGAATTTGATATCCATGTTTGTATAAATGTATTATTTATTCTTAAAATCATGATATTTCCTGTCACGTTATACATCTCTGCCTGCCTCAACTTCAGTTCCTTGTGCAGAGCGATGAGGCTGGTCTGGGAAACTGTGGTTTCAGCGTTTTTTCTAATGTAATTTCTACTCCTGTCATTTGTTCTGGCTATCCACTCTTCTCCAGGACTAGCTGTGATGATGGAGAAAGCTGCACTGCTGCTTTGCTGCCTGATCATGACTTTGTCAGGCTCCCCACTCTACCCATCCATTAGGTAAGTCCTGACAAAATCACTCAAATTCATTAGGTGTTGTTCATTTCCATTTTTACTGAGGTTTAGGCATATTTTGAAAGTTACGTAAACCCTTTGCTTAGTTCAGCTGTTCAGCTTTGGGAATGCCGATCAATGACAGCATTGGATGATTACACAAAGGGAACATTTTTTGTAAACTCATGGCAAATCACACCAATATGCACTATATATGCATCATTTAGCTAAAATGTTTGGAAACCTTACCAAGTGACATAGAAAATTTTCTTAATATTCAAAATCTGAATGAAACATTAAATATAACATATTTGATCTCTGTCAGGATTAGAAAAATGGTCGTGTCGAAGCTCATCTAACAGTTGACTCTTTACTTTACATGTCATAGCTGTGTCCTCTGTACTTCTGCTAAAAAGGGTCAAGAAGTCTGGATTAGTCACCGCGTTACGTTTACGAGGCATCATCGTCACAGTGTCGTGTACCAAAGCTGCAGATGTAATTTTTCACGCGCTAAAGCATTTTGCAGACTGATGATATTTTCTTTTCTTTTAAATCTGTCATCTTTACAAAGATTCTGCACTACTATGAAATCATCGTTCTTGCTAGATAAAGGGCTATGTTTGAATAATGGCATTTAAGATGTTCTGCATTCATATAGTTCATGGGGATGTTTCTCAGGTTCGGCCAGAGGGATACATCTATCCTGATGACATCTTCACTAAAGAATCCAGCAGAGCAGCAGGAGGAAGACGCACGTCCTCCCAGGGAGCCAGCAGAGTTGCGGTCCGTATGTTAATATGGTCTGAGTGGCTGATGTAAAATATGGCTCAAAGGCTCAGCTAATGAAACGTCCCAGTCAGAGTGGATCATTTACACAGTTTTTTAATGGGGATTCTTGATTTATTAGAAGGTACATCATTTTCAAAGATATGTCAAAAAAAAATACACACAGCTGAATACAATGCAAGCAAACATTGGACTACAGATAGTCTATGCTGGACCTAAATCTTTATATTTTGACCTTTTAGATATGGAGCTACATTTTATTAAAATAGTGCACAAAGTTTTCATTTATGAATTAATTATGAAATGTGGCTAAGATCGATCCACCCCATAATACAGCCCGTGCTGCAAATATAACATATTTCTAATGTAAGATGGGGAAATATTGTTTTTCTACAATATTATGATTTCATTGCACATTACTTAAAATGGATTGTGCAGTGAACATGCACTTGTCATTACAGTATATTTTTTGGTTTCCTGTAAAAACTTCACTTGTTAATTTCTTATTTTGGTGTACTTACCTTTAAATATTTATAGGTAACCATGACTACATTGTAATTTCAAAGCAAATATGTTGAAATTCCATTTGATTACAGGGTACTTACACCTTTAGTTGCAGGCCGTATTTTAAAGTTTTACTAAATGTGTCTTAATACTTCGAACTTTAGTGTGGATGCATAAAAAGATGTGAGCAAATTGTAAATCGACCGCTGGCCAGCTCCCAGATAAATCCTGCCGCTGCACTGCAGTTTACTTTATTTTCTGCTTACACTGACTGAACTGATGCAAACTGTCCCCATTTCTGATTCCAGCTTAGGGCGCCATGCTGATGCCATCTTTACAAACAGCTACAGGAAAGTCCTGGGCCAAATCTCTGCCAGAAAGTTCCTTCAGACAATCATGGGCAAACGGCTGGGGTAGGTAACACAAGTGGACTGAAATCGCTCCAATGTGTGTGGGTTACCAGTACAAATAGCCAGTGAAAGAGGAATTATTGTGGGGTTTGTTTGTTTTTTCCCCACAGGGATGGAAGTGAGAGCTACATGAAACGTCAGTCAGATATCTATGAGGGGACATACAAGGAAGACCTCACAGCCATCCAGAGAAATCAGAGATACAGGGGGGTGCACGGGAATGTCCTGAGACACAGGTATACACGTCTCCGATCTTTAAAAAGCCTAAACATTCAGAATTTGGCTTTTCCCACAACTGCAGATTCACTAAACTGAATCTTTTCTCTTTACAGACTGCTGAGTTGAGGAGGAAAGCTTTATCATCACATTTTTTTTAACTATCTTTTATTTGTTTGAGGGTGTCCTTTAAAGAAAAGAAATCATCTTATATATTCACATTAAAAGTTGTGAGGAAATCCTACAGCCTAGCTTATCATTGTGTGTATGTATGTGTGTGTGTGTGTGTGTGTGTGTGTGTGTGTGTGTGTGTGTGTGTGTGTGTGTGGGCGAGGGGGGGTTGGGTTATTCAAACACCCAAATCAAACTATGTGACCAGATTTCATTAAAAAACCCTTTAGTGGCTTTCTGATTGTGTATCTTTCTGATTGTGTATCTTATGTGAGGATTGTCTCAAGAATGTGTCTTCAGGGCCACGTCTGCATTATAAATGCCAACTCTGTGTTACAGGTTTCCTGCTATGATTAACAGATGCGACCTTGATGGCCTGTTAAATGGCCGTGCGTGTTGATGTTACTGTACATCTGCACCTTTTCTTTAACATTTCAAGATGTTTCACGAGACAAAAGATGTGATATTTAGAAAGCTTGTATGGAAATGAAGTACATATTTGAAGCAATAATATATTTTACGAGTTTAAAAAGAAGTCAATCAAATCAAATCAAATCAAAATTTATTTATATAGCACATTTTTAAGACCGAAGTACACCAAAGTGCTTTCCAGTAAAATCACAATACAGATAAAATCACAATAAAATATAAATTACAAATATATAAAATATAAGATGATTACATAATCTAAATACAGAGCCAGATGTAAATTACCCTAATTCGCCTTAAATGCCAGATCAAACAAATACGTTTTTAAACGTGATTTAAAAGACTGAATGGAATCTGACGCGCGAATATGAAGAGGGAGAGTATTCCATAGCCTGGGTGCAGCAACGGCAAAGGCACGGTCTCCTCTGGTCTTCAGCCGAGACCTAGGTTGTACTAAGAGCAGTTGGTCCGATGATCTTAGTGCTCTCTGAGGGCTGTACAGACAGAGGAGATCAGCTAAATAGTCAGGTGCCATATTGTTTAAAATTTTATAAGTAAACAATAAAATTTTAAAATCAATTCGATATTTGATAGGAAGCCAGTGTAAATTTTTCAGAACAGGGGTGATAGAGTCAAACTTTCTAGTGCCGGTCAAGAGACGTGCTGCGGCATTCTGGACCAGCTGCAAACGCTGCAGAAGAGAAGATTGTAGACCCAAGTAGAGTGAGTTACAATAGTCCAGTCTTGACGTAATGAAAGCATGAATGAGTTTCTCTATATCTTTGTGTGGTATGTAGGGTTTAGCCTTAGAGATTAGGCGTAGTTGATGAAAGCTAGTTTTCACCACAGTAGAGACCTGTTTATCAAGTTTGAAGGAACTGTCCATGAAAACTCCAAGATTCCTGGCAGTATCAGTAAGGTAGTTAGCAACAGGCCCAAATGTGCCAGTCAATTGTCCCAGAGGCATATTTCGGTCAAAAACAATAATTTCTGTCTTCTTTCCATTTAAAGTAAGAAAGTTACGTGATAACCAGTCCTTGACATCACTCAGACAGTCAAACAGAGGATGTGGTGAGGATAGAGCATCCCCAGTCAGGTGAAGGTAGATTTGAATATCATCAGCATAACAGTGAAAAGAGACATTGTGTTTCAAAAGTCTGCTGTAGTCGCATGCAACTAGTAGTTTTTGCTGCCTAATGCGACTCTTCAAACACTGCAGATTAACTGGATGTCATTCTGCTGTGTTCTGTACCTGTTACACTACAGTATGTGCTGGCATTACCATTAGCCTGTAATTGTCTACTGTGGCCATCATGGGCACGCTTTATAGACTACACAACTTCACAGAGTGTGAAACACCTTCAAAGATCCCTCCATAGGGACCACGGAGCACCTTAACTCTGGGAAGGTGAACCGTTTTTATCTTGTGTGAAGACTGATTAAAAAAATATCCCTTTAAGGGACACACATGTGTGTACAATAGCGGGGAGTGTAATCACGGTACTGTCTGCACAACTGAGGAACAAACCCCAGCAGGCAGCTGGACTCGTGGCAGCACAGGTGCTGCTTCTAACATTGTCTTAATAACAGCTCTGCTCCGTTTAGAACTCTCATTAAGCTCTGCCATTGATCCATAATGCACAAACACCAGTACCCGACATTTGAATCATCCATGAATCGGTTCTATGGATTAATAATCTTCGCAACCTGTCATTTGATCTGACTTTGAATTAATCAGGGTGTGTTATCCACAATCCACGTGAGTCCAAGTGACGAGCTTTTGATGTGATTTCTATGAGTGATTCTTAATGTTTAGGATAAAAGTTGCTCTCTGTTCCTAATGCTTCCTCCAGCCTGCTCCACTGTGTGCAGGAGAAGAGCCAAACATGTTTGGCTCTTTGTGAACACACTGATGCCTTCTACGTAAAGGACAATAAATCTCCCTCAGGTCATTTTCTCTGCATCAATGATTACAAGACTTACTGAAAACATCACAAAATGATGACAGCTACTTCACTTAATGCTGGCGTCCATTTGTAAATACAGATGTAAAGCAGTTTTCAGATAACTATAAAATACTTTGTTTAGTGCCACACTGCTGGTTTCGTTTTCTTTCAGCTCCTTGCTTAGAGAATTTTTTTAAAATACTAATAATTTTATTCTGTGATATATTTTTATCAGACGAAGCATTTTTCACAATAAATTCCTAACTTTTGGAGATAAAAGTATTCATCTTTTATCTTATATAAGCTATAGTAATAGGTTATATTCTGACTGCACTACAAAATAGCGAACTCTCCACTTTTTTTTCCCTATGCTGTGCTTTTTATTTTTATTCCCACAATCTGCTCATTTGCATTCAGTACATGTAGCCGCCCTCCACTCAGACCTGCAATAAATTCGAGGCTGCTGTGGCTCAGGAGATAGAGCAGGTCATCTACCAATCAGAGGGTTAGTAGTTCAATCTCTGGCTATTCCAGTTCAAGCACCTTAGAGTCCTTAGGTGAGATACTGAACCCTGAATGGCCTCTGATGCATTCAGTGGAGTCTGTGGGATCACTAAAGGTGTAGCTTTTAAAAGCAGCAGTGTGACTTTGATTAAGAAAGTACTATGGCAGTGCAAGTACATTTATCATTTATCTAATGTGTTTAGGAGACACCTTTAGATTGTAGCTGGAAAAAGAAGAATGTTTTTACCCAAGCAAATATCATTTCTTTCTCCCCTACTGTGATGACAAAAAAATAAAATATATAAGAGATATATATATAATCAATTTGACATACACAAAAAACCCACTGAGCTCATATTCTTCTCTATAATAAGAAAAAGAAAGAAACACGTGAGACTTGACCTCCCCAGCACCTTTATTTCCTGTTCTTCTTTACAAAAACATCCTCAAATTGCCCTCTTTTTTTACTTATTAACAGACTTTCTCAGAGACATCGACTCTGTATCAAATAGGAAACAGCCACAGAAATGTTCCATGTGTCAGTATTACTGCCAATATGGTTCATTAACAGTTGAAAAATGTTACGAGGTGAGCTGAGGGACAAAAAAGAGGAATGTACCAAAAAATAAAAAATAAAATAAGGAGGGGGGCGGGACAAACCCAGGTTTAAAAAAAAAACAAACAAACAAAAAAAAAGAAACCAACAAAAACAGCTCGCAATAAGAAAACAAATCTCACAGGAAGATGAAGTGCAATGATCAGTAGCTCCACAGTCCTCTGCACTGAGTGTTATTCCAGACTCCCAGAGACGTGGTGATATTTCAATTTCTTCCATTTGGCAACACAGACAAACTGCATGCTTTGAAGTTTTCAACTTTTCGTCCCATTTTCTCTTAAAAAAACCCAAAAAAAAACAACAAACAAAAAACAAAACAAGGTTTTGATGGAAACAACAAAACAATCATCTTCTTTTTTCTTGCCCCTATTTTTTCTGATTTCTGTGGAGAGATACAAAAACAAGCATTAGTTATTACAGACATGACAATGAATGAATGAATGAATGAGAACCTCTCTGGGTTCTCACTGAGCACCTGATCACTGACAAATCATGGATCATGCATTCTGATTGTGCACCCTACCACAAAAACACAGTGTAAGTAGGCAAAAACACAGAGCAACCATCATGACCAAAATCTCTCAAGTCGTGGACGATGCACGGACATGGACACAAAACACATCTCTCAAATGTAATGGTACAACCAGAACCACGAGTGTTAGACAACACAATGGAGGGACTGTCCAAGTGGCTGCATGGCTATGGTTGCAGTGATCGTGGTGGGATGAGTGAAGAGGCAAACCAGAGGGGGGGTGGGGGGGTGGCAGCAAGTACATGTGAACACTCGGAGTTAGAATGAGCACCACACAGCCATGCACGCTGCGAGACATTATGGAAATGCGCAGTGGATGCAGTCTGTGAGGATGCCCTTACTTCAGCCTGGAAGCAGAACCGACTCATTTGTTACAAATGGGGGAGGCTTTATCGAAGGCTTCTATACTTTGCCAATCTACTACTTTGCTCTGCAGCAATCCTGTAAGACACAGCGAGGTGTGGATAGAAGGGTTAAAGAAAAGAAAAGAGCTTCACGAGACAAAAACTAGCCTGGAAGAAGGGACAAAGTCCTCAGTTGGAGAATGACATTGGTGAAATCGTTAATTGAAATCTTCTACGTTGTTAAATGGGCTGTTGTGAGATCAAGAGGTAAAGGCGGACAATTACAAAGCGAGCTCTCGAGTCAGAGACAAATTGCTCACTCTGGCCCTCAAAGAGCTCTACATAATCACGGTGAAGAAATTGCCCCTGATATCATCACTGCTTTCACTCCTTTAGATCTTGCTGCTGTTCTTCTCTCCTTTTCCAAGTATGCACAAGCTCTTCTACTGGCAGAGAGCCTGATATCGAAATTAGCCTCTGCAGGCCCACTGAACAGCTACGAATATAGAATAGGCACTTTCCCTCAAGTTTGGAGATAAGAACTACCTAGAAGCCTCACAGCACTGAAGTCCTTGTTATCTGGAAAAGGGCTAGGCTTTCTCTCTACCATTAAGGACTCTCTAGGAGCCATTTGTGCCAGTCGCATTTGGCAGGCGTACCTCTTCACTGCTTTCTGGGCCAGCATGCGGTTTCCGGCAAGGAAAGTTACACCGCCGATGATTGCCAGGTACTTCAGAGTCTGGAACATGTTCAGGTGGGTCCAGTAGACGTACATCAGGCCCAGCATGGCTGAAATGAAACAGCCAAATAGATTTGAACATTAATGACCACCCAGCCAAGTTCCCCATCTCCACTCCTTCACAACATATAGAATGCTCCAATGCTATGATATACTGAGCCATAGTCCTTTGAATTTGACATATATCTTCATGGTAACAAAAGGAAATAATTATAGAATAAAACCTTTAATATTTTTACTGGAAGTATTACAGTGGTCCTGTGGTTTGGACAGCCAGCAACAGCCATTAACAGAACTGCAGCCACCATCCTGTTGCGCTGTAGTAGCCATTGTGCTGTCACGTCATTCACTCTAAAACTTACACTATAGCCTACATGTGTTAGTATCATGGATCACATTAGCTGGTTAATTAACATGCCAACTCAACTAGCATTTAACAAGTGGCTTCTTCCTAATGGCTCATCCTACAAAGCTTACAGAAACCACGCTCTGTCCTGACATCTGCAAACACGTTGCTGATGAGTTTATGGGCTCAGTCACTTGTTACGGGTCACACTAAATGAGTCCAATATTTAAATATTTAAACTTCTAAGAGTCCCTCAGCCTAGTGACTGTTTAGTGATCCCCAGGGAGCCGCTGGTCTAAGAAAAACTGAACCCGACCCAGTTAGCAAGTAGTTGTGGCAGGTTGCTGCCAGTCACTAACATGAGATAGGTTTCCTATCCCATTCTGGTTCTAAAAACACTACCCTGTGCAACTGGTTTCACCCAGCAGTAACCAGCCAACATTTGCTAACTGGTTGGGGAACACACATTTTTCCCTTTATATTCTGGGAAGCGGCCACTAAGAAAGCACAAATGTTCCACGAAAATGTTTTAAGTTGCGTTAAAAATTACATTAAACTGTTACAGAGCCATGAAGGTTTTGCCACGTGTGCACAGAGACATCGGGAGACACGGCACTTCGAAGGAAATTTTTTATGCCTAAAACACAAACCTCCCTTTAAAGAGAGCACTGTGGCAGGTGAAGCATCGGATCTGTGTGGCGTGACGAGAACACTGAACTCTGTGGTGATAAAAAACGCACAGAGCTAAGTCTGCTAGAATTCTGCATTGTTTTCCTGTCACAATTGCCTGTCGCACTTTTGTGTCATCATGAAGTGCCCTCGATTTCAGTGGTTTTGACACTTCATGGGAGATGTAGCCCCACCAGATGTTTACTTTGGAGAGCAATTTGCACAACAATAGTGATGATGGAAATGAGCAGAAATTTGCATTTCCTGTTGTTGTGCTTTTCTGGGTTTAAATTTTTGCTTCTTTTGGCTGCTAAATTCCACACATGGAAAACTGACTTAATGTCACAGAGGTGTTTGGGGAATTTCATGAATAATGCATACTTAGAATAATCATTCTGCGTAATGTCAGCTGTTCTTACAGCAATTCGCTCATCGTGTAGAACAACAGCGGGCAAACAGCAGGCAGAGAAGCTGGAAAAAAGTCGAGTCTGTGGCAAAGATTTCATTTCAAACACGGGGACTAACCTGCGTGTCCCAGATGGAACAGGATGGTGCTCGGAGAGAAGCTGAAGCTGGAGATGTTGGCGCCGAGCTTGACCCACTACAGAGGAGAGAGGGGAATAAAACACAATGTGATTTTTCGTCCTCTGCAAGAGGACAAAAGAGCCAAAAAAATTGTTTACCACCTAACGCACAATGAACTGATCCACGGCAACAATGACTATTATTCATCACTGAAAATGCCAGGGGAAAAATACACTATAGCTTTTGTGATTTCAAATTAAAACAAGTATTATAGTCATAGTGGACTAGAGTCTCATTCACTGTCTGTGAAGGCTTCGTACTGAAGAGCTTTTCAACAGGGGAAAAAAAGATCACTGCACAGAGCAATAGCACAGGCGGACGAGCTATCAGGGAAAGCTTGGACTGATAATGAAATAGGTTTGTTTGTAGGTGTGTCTCTTTAAATAGCAAATTACTTCCATACGTATACGAAACCACAGCTAGATGGAGAGTGGAAAAAAAAAAAAGGGAAACATTTTGTACAAACATATTATTATTATTATTATTATTATTATTACCAGAATGAGCAGCAGCAGGAAGGGAGACAGGATGAGTGCAGTGAAGGTGTTGGAAACCACTGTGGAGGGCTTCTTCTCAGGTTCCCTGAACAGATGCTGCACAAACATGAGGAGATTGTTAAAATCAAACTGGTTTCATTCTATCATCAGCCAGTAAATGAGATGTTAAGAGAGCATAACTAGTACCTGAATCTCTGGTTTGGGTACATAAAGAGTCTTAGGTTGAATTGTTGCCGGGGCCTCCTCATCCACGAACTTCAGAATGACGTCGGCCTTTCAAAAGATTAAAAGTGGGTGAGCAGGGTTTACGTCAGCGAGGACTCGCTATCGCCAACAGGCCTCAGACACTCACCACGTTCCACAGGATGGGATTCTCTAAAGTGGCGTCTCCAACGATGAGGTAGAGAGAATAGGTGCCAGAGATGGAGTCGAATTCCGATTTCCGCTCGGCTGTGTCCAACTCAAACTTGTACAGGTTCTTGCTGTCGGGTTCGGCCACAAACACGACCTCCTGGCCAGTTTTCTGATTGTGCAGCCGTACAAAGGTCTGCAACATGGACAAGAAACAGGTTTTTGACATCAGGTGAGGGTTTGAGCTCACCCTCCTGCCATAACCAGTGTGTGTCTTCTTGCGTTTGACTAGACGTTCACTATGAGGGCCGTATGGTCACAAACGAGACTATAAAAGCAGACGAAGTCAGAAACAAGTGTTCTGTCAGCAGTTTGCTGTAGACATGTGTTCCTGTCACACTCTGATTACACACCTGGTGAGGTGTGAGCTCCACTCCAGTGTTAATGTCAACCAGCTGGAAGGACATGGCAAAGTTCTGGTGGCTGTCTGCTGTGAAGGAGCTCTTAGCTTTGGAAGGATAGTCCACCCTGCATGTGTATTTACCAAAAAGAAAAGACAAAAACAGATGAAAATCATTTAGTATTTTACTTTCCTCTTACGGTGGATCAACAAAAGCTGGCACCACTTTTTAAATTTGATTTCCAACCTGGTGGTCTTTGTGCCGATGCTCTGGTCCTTATCCACCACAGAGAGGTCCATGTTGGTCACAGCCACCTCTGTGGACACCTTCACTTTAAGCTACAGGTGGAGACAGAGTACAAAGCAGAGTCATGAGTACAGTAGTCAAAGTGTGTGCACAAACAATGCAATGAGAATTCAGTGGTTCCCCACACAGCCTGCACACGGGCAGGCAGCCCGGGTATATTAAAGCCTGAACAGATTATCCTGGATGCAAATCACATTCTACACATCTGTAATGGATCTAAAAGGAGTGGACAATCCCTTTACTCTTGTTTTCAAAGTTTAATCACTGCTCAAATGTCTCCTTAATATGGTTTAATATGCTACTGTGGAAAAACTCAACAGCATTCAGCTGCTTCCCCAGAGAGGATCGCAGAATCCAACTCAACAGTAGCTGGACCAAAGCTTGCATCAGCAGCCCCGGAGGGCCACTCCAACCAAAACGTGTAGCAGATGGAGAGCTGGTCCATACGTGACTACACCGAGACTGCAAAAGAGCAAAATGAGAACTACAAGTGCCAACTTCAAGACGGTGCCATCATCCCTCGGATCAGAGGTTTGCTGGACTGACATATGATTTTACTTTTTTTTTTTTCCCCCCACAAAGTACATGGCAAATAAAATACTTGCTGATGAGAACCTTATAAACATAATTATTTCTTTATTCATTTAAGAAATGATGGATCCCTGTTTTTCCTTCTCCTTTCCTTCTTCTGCTTTCCTTCTCCAAGATGCTGGACTTGAATGAACACAAATTTTAAACTGGTGCAGCAGGTACTTCACACACACACACACACACACACACACACACACACACACACACACACACACACACACACACACACCAGCACCACGTTAGAGTGGACTGTCCAACGATTTCTGTAACTGGGTTCACATCCACTTCATGTCGTGACTGGCCAGCTGCGAGGAGCCAAGAAAGCAGCCTGATTTTGTACTTCTCTCTCTCGTGTTCCCTTTTCCATTGGACACAGAGCATTTTACGGCACTTCTCCTGCGAACAACCAGGTGAAATATCCTGACAGTCTCCATGGAGAGACTTGTCTGATGACGTGCACCATTGTTCCCACATACTGCACAGTATCCTGCTATACCCCACCCTCCAGCTTTGTCATGTCTCAATATGAATGAACAAGAGCTGCACAAATATGTTCTTCTAATTTTTGTTTTTAATTATATAGAAAACAAGATCATCTGCATAACCACATCTCCCTGATCAAGTTTTATTTATTTGGTTTTCAGTTAGATTGTAGCTAAAGTTCAATCTGCTGAAAAAAACAAACATGTTTTTAAGTTAGGAAATACATAAAGATTGTAGAGCACTCGTGTTAATAATTGCAAACTCATTACTGACCAAAACTATTCTGATTTCTGCCATAACTGAACATCAGCAGTGAAAGAAAGCTCCTGAAGCTGTAGAGGACCACCGTTTCCACAAGCCCAACAGCAGGCCCTTTGTCATTAATACAAACAGCCTGCTGGTTAGTGGGATGGGCAGTACACCAGATGTATCAGCATACATGCAGTAATTTCTTTAATTATATGAATATTAAGTCAATAATAAGTCAAACAGCACTCAATAAACCAAAATGCCTATTGTGGATTTTACAGGAGTTAGAGCTGCATCCACACGTAGCGACCAGAGCCCACAGAAAGTGATTGAGTAAAATAATCACTGGGATGCAAAGTTGGCGGAAAGCGAGTACCAATGCGAGTGCAGGATACTTTCGATTGAGATATGACCTAGTAGTAAATGCATTAAAGGGTTACCTAGGCAACTGGAGCCTGGAACGTGTGCAAGCGATGAGCTGTCAGCTTCAAAGGGAATCATTTTGTGTGGACACAGTTTAAGAAGTTGAAGCTCAAGCTACACTTGTAGTATATTCATTAAAAGGAAAGTTTTCTATGCAGTCTATGCAGCGCTGTTCAAAACTAAGCACACCCCAACATTCAACAGCTAGCAGAACCACCGTCACTGTTTTGTGTACGACTTTATCCGTCTCTCATGTCGTTGTAGAGGAATTTTGACCCCACCCTTCTTTACAAAACTGCGTCAGCTCATTGAGGTTTGACTATATTTGATTAAGGCATTCATTTAAGCACAGCTCTCTTAAGATCAACAGCATATTGATCAGGTTGAGTTCTAGACTTTGACTGGACCTTTACGACATGTTGATTCTTTTCTCTTTCAGCCATTCCAAACTTTACTGCCAGAAAGAAGAAGAGTTTGTGCTGATGTGCCGTGTTTGGTTTTTCCCAAACATGGTAGATGTACATTATGGCCAAACATCTCCACCTATTCACATAAGTTTTGCTTTAATAATCAACAGCTTCCTGAAATCAAAGCACGTAACAGTGTTTGAAATATGAACACTTTCCAAATCTTTCATATTTACAGAATGGTATTCTGGGTAATGTCATCTTTCAAGGTAGAATAACAGTACAACAGCTGGGAGGATGTTTGTGCCTACATATAAAGACGAGGATGAAGAAAGAGACGCGACATGCCCTAACGCAGACCTTCCCAAAGTGGGGGCGCAGAGCCATTGCAGGGGGGGCGCGGTATGAAAAGGGGGGGGGGGGGGAGGCTTGGACACTGCTAGCACGGGGCGCCCACACAAACGCAAAGCAGGAGATGAAGCATCGCGGAATATGTTTCCAAACCAACTTCATTCTAAGCCAAAGACTAGAAAATATGGTGAAGCATGTCTGCCCTTTGGCTTCACCTGCACAAGTGCCGAGGTAGGTCTCCCCTGCAGGATTGGTTTTCCCTGCGTCGGGAGCAGCGCTGGGCTGTTCAAATCACGGACAAACAGGATCCCACAGCTGTTTGTTTTTAAACCCATTTTGCACAGAGAGGCATTTTTTGAAAAATGGATTGATAGTAATGTTGAATATTATTACACAGGAAAAAAACAACTACACGTAAAATAATCCCACTGTGACGCCTCTGCCTTTGTAAATGGAGGGACAGTAACTGCGTGTGTATATGTAAACATGTAAAACCTGAAGATTAACAGTATTTTGTCTCTATCTGCCATTCTGCAATTCATCTCACGTAAACAATAACGTGGCGCACAGCGTGACGTGAAAAAAAGGCACACACCTTTGACGTTGTGTTACGAACTCTGTATTCCTCGTCCACACGTAAACATAAAAAAGGAGTTTTAAAAAAAATCTCAGTTTTCGGTGATTTGAAACGCCGTTTAGGTGCGGACGAAAGGCCCAAGCACATAGAAACAGCTGCGTTTTCAAAAATACCCGTGTAGGTGTGGACGTACCGTACAAGAGTTAGTAGTTTATTTTATTATTACCTGTAATTTATTGCAGATTACTTGTATTTGCTTAATTGTTTACTAAATGTTTGAGGTGTGAAATAAACCGCAATGGAGCAAAATATGGGTGTGTGTGGTTGGAGGATGTGTTTGTGCGCGCGCAGGGCGCGAACATTTTTCTTGTAAAACAAAGGGGGGCCCAGCAAAATAAAGTTTGGGAACCACTGCCCTAACGTAACATAACATGTGACTAACAGAGAGCTGTGTGTATTTTAAGCTTTTTAGTTAAAGAAAAAATGAAAAAAATTTTTTTTGACTTTTTCATATTTGCTTGTTGCTTTGCTCTGCAAACACTAACGAGTCACATATTTGCTTCAAAACAGCAGCAATTAAAAGTGACCTTAGGTGCAGACTACAGGCCTCAGGCAAATATTTCATATTAGTTAAGGGGGGGTCTAAGACTACTTTTCTTATTGTTCTGATTGTGTGTTATTACAATGATTTATTTTACATATACCCCTGACAAAAGGGAAAAGGAGTCACTGTAAACCTAAATAAAGAACCACTGATTGGAAAAATAACAATGACTATTATTGTGCATGCCAATTCCAGCTAAATGCAGCAAGAAAAAAAACGTACCTCGACATGATTGGCAACCAGCCGGCTGTCCCCGGTCACTGCAATGGTGAACTGGTAATATCCGCTGGCTGGCTGGCTGGACATGAAGTTCAGTTCAAAGACGCCGCTGAAAAGGAGAAAATAAGAAGAACTCAGTATAACAGCTGGGGCTGCAGTCACAATTTACTGTAAAATGAAAGTACGTTGGGATATTATGTAAAGAGGATTAGAAACAATCTACAGCCAATGACAACTGTCTGCTTTAATACTGGAGTTTACCCTGTCGTTGGGGATAAATCTCAACTTCTGGGGAACTTGAGAGACGACTGTACAGCTAACATACATTTGGATTCTTATACATACTCATTAATTGTGAATGGTGCTTGGTTGAGAATAGCAGCCTTCGAGGCCACAGCGTATGCAGATTCCACCACCACGTTGGCTGAGTCTAGTGGTTGAGACATGACATCAGTGACAAGGAGCTGTGAATCAGAAAGAGAGAGAGACAGGGTGATGTGACTGTGAGGTGATTAAAAACCACACTGAGGGCTGTAGATAGAACACGATCCATCATGTGTACCTGCAGGGTTGGCTGGCTGTGGGAAACAGTAGCTGGGCCCTGGGCAGTGACGACTACCGGTACGTGGAAGCGGTTGCCGGACAGAGCAGCGGCGGCGCTTGCCACGCTGAAAGCCTCAGCCAGAGAGTCCCAGGATTTCTTGCTGAAGATAGAATTCACCAGCTGGATGACCTGATCCTGTGTGAAGAGAACATTTGCCATCAATACCAAGCCAAATCGATATAACTTCAGCTGGTACAGCACCTCACAAACAGATATCAGACCTCTTTGATAGGAGGCTCCATGTCCATGTGATCTGACAGGGAATAAGCAGCGGTCACAAACATGGCGGTTGCTTCGAGTCCCTCTTCAAACTGGAGGTAGAGGCCACCGAGGTCATCCAAGCGAGCTGTCAGATCCTGGAAGGGAAAAGCCATCAGAAGAGGAGTTAGAATTTACCTTAATGTCTGTCGTGCATATTGTTGCAGTGATAGATACTCTTATTAAACAAAGCCAAGGTCAGCATATGTACAAGTAACACCTCCGAGTCAAAAGTTCAGACTTCAGAGGTTTTTTTTACTCCTGACTCCTTACTGTCACTGAGAGAGGATATCACTGACTTGCTCAGCTCATCTGTTGTTCACACCTTGTGACTGGTAAAAAGAAGCCAACCAGAAGGAAACTAAAATGCCTCATTTGAACAAAGAGGCTGTCCCAAGGCCTAGTGCAACACAAATGTGGATCATTTGCAGCTTTACATCATGCAAAGCAATCCTTTTAGGGTCAAAGAATAAAAATATAAAACCATAAGTAAATACAATAGGGCCCATTTTGAAGATATAGGATTTCTTGCTATAAATCAAAAAATAGTGAGACAGCACCATCTGGTGGTAGTTTTAAAGTTCACCTCAATTTCTTCCAGTATTCCTCCTAGCTCTGCCTGCTGGGAAAGCTGGGATGCTGTTTGCAGAGCCATGGTGATGCTGTCCAAAGAGAACACCCATTTATTGTAAAATAAGATGCATAGACTCTCTTTATTTTTATTGTATTTTTTTGGTAATGACAACTGAAAAGCATCTAACACTTACGCCATAACATTATCCTCTTTGTTGATCCGGGCTGTCAAGGAACCTACAACTTCCTGGGAAGCAAGAGGAAGCCCAAGAGAGCTGAGAGCAGTCACAGCCCGATGAATCTGAGTCATGGTCGAATCTTCACTGACTGCAGCCAGGAGGAGGTCGCGGGTTTCGTTGGATACAGGGATCTAAAGAGTTAAAAACAAAAACAATGCACACAAATGTAATTCATGCATTTCTGTTACACTTATCTCTAACAGAAAGAAGGGATAACAGACAGAGAGACACCATGAAATATTTTTATACCTCACATCCTGAAATGGCACGACTGATCTCAGCAGCAAAGAAGAGTGAATCAACACTAGTGGAATCAAGCTGAGATTTCACAAACTGGCACACATCCTAAAAACAAACAAATGCAAAACAGCCACATAGTGAAGACCGATGGGAGTCTAGAGTCCATATATTACATATGCAAATAATGAAGGACTGTTTTTCTCACTTCGTGATCGGGAACTGTCGCTCCCAGCTTGGTCAGACCTACAACTGAGTAGTATGCGGACTCCAGGTCAGTGAACTGCTGGCTCAGGAGGTTCTGCAGTCGGGCCACATCAGACAGGGAGAGGTAATGTGACGGTGTGAGCGCCTGAGCTCCGGAAAGAGCCAGGCTGAGAAAGAACAACCCGAACAGCCCTGCGGACACACAGCATGGACTAAGTAATCTGACGCCGGCTGCTGCTCGAAAGGTGAATTCATAAACACAAAATTAAATATATAATAAACAGAATAATACATTTTTATAATAGCTTCTCAACATACAATTCATTCATTCATGTAACGCTCGCTCGTGCAGGTCTAGCTACGAGCCAGCAAGCTAACGTCAGTAGGAAACGGCACACTGCGAGCACAGAGCGGTATTTTTCCACCAACGATAAAACCTGCATTTCAACAAAAGCTTACACGACATGAATAAAACCAAAGATGCACATAAATGACATTCAATTCGGCGTTTTGTAAAGGAATGTACTCACTAGACCGGTCCATGTCTTGAGGTCTAATGCAGCGTCACCAAAAGCGACGATTACTTCCGGTGTCTCAGAGCGCGACCTGTCAGTAGGGGGATATCCGGCTGTACACGTTGCATTTAAAAATAAATGCCCACTAAAATTATCATTTTTATTATTATTATTTTAATATATAAATACTTTGTATACGTGTAAGACGCACTGTAAATAAAATAATGGTCTATATTTACATTCTTTGACATCGAATGCAAACTGTAGATCATGTTCGCAAATATCAGCTGTGCCGTCGCCATACTGCAACAGGATTCTGGATGCTTTCAGGAAATTTCTAGATTTTTGTACCTATACAGCTACCGATATCACTGTAAAGTAGTATTTGCAAATCGGACTTGTTTAGTTTTTGTTTTTCATTTATAAAAACCGCATTTAAATTGTAAGCATTTTACAACTAATTTTAAAAGTACACTAATGTGACCAACTGTGCTCTTTTTTTGCACTTGACTTGTAAAAGCCTATATGACCTTTTTTTTATTTCGCCATTCATTAACCGCATAGAGAAGTTTTCGTCGTTTAATAATGTTAAAGTTTTCTTGAAGCAAACGGTATTATTAAAGTTCTTCATGACCGGGCCAAGTGTCCTCTTATGTGGAAATCAAAATATGGTCACCCTAAAGTACACCACGTGAGTCAACTGCCAAAACCTGTTTTTATCGAGGTGGTTTCTTGTACTGATGGTGAGTACATTAAGTGTACTCCACTTACACTGATACTTTCAATGGAAACAGTTTGTTTTAGAATTTTTCACAGGCTTACATAGAGCCTTAGGAAATTGTTTTTTCACATTCCTGTGTACTCAGAAATTTAGATCTTGCATTAAGAAAATGTGATTGGAAAATTCTGAAAGTTAATATCTTAATTTAAGTTACCTGGACAACTCCAACTCAAGCTAGGAAAGAACTTTAACCTCTAACCTTTAACCTGCTGAGGCTTCCTGATTGTTGGGTCTTTGCCTTGTAATATAATGTAATATATCACTAAAGCACTTCTGGATGGATGCAAACTGCATTTCGTTGCCCTGTACCTGTGCAATGACAATAAAGTTGAATTCTATTCTATTCTATTCTAATGTGACCCGATTCAAATGTTGTGAATTGGTGCCATATAAACATAATTGAACAAAATGTTGCATAAACTAAGACAGGCTCCAATTATTAGACCACACTTTCAGCACATTCCAACTAAAACAAAGCCTACTTTATACACCTTAATTTGTCAGGACTGCATCACAAAGTTGCAGCAGCATAATCAAACAGCAAGTGTATTGAACATATCAGTATTTTATTCAATTCTGCAACATTCTTGTATGACAGAGCAAACAGTCAACTCTATTTACAGTGTCACATTATTTATAATCCCCTTCACACCAACAGTTGGAACACTTTTACACCTTCACTACATCTCACATAAATGACTATTACAGATTAAAACTTGAGATGTACGCATCTTGATGGGTAACTCCTCATCTTTAGAGATATGATTAGTGTCAATTTCTCTCCAATGTGTGGGAAGCTACAATTTGTGTGTACCGAAATGCATCATAAAACGAATCTATACATGCTAAATAGATCCTACAATAAGTGTTCCCTTCATGCATTACTGTTCAACCTGTAAATCCTCTATAACACAGAACATGGATATGGAGGGGCAACCTTTGTACAAAACACAATGTTAAAAAAACTGTTTAATCACATGTAAAACCTTTTTTTTTTCCCCAGTGATGGCAAAACTATACAGCCTTGATTTTTCATTTACACATTCTTCTTCTTCCCCCTCAACATTCATTCGTTCTTTTCAAACACTGAAATAACAACTATGGAATTAAACATGCCTGGCAGCCTGACTCTACATCTAAAAGCAACATTCTCTTTCAGACAGGCCTAACACTGTCAATAACCTGATCGCTAACGTGTTGTTCAAACATGGCGCTAACCTTACAAGACGTGACTCTTTCTCCGCCACAAAGTACACCAGGCCCTCAGGAGAAATGGGAAAATAGCAACTGTAAGTTCTGGATAAGTAACATTTTGGCGTAAAAACACGAGCCATCTCAGGACAGGATCAGAGCCCGGCTAGGAGCGTGGGATTTTAGTGAGCGAAGGTAGCGCCGGGCTTTTTCTGTCATTATTAACTGGTCTTTAGTTTGTCCGCAAACAACCATTTCCCATTCCTTTGACATCTGTGGAGGAAAAAAAAAACCATAAACAGATGTAAATGACTTCACACTCTGATTACACTTATAACTCCTCTCAAAAGAGCAAAAAGGTGGAACATACTGGAACTGGGGGGACTGTGCTGGGAAATATGGCACTGTCACTTGGTCCCAAAAGGAAGCCCTGATCCAAAATGTTTTCGTGCCGCTTGCTGCTAAGTGGTGAAGAGCTGACAGAAATCAACATCGGTTCTTCCTGTGGCCAAAAAAGTAAGGACCAAATATCAAGAATTAGGATATGACTAAACCACACGCAGGCTAATAAAGCGTTTCCACACACTTTACCTTGATGTTGTGTTTGGCTGATTTACGTTTGGATGTAGGCATCACCTGGCAGTCCATTACATCCAGCGCCAACGACTTACGCACTTTCTTCATAGGAGGGCGATGCTGGCAATAAAAGAGGATCAAATCGGCAAAGAGAAACAAGGTCTGTTAAAAATATCTGAGTGAAGAATGGAAGGAGGGTAGCAATGAGCTGTCAGCAGCTCTTAGCTCAAAGCATTCTCACAGAGTGGTGGCAGTAAGAGCCTGCTTTGGGTACAGCGACTGAACAAGGCTGCTTTCTGTGTGTGACAACTGTGATTGACAGCCCCGAGGTGGGAACTCCTGAGTGTGAAGAAAGGAGGTGCTATGTTCCAAAACTTTACAAGTTACAAAAGGCTCAGTGTTTGTGTAGCTGAAGGTCATTAACAGAATAAAATAGCATCCCCTGCATGCACCATTACAAAAACCCTTTTAAACAGAATTCCTCCGTACTAACATTTGTCAGTTTGCAGCTACGGCTCTAGGTGTATTATACTCATACTAGAGATGGCACGATACCACTTTTTTATGTCCGATACCGATATCATAAATTTGGATATCTGCCGATACCGATATGAATCCGATATAGTGATTTTTAATCAACAAAACTGTTTTTTAAATATCTTGCTGCATTTTGTATAAGTTCATACTCAAGTTTAAAACAACAACTACACTAAAGCTATTCTGTTATACCTGTATGCAAAAAAAAAAAAAAAATTTCATAGTTCAGCAATACTGATCAATCTAATAAACTTAGACCTACACCATCCTCCCTATTCTGGTATTTTAAAGAGTACTTAGCGTAAATATTAAGCAACCTAACTAATAGGGTTCCAACTCCCAGCAACAACAAAAAGAAATAAATAAAAAATAAGGAACCACCCCTCACGCGCCACCTCATGATGCTTAATCGACGTAATCAACCTTAATTTGATGCAGTGTGAAAAAAAAATGCACAGAAATCAATTATTTTTCAAGAAATATTAAATAGATTCAACATCTTTCTTCAACAAAATTGCAGACTGCACAGATGGTACCTTCCCAAAGGAAAAAGTACTATAGCTTACTAGGGTATATATATTAGACTTAATAGTCACTATATACAGTAATTGACTTCTATTCATTTTACATCAAATTAAAACTTTGGGTGTAAGATTCGGATAATTATTTATTAAAAGCTCGACATTTTAAATGAGAATAAGAAAGAAAAGTCTGTCTTTGTGCCCCCTTTTCCCTGTTCATGCCCTATCGGCCCCCCTGGCTAAACTTTGCTAGATCCGCCCCTGCACAGTTACCAGCCGTCAGCTAGTAGAAAAAGATCCTGGAGTAGAAAGTAATATTAAATACATTCTAACAACAGCTGATCAAGCTTAAACGTGCTGCTGTTGTTCAGCCGCTGGTTTCCTCTTTCTGGTGCAAAGTGGGCCAAAAACAAACCAGAGACACGGACTCGCGACAGAAAAGCCGATCAGCTGATCATTAAGCAGTTTCATGATTGAAGTAGCAGCAAGAAGAGGCAGTCGCTTGTTAAGCTTAACGCAGGAATGCTTTACAAACATTCAGAGATGGACTTACACACTTGCTTTACTTCTCTCGGGATAACTTTGTTGGAGATGAAATGCCGGGTTGCTAGCGAAGCTCCACATGCTATCCAGACCACCGACAGGTCCCGCATGCCACAGCCGCTCTATCACGTGATGCATACTGCTCCGACGTGCTAACGTTCTGAGGTGAGTTACGGCGTGTTGCAAGTTTTGTGAGGTGCTTTCGTGATATTTAATGGATCGGATTACATTTTTTATTTTTCTCCGATATCCGATCCAGTAATTTAGGTCAGTATCGGACCGATACCGATACGTAATATCGGATCGGTCCATCTCTAACTCATACATGTTGCACTCAGAATGATTTTTTCTTTAAATTATGTGGAACATAGCAGAACAAAAAGAGTGCAAAACCGTGCAGCCTATATAGTGGAAAGAAGACCACCTAAGACTATTCAGCCAGTAGGGGAAGGATATGTCATAAACAGCGGTAGATCCTTTCCCTGCCCCAGGTATTAGTGTTTTTTGGCATTTGTGTCTTAAACTCGAATATTCAGTGTAGGATTAGCACTGTGTTATACTGCCCACAGTATAAGTGTACAAAAGTGAAGGGACCTGATGCATGTGAGCAGAAACACACTGCTATCACTGACAGAGCATGACAGCACATGTAACTGAACTGTAAAGTTTGATGATTTTAGCAACTTACATCTACTTACAACTGCTAGTGAGACTTTTAGTAGTTTTCCTAGGATCAGTTTCACTCCAGGTTTTAGATATTTAGTGCACAATATGTATACTATGGATGTTATGATCAGGAGTATCAAGATGTCAGAGCACCCGCACTACTACTATATTAGTATAGCGGGTCCATGGGGATGAAAAAAAAGAGACAGTTTTTGTGAATTAAGAGAACACTAATGATTTTTAAATTAAATTCTAGATATTGAGCTGCTAGCCAGAATTTTTTTAATTTTATGATGTTATTTTATTTATTTTTTCCAGTGTAAGCCTAATGAGCCATGATGATGACGACTTTCTTTAATTTACTGTAGTAGCATCTTCCTAAAGTGGACAAACTCAAAATTGTGTTTATTTTTATAATACATCTCAGCCTCATATTAATGGATGGGGTATCCGACCGGTGGCACTGACGTCACATCTTATGAAGACTCTAGAGCGGCTCTTCCTCAACTTCCTCCGACCACAGGTACAACATGCCCAGGACCCACTACAGTTTGCATACAAGGCGGGTGTCGGAGTGGAGGATGCCATCCTGTACCTCCTACACAGAGCCCACTCACACCTGGATGGGGGAAAAGGCACGGTCAGGATCCTGTTTCTTGACTTTTCCAGTGCCTTTAATACCATCCGGCCCTGTATGCTTCAGGAAAAACTGAACAGGATGGAGGTGGACCCCTGCCTGGTGGCTTGGATCTCCGACTACCTCACCGACAGACCACAGTACGTCAGGCTGAAGGACATCACGTCTGACACAGTGGTCAGCAGCACAGGAGCACCACAGGGAACTGTGCTGTCCCCTCTTCTCTTCACCCTGTACACCTCTGACTTCTGCTACAACTCTGAACTATGCCATATTCAGAAGTTTGCAGATGACACGGCCATCATGGGGTGTATCTGGGATGATCAGGAAGAGGAGTACAGAAGTCTGGTGAGGAACTTTGTCGCATGGAGTCACACAAACCACCTGCAACTCAACACCTCAAAGACTAAGGAACTGGTTGTGGACTTCGGGAGGTCCAGAGAAGGTCCACTGCCGGTTCAGATAGAGGGGGAGGAGGTGGAGGTGGTCAACAAGTACAAGTACCTCGGGCTGTGGGTGGACAATAAACTGGACTGGTCATGCAACACAGAGCACCTGTATAAAAAAGCCCAAAGCCGACTGTACTTCCTCAGGAGGCTGAGGTCTTTTAACATCTGCAGGAAGCTCCTGAGGATGTTTTACCAGTTGGTGGTTGCTGGAGTACTTTTCTATGCTGTGGTGTGCTGGGGGAGCAGCACAGCAAAGAAGGACTCATCCAGGCTGGAGAAACTGATCAGGAGGGCTAGCTCTGTGGTTGGCATGAAGCTGGACACTCTGGTGACAGTGGCAGAGAAAAGGACATTAAAGAAACTGATGGACATTATGAACAATGTTGGGCATCCTCTGCACACGGCCATTAACAACCAGAAGAGTCTGTTCAGTGACAGGTTGCTTCTCTCCAAGACAAGAACTAACAGACTTAAAAACTCCTTTGTCCCACACGCCATCAGACTGTTTAACTCCTCTCTGGAGGGGAGAGGGAGGGGAAACAGGAGGACAAAGGAGGGGGGAACAACTAAGCTGTAGTGCCTCTTCACCTCACTGTACAATACCTTGTGCAATACTTTTTGTAAATAGTCAACAGTGCAATAGACTCAATACTTGAAATGTGCAATTCACTTGTATTTTTATTTTTTATTCCTATTTATTCTATTTATCCCCTTTGTATATTTTATTTATATTTGTCTCTGTATTTATATGTGTGTGTGTGTGTGTATATATATATATATATATATATATATATATATATATATATATATATATATAAAAAAAAAACACCCAGCACGCCCCTGCGGGCGGTTTATCCTTCAAGCTCGGGTCCTCTACCAGAGGCCTGGGAGCTTGAGGGTCCTGCGCAGTATCTTAGCTGTTCCCAGGACTGCGCTCTTCTGGACAGAGATCTCCGATGTTATTCCCGGGATCTGCTGGAGCCACTCGCCATAGCTTGGGAGTCACCGCACCTAGTGCTCCGATTACCACGGGGACCACCGTTACCTTCACCCTCCACATCCTCTCGAGCTCTTCTCTGAGCCCTTGGTATTTCTCCAGCTTCTCGTGTTCCTTCTTCCTGATATTGCTGTCATTCGGAACCGCTACATCGATCACTACGGCCGTCTTCTTCTGTTTGTCTACCACCACTATGTCCGGTTGGTTAGCCACCACCATTTTGTCCGTCTGTATCTGGAAGTCCCACAGGATCTTAGCTCGGTCATTCTCCACCACCCTTGGGGGCATCTCCCATTTTGACCTCGGGACTTCTAGGTTATACTCGGCACAGATGTTCCTGTACACTATGCCGGCCACTTGGTTATGGCGTTCCATGTATGCCTTGCCTGCTAGCATCTTGCACCCTGCTGTTATGTGCTGGATTGTCTCTGGGGCATCTTTACACAGCCTGCACCTGGGGTCTTGCCTGGTGTGATAGACCCCAGCCTCTATATCTATATCTATATCTATATATATATATATATATATATATATATATATAAAAAACAATTCTGTAACTGTAACTTCGGTCGTTGCTGTGCTTTTTGGAAGTCGAATTTCCCAGAGGAACCCACCCGAGGGATTAATAAAGTTCTATCTTATCTTATCTTATCTTATCTTATTATATTTCTTTATACTAAAAGAAAGGGGAACAATATGCAGGTGTATTAGGTTAGTAAATCTACCAGTCTGGCCTACTTGGAATCAAATGTTGGGCAGAAAGTGAGTCTGACACCAGCCTCTGACTGAAATGACTAAAAATCTGTGCAATGTATTAAAATCGGCTTTTAGTTACCACAGTTTTGCGCCTCTGTTCGGGTGGAGTTAAGCGCATCATTAAGTCGATCCCCGCATCTCTCAAGATGACCTCATTTATGTCGTCCTCGAGGTTGGGAGTCTGAGGCTGACAAAAGAGCAGAAAAGGCTGTTAACAGCACAGGAGAAAGACGAGAGCTAGCATGTTTTCCCAGACAGCACATGCTGATGCTCACCAGAGGCTGCAGAGGCCCGTACTTCTCCATGGCATTTTTAAACGGTGTTGGAGTTCGTGGGGTACACAGCTCAGACTTGTGGTTGGGTGTAACAAAACTAGAGAAAACAAAAAGGAGAACACAGAGAAGTTCATATACACTGTGTTAGATTAACAACGTATAATTCTTACTGTGAGAAAGACGCTAGAAGTCATTGTTCAGATTAACATCAGGCCCTGCTTAAACTATGTTAAAGACAAAAATAAAAATCCTACTTCCAATTTTATCCACTCATTTCAGCTCAGTGTTACGTCACTTATGATCACCCTCACTGGTGGGTGTACCGCCTCACTAATACGTGTGGCTTTGAGCAGATAAGACACAAGCAGGCTGAATAGTTACAGTAATCGAGGTGCTGGCGAGATATTATGTTAGTGCAAGTGCTGCATTAAACACTGAACATAGGACTCGATTAGCCCATCGTCACCAATATCTAATCTCTCCAAACTTGAATCAGCATCAAACCGATATCTGATTTTTACACCACTTTACAATTAATGATTAGTTATTATTAATCTCTCACTCTCTTTCACAGTGTCTCTTTTGTCCTGTTTCCAAACCTCTGCCTGAGGCTTCTTCCTGTTAAAAGGGAGTTTTTCCTTCCCACTGCTGCCAAGTGCTTGCTCATGGGGGGGGGGGGGGGGGGGGGGGGGGGGGGTCGCCTGATTGTTGGGGTTTTCTCTCTATTGTTGTAGTGTCTTTACCTTACAATATAAAGTGCCTTAGGTGACTTTTGTTGTGATTTGGTTCTATATAATAAATGAATAAACTGAATTGATGTAAAAAATACTAGTAATAAATGTTAATCCATTGAATCTGACATATTCAATCCACAACCCTTTGTACTTGTAGAAAAACACACTCTAATAATTCTAAGAACATTACATGAGATTAAAATGTGCAAGAATCATTATTATAAGTTGGTGGAGATGCTTTGATGGCATCAGATCTTCAGAAATTTGTCTGTTTTTAGATGAACCCATGAAAAACGAAGCCATCAGATGCCTCCACCAATTAGAGGACTCTTACACTGAGTTTTCCTTTTGAGTGAGAGGCGTCTTGTCTCGCTGCAGTGGAGTGGTAACTATGGCTTTCTGGCTGCACACGGGTGTGGACGTGAGAGGCGACTCTAAGTCATGAGTGTCCTGCTTAGTCCACATGTTGAGAAACTGCAAAAACACACATTTGTCAGTAGAGTGCATTAATAGGACATGACTGCGAGTACCACTGAACAAGGGACTTACTTGAGATGGAGAAAAGGGCAAGATTTTGACAGGGGTGCTCTTAGGAGTCATGGACTTGTTGGCGTCGGGAGACAAAGCGATGCACCTTCGGCTCCGGTGGCTCAGTATGGAGGGGGGTGTGACGCCCCCAGGAGAGATGGGGATGAGTTCTCCTTTGCTGCCTTTGCTTAGTTCCTGCAGGGCGCTGCCTTCCAGACGAAACTGATGTCGCTCTGGGCTGGGACTGTCCTCGGGGAGGTCAAAGGCTGCGAGGTTGCACCAGCCATCAAGATCCTTAGTGCAGAAGAGACATTTATTTGTTAGGTCAGCATGCAACCACGACTGTGAAATAGCCAAGACTGAACAGGTGCAGGACAAACTGTATAGAGAATACATTATAGACAATATAAAACCAGGACAGTTTTTTTTTTTTTTTAAATAACCCCGTAGTATTGTAGATATTCACCCCATCCACCATGTCTAACACTTCCTTCAGAGCTGGGCCAGTGGGAGACAGAAATCCGGAGCTGTCCACCACCCAGCTGGTGCTGTTCAGCGCTCCTGTGCTGTCCACCTCACTCTTGGGACTCAGACTGTTGGTTGGAGAGGGAACAGACTTTGACGGCCCAGCTTTGCTGGTGCCAGCTTTAGCTGACGTTTCTTGCAGCTATTGGAAAAAGGAGATTCTATAACAACACTAGCATAGACTAGTTTCTGATACTTAAGATAACGGTGTTATTTTCTTTAATGAATGCGAACAGTCACTTACTGAAGGAGGGATCTTCTGCTCAGAGTCCTTGTCTGAACTGTCTTGAGAGCAACTGGGCACCTGTGTAATGAGAAGAACCCAATTTCTGTATCTCACCATACATATCTTTTGTATCTTGTATCATAGAGGAGGACATCATGGAAACACAGCCCACCTGACCATCCTTGTTAACACGAGCCCACAGCTCCTCCAGCTCATTGGGCCTGAAGACCTCCCCGGAGTAGAAGCCCATCTCTAACTTCCGTTTGATGGTCGAATTCCAGTGATTCTTCACTGCATTGTCCGTCCTGTCAATATATATCAGGACATGAATTGCAGTGTTTCCCCACATACTGACTTTATTTGGCAACACAAAGTAATCCTTGCACTTGTTTTGAAAGTTGACTTATTGCTAACAACCTAGCCCTGGCCCTTCTCCTGAGACATCCAACAATGTAATACACTACCTCTTAAGTGTGTCTCACACCCTGTGGATGAAAGGATTCCAACAAACAACAGTAGACAATACTCTGCTGCGAAGATCTGCTGTGACCTACAGGCTCAGTCTAGCTGGAACAAGTCCCTTGTGGCTGAGAACAGAACAAGGACTACTGTTTAAGTTTAAGACTGTGGTGTAGGAGTCCATGCAGTCCATTGCAGGACAAGTGACCCACCAGATAGGCAGCTGATTAAATTGTTCATCAGTTGTTACAAAGTATCTGACAAGCACAGCAAAGTATCAAACTTTTCTAAGTTAAAAATTTAAGAATTCAATTCAGAAAAGAACAGGAGTTTGCATGTAAAAGCTCATATCAGCCAAATTCTGTTTCTGGCAGAGTAGCTACTTGCCTTCCAGGGAGCAGTTTTGCGATCTCAGCCCAGCGATTGCCAAGCAGGCAGTGAGCCTTATAGATGATGAGGTCCTCCTCAGCCGTCCATGAAGACTTCTTGACACTGGGATTGAGGTGGTTGTGCCAGCGCTCTCTGCACTGCTTCCCCAGTCTGCCTTTCAGGTGCTTGGCTACCAGTGCCCACTGTTTGTTGCCATAAAGATTGACAAGCTCTATAACCTAGAGGACAAAAAAGAAAAGTTAAAAAAAAAAGAAGATCACCAGCATGCTTTTATTCACAACATATTTACTCCGTTAACACCTCTAAACTACCTACCTTCTCATCTTCCTCTTTAGTCCAGGGGCCTTTCACTAATTCTGGGTCCAAGACTTTAAACCAGCGGTGCTGACACTGATGTTCAGTATGATTCTAAAAAACAAAAAAGCAAACTCAAAATACTGAAAAAGATTTCTGTTGACATACATTCTTACAGAAAAGATGTTCAGACTCACAGGTATGTAGCTGGCTATGGTTTTCCAGTCATTTGGTCCCAGTTTCTGAACCAGCGTTTTAAGCTTCTCATCCTGTATACACACCCAAAAATGAGCATTTTTATGATCCCTGTCCTCTAAAGCCATCTAAATAGTCGGTTTACTTCAATGTTTAAATGAAGGTCTGGTTTACATTATACATATTAAAAAATAAAAATAAACAAATACCTCCTCTTGAGTCCATTTCACCTTCACTTTCCCTCCATCCCTCTGCTCTGCCACATCAGAATCAGTGTCCTGATGCATGGCCTCCTCTCCATCCTCACTGAGAGACAAACAACTGTGATGTGGACGAACATAGCTGACAGACAACTCACTACTGACCGGCCCTGGTGATGTCCGGAAGACAGCTAGATTATCGTTCTTATTTTTCTAGCAACTGCGCGGACAACAGCTCGCAGAAATAACATACTGTTTGCCAATTATGTCTGTGTTGAGCAGTGATTTATTTATCTAGTGAGATCTAAGAGAAACCGTGTTTGGCCTCAAGTTTAACCCTAAGCCTGTTTTCCGTGTCCGGAAAAAGGGCGGCACAGACACAAGCGAGCTCCCAGGCATAGCAGGGTTAGGTCAAACAGTAAAGACTGCAGTTTCCAACTGACTGTATTAAACAGAAGACGTTAAATACTCACATTATCCCCCGTGTTAAAAAAAATAAAATAAGCACAGCTAATTTAGGTAATAAATATTAACATCTTACCCGCGCGGCCACCGGGACATTTCCCTCTATTTCTGTTGTTTACGGTCCGAAAGCGATTTCTCCGGCGGCCGTTGCACGTCATGTACATACGTACTCGGTATTATGTCGTCGTAATACCCGTGATTAATGTCTCTATGCTGTAGCCAGTGTTGGTGATGGAGGCTCGGCACTTTTCTAATGTTACAGCCTATACAACCAGCTGGTGCGGAGCGCCAGAGTTGTCCGCGCTCTTGGATTTCTATCTCGCGCTCTTCTCTGTCGTAGGAACCGGATAGTGACGTAGCTGCGCATTGGAGCTGCGCGTAGCCACAAAGAACGCTTCCGGTTTGTCCCAGCGGTGTAAATTTTGTTTTATTATCGTAAAATAATGTTTTTTGCTGTCATTTGTGTGTCCTAGTCAAACACTGTAAACACCCAATTGCTCAGAGGAGATGTTTAGATATTGTTACATAATAAAACAGTAAAACAGTAAATTTAGTTTGAAAAAACACGATTTTTCTACTAGAAAATTTCAGACACTTTCACATAAATATTTTTACTTATGAAGTCATTTTAATTTATTTTTTTGTTTGTTTTTTCATATTTACACTTTTAACTAAATATACTTTCTACCATTTCCTTCCCAGAAAATCTATAGTATGTTTGTGAACAGCTTTTAAATAATACAGTGCTTATTAGACCACCACCCAGTGTAAGGTTTATGCCACAGCTGCCTTAAATTGATAGTACTAGTATTCAAAAAGTATTTTTTTATGTTTCTGTATTGGTTAGGCCAACAGTATGTGTGAGCTCTTTAATAAAAATTTTATTTTTATGCTAAAAGATTTTTTTAAACAGCATACAAATAAATAGTTTTTAAAAAGTTTAGTGATTTTGTTAAAATTACAGCCTTAGATATAACCTAACAGATTAGTGCTCAATAAACCACAAGTAAATTAAAGGGCCTGAATCTGTACAGGGCTGACAGGTCCACCTCCTTCTCCCACTGATGATCTGCAGCTGGGTCAATTAGCAAGTAGCTCCAACAGCTTAAAAGCCAGCTGGAGCTCAGGCAGCCCTGATTAAACATGGAGACAATGGAGAAAGTGTTTGTGGTCAAAGGTAAGAAAACTGGACTGAATTAGACGTGTTCATTTGCCTCATCAGGTGATTTGTTTCTGAATTCTTTCCAATATGTTTTACCTTTTAGATATGAAAAGCTTTGAGTGCTCATCTCCATCAGAGCTTGACAGGAAGTTTTATGGGGAACAGAGTCTGCTGTCTGCACTGTCAGTGGAACAACTGTCCACATCGAGGGTGTTGAATGACACGACAGCTGATGGATTGGACACCAGGCCGTCTGTTGGAGCCTCTCTCTGCCTGTCCTCTGACACCGCCTCCCCCTATTCAGGGTTTTCAGTGAACACCATGAACACTCATGAAGCTGACGGCTGCTACCTGGCCGTCCCATTACTGGGGAAGTCCTCCACTCCCCATATGCTCCTTCAGAAGCCAAAGCAGCCAGCTTGTTTTGATCAGTCATACAACGATCTCACCGCCTCGCAAATGTCATGGGACGTGTCTGTGATCAAGTCGGAGAGCAATAGCCCCAGATTCTACGTGGAGTCCTGCACTCTGGAGCAAACGTGGAGTCCAAAACCCTCACAACAAGAGTCACTAGCTGATGTTTCGCCCTGATGTGGCTAAAATTAACACTTTACAAGGGAAAAACGTTAGATGTCAAGTGTGATGTGTACTCCCAGCCTCTTAACACACTATGTCCAAGTTACCCCCTGCCCCGCCCTCAAATCTGTAGTTTGACATCATGTTCTGTTTTTAAGGGATCCATGTGAGGACTGATGCAGAACAGTTTGCCTTTTTAATAATCATATCAATGTTTTAACTACAAAAATATTTTCAAAGCACTGTTAAATAAAGGGTATAGAACTTTATTTGCTCTGGTATATTCTTACAATGAAAGACAATACAAAGTTATAAAATGTAGCTGTACATGTTCTGAAAAGTGTGGTTACCGCAGTCCCTCCATTGTAACTGTGTGCTCATAAGCTTTCTAATTTCAACAGGGACGTATCGAATGTTCAGGTTTCTTGAATCCAATCACAGCGGAGTGAACCGGGCCTCCGGGTCCACATCGTGTTCCTGCCAAAAGTGAGGAAAGTCATTATTGGACAAAGCCTTTAGATACAGGAAGATGTAGTTATGAACACACTCACCTGATTTAGTTTCTTGAACTCTACAACCTGGAAGAAAATGTGTTCCAAGATGTGCTTGGCATCCCTCTGCTCTTTATCCAACTTAGAAGTCACTCCGAGAATTTCACCACATTTCCGGACGTAGAATTCAAGGTCATCGTCTGTACCTGTGAACACAACCAGTTTAATATCAGGATGAGTACGATTAACTGCCTGCTTCAAAACCGGCAAGTTCAGAAATAAACTTAGTTTAAGGGAGATGTCTGGGTAAAGTGTACAAGAGGTGGGACTAGGATGATCAGATTTAGACTCATGAGCAAACATTTAACATGTAAAGAATATCTGTAGCAGGAGGATTGAAAGTTGCATCCCACCTGACGGGAGGTATCAACAGGCCTTTTTAGACTTGTTTACAAAAACAAAACACTGCATTTCCTGTTATTTGTAGTACTTTTATTCATATTCCATGAACATTTCATTCACTTTTGGTGATTTGTAAATTTAAACTTTAAGTAAACAGAAAAATATCATGAAATGCTAACCTGCAGGAGAATTATGACAACATTCTTCAGACATTCAATAATTCGATTAAATTTTATTTATATAGTGCCAATTCACAGTCCCCTATATTTTATTGTAAATACCCTACAATAATAGAGACAAAACCCCAGCAATCAGATGCTCCCTATGAGCAAGCAACTGGTGACAGCGGGAAGGAAAAACTCCCTTTTAACAGGAAGAAGCCAACAGAACCAGGCTCACGGAGGGGCAGCCATCTGCCACGATTAGATGGGGTGAGGGGAGGACACTGTGGAAGTAGAGTTAGGTAGCTGCTCTGCTTTGTGTTGCCACATGACACTAAAGATAACAACTGTGGAGGAATTGGCTGACTTTTGAAGTGTCCTGTCTTATATATAATATATATGTTGACTTTTAAAACTAGGTCCAATTAAAAGATAAGACATAGGTTAAGTCTTAATATGTGATGCAAGAGCTGAAACTGCTGTGCAGTCCCACGTAAAGAGGGACACCTGATCAACCTATATGAGATACAGGGTGACTACTGAACTGCTGTGAAAATAACCACCAAGCTTCTCACATTAGCTTATCACACATCATTAGTCTTATACGTGATAAGTAGCAAATGAAAGTCAGTTTAATGTGGAATCTCACTGCCCTGGACATGTAAGTCCTCACATACGCCTCCATCAAATGATATCTAGAGGGCTGCAGTGCATGTTTGAATGCTCCATTAGCAATTCTGAACTTACACTTATTGGTGAGCTGTGCCAGACGCACTTTCTCTGACGAGAATGTTTCGTCTAGATCGAACAGATCCAGCATGGGTGGAGGCAAATCGTTTAAGGCAGGCGGAAAGACCTGAAAGACAGGGCAGCACCTACTTTTGGCTTCAAACTTGTGGGACTTTAAGCAAAAATGTTATCTTAAGATTTCAGTGAAATCCTTTGTACAGAAAAACCCCAGGGGAAAAAAAACTCACAGCAGGCTGAAGCTGAGGCAGAGGAGTTTCAAACTGCGGTGCAATCAGCTGCAGCGGCTCAGCTTTCACATTAAGCTGCTTGTAAGCACTGCAAACCAAAGATCTGTTTTTAGCTTCGAAGGGAAACAACAGCGTTTGGACTCAGGGGAGGGTGACCGATTTCTCACCTGATGACTTGGGGTAAGGTGTCAGTCGACAGATTGAACAAAGACATATCAAAGAGAGAGGTGAAGTCCCGTGGGTTTTCGTCTCCTTCTTGTAAGCACACTCTGAGCTGTTCAGACAAACAGCCAGTGTCTGGCAGCATCGTGTAATCTGTGATCTGGGGGACAAAAAAAAGGACAAGAAGAAAAGAAGAACCTTGGCTCATTAAAAAAAAAAAAAGAGGGAGAGAACACAATTAGAATCAGAATACTTTATTGATCCCTGGGGGAAATTATTTTTTTGTTACAGTGCTCCATTATAAACCAACATTAAGACAAGACAGACAATACGCTAACTAAGAATAGGAATGGCTAGGAAAGCCATTCTGCCATGCACTCTTCTTCCTCACCTCTGGGTCTTCGGCATCAATCTGATTCAGCTGAATGTTATCGGTCATGAGCCACTGAAGCACAACGTCCTGTGATAAAAGAAAAAGTTTCATTTAAAGGAGCTTTATTCTAGAAGGATCATGCTTCTACCTTTACATAATAAATTACACAAAAAAAGTGGACTTACCATGATTTTACTGTTCTCCTCTTTGTCTATGTATTGATCACTGAACATGTGGCAGGAACCCAAGACAGCCAGTTTGCCAGAATTCTACATTAAAAAAAAGTAATCTCCATCTTACCACATTTCTGACCATATGGTTAGAAAAACAAAGTTGTTACTACACTGTGCCTCTGACCTTGCCATGATAGAAAGCCACGACAGGCCTGTTGAGGGGGAAGCAGACGGAGCCCGTTGAAAGAACAGCCACGGCCGGCTTCATCACGGTCAGTGTGGCACCGTATGGGTACACAAATGTGAGCGCCCTGCACAAAGAAAGACAACAGCTCAAATGTGAAGTCTTTCTCTTTAATACAGAAGATGGAGGTGTACAAGATTGAGACTCACTGTGCATTGTTTCCAACATTTTCATCTTCAATGATTCCCGTGACCACTTTTCCAGCAGCACGGCTGATCTCCCTGCAGAGGAAACAGGCAACTGAATTGATAGTTTGGCATGTATCAGCATACAGATGAAATTAGATAAATCTTAGATTATGCCAGCATAAATTTAGGCTAGAACAATCTGGGACTCTGTGAAATATACATAAAAAGAGAAAAACACTGGTGAACCTGTTCAGTACACCATTGGACACAAGCGCCTCCTTAGGATGGAAGTATTTGTAGTACACATTCCTCACCACAGCATCTTGGATAAACAAGATGAAAACAAATACAAAGCATTTTAAAAACAGCATGGGCAATGTTTGCATAGCTGTTTTCCCAACAAGGTTTCAATACGCACCATTGTTGACCATTACTCCGAAGTCCTCCAGGAGAAAATTGATGTTTGTGTCATACTTCATTTCTCCTCCTTCACCGAGCATGACCAAGATATTCCCTCCTCCATCCAGGTAGACTTTCAGCGCCTCCATCTGAAATAAAAGGAAATAACTAATGTGAAAATGTGTTTGCGGTTGAACAAATGAAAGAAGCTTAAATATTTTGGGTGGCCCTAAGCCTTGTAGAATTTTAGACTGCTTGGAAATTAGCCTTCAAATAACATCTTTTCGCCCATACATCACCTCTGACCCTGTGAACCTCTCCCTTGGACCTGCAGTTATCCACAACTTGACACTCTTCAGCTTATCCAAGGACAGCTCTTCTTTTATGCTACAGGAGACAGCACAGATTTTGCATTTGAGGTTTTGAAATTGCTGCAGAACTATGCGAAAATGTTGGTTAAGCTTGAGAAAAATGACAAAGTAAAATATAACTCAGTAAACATACTAAAGTGCTTTATTAAGATTATTACCAATACGTCCCATTTTATTATTTTACTTTACTATACTTACTTACAGAGACGAATATTCTAGCCTCCTATGTCTATATGCTTGCTTTGTTTACCAGGTCCACTGTATCACATTTACATTTAAGAGCATGTCTTAGCTGATAAGTAGAGGACTTGGTACTATTTCTCTCTTGTATTTAATCGTCCCCAAACACCTTACCTTTGGATTTTCCACTGAGCTTTTAGTCTCTTCTGCATGGATTTGTAGCCATTGTTCGTAGTAAAAAGCTCTCTTTTTGAAGCATTGAAGACCACGCTGTTGCACTGTTCCTTCTCCATTATTTACCAGCTTCAGTCACCAAAGTTAGTGCTCTTATCATCCACACACCTAAAAGACGTTAAAAGCCCAAGTCAGACTTTACCATTAGTCCAGGGCTGCTATTCGCCAGCTGTAATTAGCATAGTTTTGGGTTTGCATCCACCGTCGTGTGCTAAAATGGTGTTAGCAAAAAACAGCCAAGAAGCTCGCTAACATTATGGTTAGCCGTGAAGCTAATAGCGAGGTGTTTTCGCTTCGTTTCACTAAAGACTGCTATGGTAACCTGTCAACTGTAGCACTCTGTTTTCCCCTTATGTTAAAGCCCAGGTTTACATTATTAAATGTTAATTACCTCAAAGCGCTCTTAGAAGCGGTGCATTATGGGAAATAATGGTAACCAAGGGCGCTAACAGCATAGCAACTGGATAGCGCAGAGCATTGTGTCAAAGCAACGTACGGTTAAAACAGCTTTTCAGCGCGTTTGTTCAGTAAGCATCACTCCAAGGTCAAAATATTTGCACTTTGAAGTGCTAGATAAAGTTAAAGGAATGTTCTGTGGTTTAACGATGGTTTTTATAAACAGAAAAACTTACAAACAAGTCAAAACTTTAAAGGTATTATTTCATCCCTGTCTATTAGTGCCATCACGGTGCATACACTAGTGCGGCTGATCCCAATAACCAACCAAGTATGACAGGAACTAAAGGTCTGTGGTTCAGATGAGGTGTGGGGACCTTCACCAGATGTGCCAGCAACTCTTACATTTGAAGTATATAAGTAAAGTTGTAAAAGAGGCTCACACTCATTCCAAAAAATATATTTTTTTAGTTATGGTAAATGGCCTGTATTTATATAGCGCTTTTCTAGTCCCTAAGGACCCCAAAGCGCTTTACATATCCAGTCATCCACCCATTCACACACTGGTGATGGCAAGCTACATTGTAGCCACAGCCACCCTGGGGCGCACTGACAGAGGCGAGGCTGCCGGACACTGGCGCCACCGGGCCCTCTGACCACCACCAGTAGGCAACGGGTGAAGTGTCTTGCCCAAGGCAACGACCGAGACTGTCCAAGCCGGGGCTCGAACCGGCAACCTTCCGATTACAAGGCGAACTCCCAACTCTTGAGCCACGATCGTAGTTATGATATCTGTTCCTCCAGTCTGCCTTCAGCACAAAAATATCTGCCTTTTCTGGAAGAACTGGAGTCAGGATCTGAGAATGTGTGTGGGACCCTGGAGGCCAGCTGGTGAGTCTGTAGGAGGAGATGGAGTGGTGTTCCCCCTCGGACTCTGCTGCACAGGGGTAAAAAAAGGTGTCATCAGCTGCTCTGAGTGAAACAATCCCCTGACTGCGATATGAGGAAACTCCTTGGACCCCGTAACCAGGTCAGGGTAAAGGGAGAGGAATAGATTGTTCATAGAGTCCAAATGGCTGCTGTTTAAAGGATGGTTCCTCAAGTTTGTGATGAAAATCTGACGTACGAACATCACACAACTGTGGGATACTGTCTGTTCGTGACTTGGACAGGGGGAACAAACTGTGGCAGGATCAGCCTGATATTATTTGTATCCCACTGTAACTTTACTGTATAAAGAGCTAACATCTCCAAAATTTCAGGAGTAGTTAGTCATTATAAGAAGTGTTTATGAACTAAAAATCAAGAATGTGGGGTGCTGTTTGTCCATGATTTGGAAAGCCCAGAGCGTGCTCCCGACGCTGGGGAAACAAATTCTGCCGTGGATACTTACCTTGGCATCACTGTTGTGCAGGTGAAGCCAAAGACAAGATAGGCTTCATCATATTTTCTAGTCTTTGGCTTGGAAACATATTTGGCGTTACTTCATCTTCTGCTTTGCGTTTGTGTGGGAGCCCCCCCCCCACACACACACACACACTTTGGGAACAACTGTGTTACTGGGTGGTTGTGGCCTATGAGGTGAGTCACATTCGCCCCTAAGTAATGAATACATTTCATACAAATCATCTACTGATGGAAATGTTGGCCGTTCCATCCCTGGCTGCTCCAGTCTGTATCCCAAAGTATCCTTGGGCACAATACTGAACACAAGTTGAATGTGGGAAAGAAAGTTAGAGAAGGAAAACGTTAGATAGAAAGCCCTTAGATGTAGGAAGGGTGCTTGTATGAATGTGTGTGAATGACGCATGTTGTATAAAGTGCTTTGAGTGCATGAGTAGAAAAGTGCTATATAAAAGTTCATTTTATAAAGCAGTTGCTTATTGCTATGTGATAGCCTCTAGCAGATTTGGAGGTAGACTCCAGGTGCCTTATTCGTGGTAAAACAAGAGACAGATTTATCTGTGAGGATTTCTCTTTTTTTTTTTTTTTTTTTTTTTTTTTACAAACTAGCTTCAAATGAATGAATATTAGTAAATAAAAAAATTAAATAAATATAGTTAAACATTAACAAAAAACAGCAGAGCTTGTTCTTTTTATTCTGTTATTTTATTACAATATAACATTACAAATAAATGATGTAGACTGTTTAAAAAGGACTGGGGACTTTAAAAGGCAAACAGCTAAAAAAAACAACCATCACAAACCATGCAAATGTATTCATTACAAAAGTATTAGTTGGGACTGAAAAAATATGAAGCAACTTTCGCTGCTGCTGTCAGCTGTTCGACTCAAATTGTACATTTGGACTTCACTAAAGAGAGAAATACTGTCACGTAAAGAGTTTCATCTAATAACTATTTAATTTAACAGAAAATACAAACGAAGAAAAAAAAAAAAAAAAAAAAAAAAAAAGACTGTCAAGAAAAGACAGATTTATAGATTCCACAGCCTCCCAGTTTGTGCCAGAAGATTGAAACCTTTCTGCTTCTGTAAACACCTCAGACAGGCCTGAGATTGTCAGAGATCCAATCAATCCTGCGAGGCCGATCTGGATCGAGAGCGAGACTTGGAGCGGGAGGCGGAGTGCTTGGCAGGGGACTTGGATGCCTCCTTGCTCGGGGGTGATTTGGAGGTATCTTTCTCTCCCCTACTCTCTGAACGGGACCTTGATCGGCTTCGTGACTTCTTACTGGACGACTTCTCCTTGGAACGACTCCGGGATTTGCGCGTGGCTTTGACTTTGGATGAGCTCTTGGAGCGAGACTTCCGAGTGCTGCTCTTGGAGGGACTGTGAGATTTGCGAGTGCGAGACTTCTCTGGAGATTTAGAACGGGAGTTCCTCTTGGATCTGGAATGCGACTTCCCCTCTGACCTGGAGCGAGATCGCCCTTTGCTGCGTGACCGAGACCTGCAACACACACACACACACACACACACACACACACACACACACACACACACACACACACACACACACACACACACACAGGGAGAGGAATAATTCATCACCAACTTGGTCTGGTCCCTGCACACCATCAACTACCAGGTTTCAGGACTGAGATGTAGTACACAATCACAGTAACTGGGTACTTTGGCTTTCTCTGACACCATATTTCCTTAATAACATGACAAAAACATGACTTGCTGCTGCTGAAAAGTTTAAAAAACTGAACAGATGAAGAAGCAGTCCACATGAAAATGACAAATGGGTTTGCCGTCTTCGTCAAAGTCGAACCACTAAAATTAAAACGGCTGCTGAAAAGACAAAAAGCTAAATATGCTTAAAGCATGAGACAAAGCCATTCAAACGTAACTGACCGTGAGCGGGACCTGGACGAGCTTCTACTTCTGCGGCTGTGAGAGCGCCGTCTGCTACGAGACCTGTGGGTTCGAAAGTAAAAATAACTTTAAAGTGGACGTGGAAATCTGCTCACCACCAACATTACGTGTTAAGTTTAAAATAATCCTTAATTATGCTGAACAGCAGTTACAGATAAAACATAAGAAAAGTGAACAAACAATAAGCATGAAAAAAATATAAGCCTCACTTACCTGGATCTGCTGCCAGAATATGAGCGTCGGCGGCGAGGTTTGTCTTCCACCAGACGAATCTTCCTTCCATTAATATCAGTGCCGTCCAGTTTTTCCAGAGCTCGTTTCATGTCTGAACGGGAACGAAATTCGATGACGCCCTCGTTGGCCCGTCCTTTATGAGCGTCAGCATAGGTTACTTCACCCGCCTGCCTCATAAAGTCCTATGACACAAATAAAAACATGACTCTGAAAATGACTGTGGCTAGTTGTGGATGACATGTGGCACGTTAGCTCTATCTACCACTGGACATTATTAAGCTGTTCCCACACAGGAAGCAATTTGCTTGTTGCACATCGATTTGAAACTGAAGTTTGGTTGTTCGTGTAGCAGCCAATCAAGTCTCAAAACAGATTCATCCTGTAGGTGGTTAGGTCCAGGCTAATTTTTCTTTCTTGCAAGGGCAACTGCCATCCTCTGCTGACATGCAGAGGTGGTCAGGAAAAGGAGACAGGAGATACAAAGTCTCACCTTAAGGTCCTGCCAGCTGCACCTGCTGGACAGGTTCTCCACAATGAGGCGGTGTTCAGTGCGAACAGGTGGCCCGTACTTATCCCTGCCGGTGCGATTCCAACTGCTGTAGCCTCCACCTTCAACAAAGACAGAGAGACTAACATTTCATTCAAGGCCAGAAAACCTCAAAAAAAGGACCAAACTGGCCTAAAAAGATTTACTAGATCACTGCAGACTGAACCTCTCTTGTTTTTGTTCTTAAACCTCCTTCAACTATTAATTATACCATCAACTAATACCTGTGAACCTGTCTTAATTGTGTAAGTGAAGGGGATTAAAGATGCCAGTGGTTTTTAGTATAAATCCCAGAGTCCTATTGATTGTTTTATATGTAGACAGGGATCGCTTAATTTAGCATTTAAAGAACAGAGAAAATGTGCAGCACCCTATGCCCTGTGGACAAGGAATAAAAACCACTTTATTAAGAATTACACAGCAGTTCTTCTCCTTTAGTTGTATTTATTAAACAGCTACAGATTTGCCTAAATATACAAAAAAAAGGATTTTTTATTCTGTCCTTATAAGACACATCTAACGCCTCTTTTTTTCTCTTTATATACTGGGAATAATGTGATGCTTGATTCTTGCTGTTGAAGCTGTTTTAGAGTCTACAGTTTAAATATAAGGTAAGGCTCTTTCTAAATTTCTTATTTTCTAGTCTTACTGTACAATAAAATATGCCTTGTTCTGAACTCTATCCACTTGAAACTCAATGACACAAACATGAAACCTACCAAACTCTTTTACTACAGAGTACAGGGAGCCAATTCACAGGCTCAAACGCGTGTTGGCTCGATCCTCTGCGACATGTCTTGCGTCAGTAAAACCAACAGGATTCCTCACCATCACCCTGGTCTATTGGAAAAGGGTGCTGTCATCACGGCTTCCGGTTATGTCAACCAATGGTCAAAGGGCAAAGGTCACACACACATTTCAAGGGAGAAAACCCAGGCCAAACAGGTCAGGCAGTCATCGTTACCCTCATTGGACTCGGACCCAGCCCGCAGTGGACTCTTTCAAATTGAAACATCAAGCACTGTGTTAATGTCGACTTCAAATTGAATACATCGTAGCTTCACAAGTCTTACCTTTTCTTTAATCACTGTTACTCATTGGATTTTAATACAGTTCTCTTTACACAAAGGCACAATGGATTTGAGTGCTAATGGGAATAGACGTGTAAATTAGCAATGTGTATGGCAGGGCATGTCACATGTGTACAGGCAGCTTCAGTGAAACTCATTTAATTCTTTGCTTCAAGAGTCAGTGCAAGTGTAGCTCACGTTAGTTAGCACAAACGTGTAAGAACCCCACGTCTGTATGACAATCATGCTTTGCTCTCAATCAGACGTGTTCAACTTACTACGTCCCCCATAGCCATATCCGTCTCTCCTGGGTCCACGGGCATGCTCGATAACGACCCGCTCTCCACAAAGTTCCTTTCCATTCAGCTCATACACAGCATCATCAGCATCTCGCATGTCCTCAAACTCGACAAAGCCGTACCTAAGAATCAGTGTGCAGGAGTCAAAACAATGGCAAACACTAGCCATTAATATCATTACCAATTAATGCAAATGATTCATAATTAACTCTAAAGACTGTCTAATATGGTAAACTTTTAATCAGCGGCTAAGAGAACTGCTTTCCAATTTAAAAATCCTGGTGCTCCTGTCAAACTTTACAAGCAAGGGAATAAAGGGATTTGGGAAGCTATGGCAATTAATCTAGGAATATTTCTGTAAAGTTTATCATAGACTGACTCTATCTGATCTGATTTGGTAGTTATATGCAATCTATTTCTCTAATACAGCAATTATCTAAAACTTACACTTAACTATTATATTTGTGCTCAGCAGCCTTTCTGTTTTGTAGGCATATAACCAGAATACAACCAGCTGGCAGCCAGCTGATAGAGTCCCCTTGTTTGCGCTCACTGACAAATTCTCATTTAAACTGATGATTGACCCTGTAGCGTTTCCCAGGCAGCTAGTGTAATGTTAGCGAAGAAAAATTAGCTAAAAGTACCAAAAGCAGAGCTTTGTAAAACTTAAATGACAAAAGACAGGACACTGTACCGCAAATTCAACTTTTAGCTGACATTAGCGCGGTTAGCACCGCACACTGTCCCTACTAGGGCATCAACTCTCGGGGTTAACATTAAAATAACATCAAGCTAGCTCACTAGCTAGCAGCTAAGAAAGATGAGACGGTCTTACCCATTTTTCAGGTCGATCTCTAATAATTTGCCATAGCCACTAAAAAACCTTTGAATATCTTTCTCTCGAACATGGTAGCTAAGTTTGCCAACATAGACCCGAGGCATGCCTGAAAATATTGGGCAGAACAAGTTAAACACAACTTGTTTGGAGCTACACACAGGCCTAGGCGACGCTCGAGGTTAGACTTCCGGAAAAAACAACTTCAGAATAAAAGCTGACGAAAATGTAGGCACAAAGTACACACTTCAGTTTTGTGTGTGTGAAGCTTGTACATAAGACCTGTGCGGTACCTTCACACTGTACATGTCTCTTTTGACTTATGTGAATATTCAAGTCTTTGCCTTGATAAGGAGAATTTCCTGTAGGAATATGAATGAAGGATTGAATCATGTTTATGTGTGAGAATGAAGGCATTTCTCAAACAAATGACAAGCGTGCATCCATTACAACTATTTTAGTCTTTATTGACGGAAAATACATTTATTAAAAAAAAAATCAAAAAAAATCATGCTTTCATATATTAATTTTTAAACGTTTAGAATTCTTTTGCTAATCATATAATTAGATTATACAAATAAATTAGGGTTTCAAAAGGAAACACATAAAGTATCCCTATAATTTGCTGGGCTCAGTGACTGGTTTCACTCTCAGGACACCCTCCTGGGAACATGAGGCAGCCAGCATCCCATCTCTTCTCCACATTCGGCCCTGCACCAGTCCCCTGCTGCTCCCTGTAGGGCACAAAACAGAAAGTCATTTCAGGAATGGACAAAAGGACAAGCAAAGCATAAACAAATACAAAGTCTTTGAAAGTTAGAACCAAATACACAACAATCATCATCACTGATGATGGTACTCAAAAATACTACTGTTACATTAATACTACTTAAGATAAGATTTTATTGGTTCCACAACGGGGAAATTTCAATGTTCAAGGTTCTTTATTCGTCACATGCATAGTTATACTTATGCATGGGGGGGGGGGTTGTTTTTGCGGTACCTCAGCTCAGGTACAGATATCAGAAGGAAAATACAAAAAATACAAATAAAATAGAAACAAATATAAAATAAGTAAGATAATACACAATATACAACGGTAGCATACACAGTGATTATAGATATGGTTGTGGAAATATGCAAGACATAAACTATATAGCTTAACATAACTATTCTACCACTACTATTCCTATGTAAGTAATAGATATCTATAAGTATAGATATCAGACATCAGAGACATCAGAGAAACACTTTAAATGTTTTAGTATTATAAATGGTATGCACAGTTATTAGTTTAGGTAGTTATCAACATAATTAGACTAAAAGACTTAAAACAAACACAGATGATGAATTATAAACACTGTAATGAGGATGGGAACAGATAACTCATGGGGTGTAACAATAATCATGCACTGATGAACTATCTATCTATCTCCCATGACAACAAATTATAACAAAGAAAAGCTAAAAACAATATTTAATCTAATAAAAATGAAACACATACCATGTGTTCCCAGGGACAGAAAAACAAAGACTGCTTTTCAAACGAGTTCAAGCTACTAGTTTGAATAATGCAGGACATTACTTGTGGACTTTGTTTCAAAATAAAAACAAAGTGCTTACCTAAGAAAACAGTGAAGCTGGAAACATGACCGGTCATATTCTGATGTTAAAAACATATGCTTTACTGTGTTCTGCATTCGTTCTTGAGATGTGACCAACATGCTGACCTGCCCATGGGCTCTCACACTCGTACAGCATCCACTCATCACTGCGGAACGTGCTGTGGAACCACATGGAGTGGTCGAGCGAGGCGGTGAACTTGGCCCTGTACTCTGGGTAAGGCAGCAGCACTGTGCCCAGCAGAGCAAAGTCTGACACATAAGCAGCAACGCAGCAGTGTAGCTTCATGTTACCTTCCCCTACGCAAACACACAACAAAAACAGCTTAGCATGTACCATACGTCTTACTCAGATCTCAAACACGAGGCAGGATGACAATGATATTTTACCAATATGTCCTCGTGCTCGCCCCCAAAATAGCCTTCTTGGTTGCTCTGGACCCAGTCTGTAAAAGTGTGCTGGGTTGACTGGTTTTATCTCAATGGGGACTTCATTAGCCAGCAGTTTTTTCAGGCCTTTCTTCGCCTCCTCTGCCAGGTCAGGTTTACTGCAAAACAACCCACAGACAGAGAGAAAACACAGTTATATGTTTGCTTTATTTATTCTAACTGCAGTTCTTTAGTAATGCATAATAGCAGTGTTAGCAAAACTGTTGTTTTAAACAATAATAATAAGTTTTACATTTTTTGATGTCTATGAACTTCAAGATTTTTGACTTCAAAAATAAAATGCTAGTGTGGTTTCTCCTGATTAATGATCCTAATCCATGAAGTTTGCATAATAAATAAAGTGAAGTTTTATATGATTATAACTAAAGTGAATACAAAAAACCCCACAGGGTACCTGAAACTAGACAGATGGATAATGACAAATTTAGCAGACTTTATAGCTGGACTCAGATATTAGTGTTGTAAACAACAGCTTAACCAACAGTTAAATCTAAGTTTTAATCAGCTGATATGTGTCGTAGGAGAAACAACACAATCTGGACTTGTCCAAGCGAAAAAGCTCTTGTTAGCACTTCCTCTCAGCTCCTTACTGTATACGCCTGCAAACAAAGACACAATGCAGAAAGAAAACAGTGAAGCTGGAAACATGATTATAAAAAAGTTTTTTTTTAAAAACAGCAACTAAAGCGATCTGCAATAGTGTCGTTCACAAGACTGCTCCTTGGTCACACACAAAGTTTTGGTCAGTGTGACTTTAGAGGCCATTCTGCCTGAGGAAGCCTCAAAGGTGCCTAAAATTTACAGAAAACAGTGACTTGGAATGTTATTTTATATAACTTTAAGCACAATTTGGATCAGACGAAGGCACAGTCTAATCCACAATAATAAATAAAGTCAATGCTACCTGAGGTAATGGTGAATAAGTTCCTCCACGGTGAGGAGGTCTTCAGGCGGAGGGACCACTGGCATGGGGAACTGGTGCTGCAGGGGGCTGGGCTGCAGTGTTTGGAAGGAGGCTTGGCAGATTAGTATGGGCTGTCCATGCTGGATGGCCTTCACAGAGCGCACGGTGAAGCTGCGGCCGTCTCGTGTGCGGTCCACCTGGTAAAGCACCGGAACCTTCGGATCACCTGGAAAACACCAAGAACAGTAAAGTGCTATCATAACTGACTGAAAATGAAAACAGGTGCACATTTGCTTGTACAGGAAAAGAAGAGGAGATGAAGCTATTTAAGCCAATCTGTATGCTGTCTCTTTCTCTCTGTCTTTGCTGACTTCCAAATGGATTCTTTGTAATGTTATTCTTTCATCACCGAGGAAGTTCAGCTCATCTTACCTGCTCGGACAAAGTAGCAGTGCAGAGAGTGGGCGTACAGGCTGTCGCTCACAGACTTGGCCGCAGCCACCAGGGCCTGGCCAACTATCTGACCTCCAAACAGACGCTGAGTGCGGGGCACCCAGTGGTGGGTCCCCCTGTGGGAACAGAGGATACACTGCTGAAAGGTAATCAGGCAAATGCTTATAAAAGGTGAACTGAACTTACCACAGAACGTAAAGAAAATTTGTGTTTGGTGGATTATTTTATTTATATACCATTTGAAATCCTGTTTATTTCCCCTTAAATGGTGCCACATTTGGATCTATCATCTTTCGCCTCCGTTGATGACAAGCATTGCTTTTCCAGTGAGGGAGACGCCGCCCCACACCATCATACTGCCTCCACCAAAAGCTGGTGCAGCAATCAGTGTAGTGTTCTCTACATCTTCTCCACACTTTGACCCTATGATCCCGTTGCTGTCGCAGAATATGAACTCATTGCTGAACATAACTTTCCTCCCAACACGTTCTCATCCCAATGTCTAACATACCGACGCAATGTGCCAAATCGTCGGCATGAGAGCCAAATATTCCACATAACAGGGAGCGCATCCCCTGTTATATGGAATATTTGGCCTTAAATTTGGAGTTGGTACTAGGGCTCCATCCAGATAATGCGGCAGCTTGGTTTTGTGGAAAACAGGCTTGAAGTTGTCCTATGCATACTTTCAATAAAGGCCATAATTTCGTTGTACATGTACAATGACAACAAATGCCTATTCCATTGATTCCTAATCAGTCAAACGTGGCGTGCTTAGAGCAGACACCTGCTGACCGCTGTAGGAGGGTCCATGCTCACAGGTGCTGCTTGCTAATCAGGAGCCAATCAGGTCCCTGGTTGTCAACACCTGTGGTACCAGAAGCTCAAAAAGAGTCAGCAGCAGATAGAGAAGGTTTGGGAGGTCGCTGCCTACAATGACGTGTTTTAAATATTACCTTCCTGTTGTATACCGAGCGGGGACCAGTGCACATCAAACAGCGAGCTGCAGTGGAAACTTACCGGTACAGGTCGACATCCAGCTTCTCCAGGTTTAAAACGCTGGTGAGGAGGACGCTTTTCAGGTCCTGCTGATACTGAGAGTTACGGCTCTGCGAAACTTCATCTTGTTCTGATTTCAGTGCCTCATTAGCTTCCAGAATTTTGTTTTTATCGATTAAACCGCTATTTTCATGACATCCGCCGAGTTCTTTCTCCGCCATGTTTGTTTGGAAACTTCTTCTACACTGTAAAAGGAAAAAATGGTGAAAAGTTCATAACTGCCACCTAGCGTTGGGACAAAACACAGACATTTACTACTACCATTAAAGTACCAAAGTTTCTCAGCACTTGAATTGGATCCATTTATTGTGCACTTTTGCAAAGACACGGATCGGGTATAACATTATGAACGCCTGACTAATATTGTGTTGGTTCCCTCTTTTTGCCCTGACCCATCGAGGCATGGACTCCTCTAGACCCCTGAAGGTGTGCTGTCGTATCAACACTAAGGTGTCTATATTGTGATTAGAAAATTAACCACCTGACTGGTTCACTGCATATTTGTGCAGCGTTTATATAGCAGGTCTTCCTTTACATTGTTAATGTTGTAGTGTGTTATCATTGGCATATGGCAAAATATGTAAATGAGTGTCTGAGAACAACATGTTTATTGATTTGAGTTTTACTCTGACGGCATTTTGAAGGGAACGTCTTAATAAGGAGGAAACAATACGTCTCTTACTTGTCGAGGAGTTATCAGTCTTCTTAGCTGTGCTTGAAACAGTCAGAGCAGAATAATGATTTTCCTTTACCAGTCATTCTGGTCATATTATGGCATTTACAGGGATGGCGTTAGGGACACTCATGGACAGTTTAAAGTATTTACAGTTGGTTTACTGTTTTCATTTCTAAATTTGGTAAGCAGTCACAAGATAGTAGGTTTTAGTATACATTCGCAAACAGTTTCCAGACCTTTACAGACTGTTGTTAAAGAAAATTAGATAAATGAGAGACTACACAGTGTTACCCTCTCTAGAGGGATTTGAGACTGCCATCAAATTCCAAATAGTCTTTAACAAAAATTATTTAAACACTTGACATACTTTGTATTGTGAATAAAATATGAGTTTTTAAGATTTGCAAATTATTGCATTGTTTTTATTTACATTTTACAGTGTGCAGTGTCTTTGTACCTTTCATCAACTCAATAAATCCAACTATCAGCTTTTTATTAAAATTTGTCGTCTGTTTGTGGTTTTAAATTAAAATTAAATTATTAGTTAAATTTTAGTTTAGAAATTCCATAAAACTGTCATCATTAATTAAATATCGTATATACAGAAATCGAGCAGCAGGCCAGAGACGCAGAGATGACTATCAGGAAATGTGCATCATCTGTGTTGAGTCAGCGACATGTATCCACAACTCTTCAAAAGCTGTACCAAAAGAACAATTTTCTATGTGTGTGCAGTTAACCTGATATTTAATCTTTTCAAAAACGATTTGTAAAAAACAAAAAGGTTCTTGCTAAATGTGAAGACTTTGTGCACTGTTGCAATCTTGAGTTGAAACTGATTTTTTTTTTTTTATGTTGCTGTTGACTTTGACTTTAAAGTGACTGATTGTTTAAGGTTGACTGTTTTTGTTTTTGTTGAAAAAAAAAAAAGATTTGTTCACTGCAGGAACCATGACTGAGTCAAGTCTATAAACTACAGTTTTCAGTGCGTCATTTGGGAGAAACATTTTCCCAAATGTACTTTACATTATACCTGCATGTTGTTATGTTTTTGTTTTTTGTTTTTTTTTTACTTTGCTTTGTTGATGGAAATGTGTTGATAACATGTTATACTCATAAGACCAACCTTTTTAATACATAATCACCAGTGATAACTGCCATTTCAAACCCAAAGCTGAAGTATCTCACATGTAATAGTGTTACGTCTGTGTTAATGACTTTGGCCATGGCAGTGAACTGAAAACGATGTCTCTGGCACTGATGTCAAATTCTGACTGCTATGCACTGCCTCTCCTCCTTATATTCAGATGTATTTGGTGCTTAAAGTGATTCAAGCGTTGATCTGAAGTATTAAGGAGAGAACAGCGCAGCAGACTTCAGAGGGATCGAGCAGCACAAACTATGAATTTAACCAACATTGACATGGTTTGCATGAACTGGACAGAAGGCTGAAACCAAAGCATGGATTCAGACGAAGACTCCATTAAGAGGCTGCCCATTTTCAGCTAATACCAAGCAGGCCATGACTCTGATGCTGCCTTCAGAGGCTGTAGGATCTATTGCTTTCAAATGTGGCCTGATATTTAAGACATTAAAGGGCAAAGAAAAAACACTAAAAGGCACAAGCCTTTCTTACCAAATTGCACAAACCGGGACTGCAACAGAGGACAGATTTAAATGGAGTTCTTTATTATATGAATTTGAATCAATATTGCGCTTTCCTAGTTTTATTTACCACTCAAATTCACTTACTACCTGTTAACGTTGCTGATTTTGCGAGCAACACCTGAAGGCGCCATGATGCTGCGCGCGTAATGGATTTCCCCAGCGCTGCTGCTTTTCGGGGACCAGGAGCTGCAGCTGCAGCACTCCGACCACATTTAATCCGCACCACCTCTTGATGCCGGTGACCTTGGCTGACGGAGATCGCCCCTTTCAGTCTCGTGTCGCCGTCTTGTTTTCACCATGGCATCATCGGATGGGCTGGAGGAGGACTGTGTGTTGCAGCGGGGAAGATCTCAGAGTGACCCGAGCAGCATCACCGAGGTCCGCCTGGGTGAAGCGCACAGAGCAGGTAAGAGGAGGGGGGCGGTAATCCGACTGCTTGTTGGACATGTGTCAGCTGTCTCATTTACTGCTGCTTCACGCGGTCGAGTGGGTAGGCGTGACATCACGGAGTCCGGGCTCGCCCGCATCCAGTCACGCAGACTGCACCCGTGGTGGTCCCACTTCATTTGTGTGCTTGTGTTGTAAACGTGCGTCATTTACTACCCAGTGCTCGCTCTGGCTGTGAGAATTAGGCCTTCTGTGTGGCTGCCTTTAAAATATCAACCACACCGTAATGAATCAGGCTATGATGGGTTTTTTCCCCCACTAGTGTCATGCAGGTCATATGTAGAGTCCCCCTTTTTAAGCATTGCACTGATTTTATCCCAATAATGGCATCCAGACTTGTAACATCAGCTCCTCATTGCCCAAATCTCCTTCACATCATCAGGCTGTGACATCTTTGAATAAACACGATGTCATGATGTAGAACTGGGTGTTCTCTCTCTCCTCCCCCTCACTATTCTCGCTCTCTTATTTCTGCATTTGTGAACGAGGTGTGTGCTTGCAGCATGGGGGCACACAAGTTGCTATCACACATGGACTGCAGTGTGTTGAGCCGAAGCTGACGAGAGTGCTGGTTGTGTATTTGGCTGTTTCCATGGTGATCTAAATGGCAGAAGGCAGCGCTTGGCTCTCCAACTGTGAGACGACATGGTGTTTGTCTGTCTGCTCCACACTGGTGATGTACAGCAGCCAGCAATTCAAAGCGAAATGCCACTTAGGCCGTGAGTTGTGCTTATTCGTGAGGTGGGATTCGCAGTTCCACCGGGAGTCTGTGGGAAGGCGTTCACTGTTGCTGTGTAGATGTGAAGCAGGAGTCATAAAAATGTTCTGCTTTCAAAGGTACTGAGCGACAGACTCATGTGAAAGTGAGTTGATTATTTGCAGGCTGGAAGCACAATGCTGTTTGTTTGCCAGCAGTACATTCAACTGGTTTCAGGTAAACGGCAACCTCAAGGTCCGAAAACTGAAGCCAACACGGAAGTGCCAAACACTACACTTCCTCTAATGGCCACTAGAGGCTGGCTTCTGGAATGAGTCAATCCTCAGATGATAAAATGTACAACTTTACATGTTTACAGCCTCACACTTAAAAGCTTTTGGCCGTTATGAATATTTCCCCTTTGTAACAGCTGTGTGGAGGGTGATTTTTCTTTAAAAAAAAAAAAGAGTCATCCATCTCGATACTGTTAATGCTTAAAGTTAAGGGTGTGGCCATTTTGATTGTTTGCTAACATGGGCAGCTAGCTGGTTACTGAAATGAACTCTTGGCCATATTTATGGTGGTACCTTGCCCCTAACCCCTCCACCACTCCACAGTGATTATGCATAGAGGTTTAAACCATTTTTTTCCTGCACCAGGCCATGAACATGGCTTTTAATGCTGTGAAGTTGGGCATTTCAATGAGGGAGTCCTTGGGGTTTGACTTGCTTTTGGAGTCAGCATCAAGTTGCCATTAGATGAAATGCTGTCTTTGTATGTTCTGCGTTGGCTTCATTCCAGAGGCTGTTGCTCAGTGGCTCCAAAAATCCAGAAATATTGCATGGCATCATTCAAAATGGCAATGTTGGGACTTGGAAATACAAATTCCAAAAGCAATGCGTGCCTACATACACCCATCTTTTATATACGGTCCATGGTTTCACAGCCAAAGTGATGAGTGCAGACATTGATGCTGCTGTATCTCTACAAATAAGAGGCTCAGTTACTGAATCACAAGTGTGGGGGTTGCAGTATAATGCACATGACAGGATTCATTCATCTTGTGGCATGCATGCCACACTTTCATTTTCACCAGTGTGTGATGTTACAGTCTGTTTGAACATTGGACTCCTTCAGCTGGCTGTCTTTAGAGAAGGAGAGCCACAGCAATGCTGCAGAAGAGGATGTTCAAGTTCTCTCGCTGGCGGCGAATACCGTTGTGTTCATGCCTTCGGTTTCTACTGCTTGTCACGTTGTTGTGGTTGTTATAGTTACGTAACAGCGTTGGTGTATATGTGAAACTCTAAGGCATCACTGGCAGGGTTGTCCTGTCATATGCCGCTTATTACCATTTTTATCTAAATGTCAAATAGGCTCAGATCTCATTTCATCTCATCTCTGAAGCACTGTGGCAGATTTCTCCCCAAAAACTGGACATTTCCAGTGCAGCATTAGACAGACAGAGCTCAGGCAATGCAGCAAGTGCAAACCTGCCTGTCCTGTTCCTCCCCCACTTCTCCATCCCCTCAGATCGGTGCTAACCCTTTCCGAGCCCCCTACTGCGGCTTTGATCTTTCTACTTGAAGAATCCTATCCATTAGAGGGGAGGGAAAGGGGAGTGACAGATCACTGATGGTGGTATTATCACAGCACCCAGCTGGGCAATGTCAAACTGAATCAGCTGCACAATCGACCGGACTTAATACAAATGACTTCTTACAATGTAAACATTTCCTCTGAATTACAAGGTTGTAACCAGAAATGGAAAATCACTTGCCATTTGTGCTTAGTCCTCACTCAGTGCTTTTAGCATCTGCTAAGCACTGAAGACTGATTTAACCCAAATACTTGTTACCCTGAAGTTTAAAGGTTGTCAGACAGGTCTTTGCTTTACCAACTAGTCAGCAGGCTGAGAACAGAACAGCATGCCATGTATTAAAATCTCTCCCTATGGACTTCGTTAAGTGGTGATAAGCAGCCGCCTTGATCAGCCCATAGAGGTTACATCATTGTCTCTGCTAGAGATGGTGCAGAACAATATGTGCCGCCAAAAACATTGTAGCCCAAAGGTGGATTCAAATTCAGGGTGTACAGGGACAGGGTGGAGCAACAGTTTGACAACCCTCGGAGTATGTGGCAGGGACTAAACACGATCACAGACTTTAGAGGGAAAACCAGCACACCGCAGACCACGGCCTCTCTGTGTGAGGATCTAAACGTATTCTACGCTAGATTCGACACAGCGAACACCATGAGACTGGAGTGTTCACGCACATCTTCAACCTTTCCCTCTCTCTGTCTGTAGTCCCAGCCTGCTTCAAAATGGCCACCATCGTCCCTGTACCCAAATCCTCCACCATCTCCTCATTGAACGACTGGCGACCTGTAGCCCTGACCCCCATGGTAAGCAAATGCTTCGAGAAGCTGGTCAGGGACTTCATCTGCTCTGCACTACCCGACTCACTGGACCCTCTACAGTTTGCATACCGCCACAACAGGTCCACTGATGATGCCATAGCCCTGACACTACACACTGCCCTGTCACACCTGGAGAAGAGAGACACGTATGTGAGGATGCTGTTTGTAGATTACAGCTCAGCATTCAATACCATCGTTCCCTCGAAGCTGGACAGGAAACTGCAGGATCTAGGACTGAGCAGCTCCCTCTGCAGCTGGATCCTTAGCTTCCTGTCTGACAGACGCCAGGTGGTCAGACTGGGCAGCATCACCTCATCCCCCCATCACACACACCCACAGGGGTGTGTACTGAGCCCTCTCCTGTACTCACTCTACACCTACGACTGCACAGCCACTAACAGCTCCAACATCATTGTGAAGTTTGCGGACGACACTACAGTGGTGGGTCTTATCACCAATGGTGATGAGACGGCTTACAGGGAGGAGGTCAGCGCCCTGACCCACTGGTGTCAAGACAACCATCTCACCCTCAACGTCGCAAAGACAAAGGAGTTGATAGTGGACTTCCGGAGGTGCAGAGAAGTACACACCCCCATCACCATCAACGGCGCTGCTGTGGAGAGAGTGAGCAGCTTCCGGTTCCTTGGAGTACATCTGGCTGAGGATCTTACGTGGTCAGTACACACAAACAAAACAGTGAAGAAGGCGCAGCAGCGCCTCTTCTTTCTCAGGAGACTGAAAAGATTCGGCATGAGCCCCCGCATCCTCAGGACCTTCTATCACTGTGCCATTGAGAGCATCCTCACTGGATGCATCACCACCTGGTATGGCAACAGCACCGCCTACAACTGCAAAGTTCTCCAGCGAGTAGTGCGGTGCTCTGAACGGATAATTGGAGGTGAGCTTCCCTCCCTCCAAGACATCTACAGGAAGCGCTGCCTGAGGAAAGCGGGGAGGATCATCAAGGACTCCAGTCACCCCAGCCATAAACTGTTCAGACTGCTTCCATCAGGAAGGAGGTTCTGCAGCATCCGGTCCCGTACCAGCAGACTGAGAGACAGCTTTTTCCATCAGGCCATCAGACTGCTGAACACGTCATAGACACCTCAGCTTCACTACTGGAACTTCAACATTATGCACTCCACACTGTATATAAATGCCACTTGTTTTGCACATATTCAACTCTGTATATTTTATATATTTTATTATTATTATTATTATTATTTTTTTTATTATTATTTTTTTTTTTACTATTTAATTTGTAAAAATGTGTACACACACACACACACACACACACACACACACACACACACACACACACACACACACACACACACACACACACACACACGTAGGAAAATATTTAGTATACACATCCAGAAATGCATACACTATTATATATTGTACATATATTTATTAGTTTCAGGTTGGCCATTCTTGTATTTTGCTCGTTTGTGTTGTTGTGTTTGCACATCTCTGTTGCTTGTGGGGCTCGCACACAAGAATTTCACTCGCATGTGCTGTGCCAGTGTGCCTGCACATGTGATGTGACAATAAAAGTGATTTGATTTGATTTGATTTGAAATTCACATTTTGGCATTTACACTAAGAGTCAAAAGTTTGGACATACCTTCTCATTTAATGTTTTTTCTTTATTCCATATTGTAGATTCTCACTGAAGGCATCAAAACTATGAATGAACACATATGGAATTATGTAGTAAAACAGCCACCCTTAGCTTTGATTCCTGCTTTGGACACTCTCGGCATTCTCTCGATGAACTTCATGAGGTCGTCATCTGAAATGGTTTTCCAACAGTCTTGAAGGAGTTCCCAGAGATGGTCAGCACTTGTTGGTTCTTTTGCCTTCACTCTGCGCTCCATCTCATCCCAAACAATCTCGATTGGGTTAAGGTCAGGTGACTGTGGAGGCCAGGCCATCTGGTGCAGCACTCCATCACTCTTCTTCTTGGTCAGATAGCCCTTACACAGCCTGGAGGTGTGTTTGGGGTCGTTGTCCTGTTGAAAAAATTAATGATGGTCTAACTAAATGCAGGATGCTGTGGTAGCCATGCTGGTTCAGTGTGCCTTCAGTTTTGAATAAATCCCCAACAGTGTCACCAGCAAAGCACCCCACACCATCACACCTCCTCCACCATGCTTCACGGTGGGATCCATGCATGTGGAGACCATCCGTTCACCTTTTCTGCGTCGCACAAAGACACGGCAGGTGGAACCAAAGATCTCAAATTTGGACTCATCAGACCAAAGCACAGATTTCCACTGGTGGTGTCCACTCTTTGTTTCTTGACCCAAACAAATCTCTTCTGCTTGTGTTTTTTTCTTAGTAGTGGTTTCTTAGCAGCTATTTGACTATAAAGGCCTGATTCACAGTCTCCTCTGAACAGTTGATGTAGGGATGTGTCTGCTACTGGAACTCTGTGTGGCATTTATCTGTGCTCTAATCTGAGATGCGGTTCCTGAGGCTGGTGTGTGGAGGGGTGTGGTTTGTGGCTCGGCTGCAGAGGACGTGTGGAGTGAGGTCCCAGTGTGGTGTTAGGGGGGAGGCTGACTTGCACACCTGACCTCCATCATCGAATCATGACTCCTCTTTAAAGGATGTTGCCAGACAGGAGGGGAGAGCGGTGTGGCAGCTGGTAAGCTGCTCAGACAGAAAGTGCCTAAACGTATACACAAGAAAACGCATAGCAACGTGCAACACTGTGTGTGTGGGTTCTCATTCGTGCCACGTGATGACTCGGATGAATGTATCCTCAGCAGCAGAGGTGGCTCTTGGTCTTGCTTTCCTGGTGCGGTCCTCATGTGAGCCAGTTTCATCGTAGCGCTTGATGGTTTTTGCGACTGCATTTGGGGATGCATTAAAAGTTTTAGCAATTCTCAATTTCCCTTTAGCTCTACATTTTCATTTTACAGTTTATATTGCTTTTAACTAATCTTGCTAACCGACTAGCTCACGAAATGTTGCATATTTCAAAAGGTAGTCAGTAAATTAAAATAAAATAATGCAGACTTACATACAATAGGCTATTCATATTAATGTACAGAATTCACCTGCTTGCTGCTACTACTGCACATTCACCCAGTGTATATACTATATGTATGTATATATATATATATAATGTTCTTCCTCTACACACACACCCCCCCCCCCCCCCCCCCCCAATTTTTGCACATGTCGAGGAGCGTGTCAGGCTACATTTCACTGTGTGTTATACTTGTATAACTATGCATGTGACAAATAAAGAACCTTGAACCTTGAAATACAAAACTAAAATAGTTTAGTGAGACAAAACTTGCAATGTGTATAGATAAGAAAAGGTTTGCTAGCTGCCTAGCTTAAAGCAGGTAGCATTGTTCAAAATGCAGGCTGAAAAACAATAAATAAAATAATACAGAGTGTTCTCATATAGTTTTCCAATGCTGTGATCAATTGTCAGCAGTGTTTTACAGTTTACCAGATTTACTACCTGCAGTCTAACAGCTGAAGCTTTTTGCTCAACAGGGTTTATTTTTGTAATATTATGAAGCAAGCTGCAAGCAAGTACACACACATAATGTCAACATTGATAATGATAATATATATGATACAGTATTATCATTAAATGTTAGAATTGAACGTATCTTATTAACTGTATTAAGACAGAAAATTCTTTAAGTTAAACGAAGTATTCATTTATGCCAAATGTACTGTTGCTTGTGCACTAAAGATGTGAAGCTTGCTGACACTGTAACATTGCCCTGTCCCTCCCTGCTGTTGCCTTTAGCCTGCAGGAGCCTCTTCCCTTGCTCCCCTCATCTCCCTATTTGAGTCTCTGCTGTTGTACTAATCTGACATGCTGCTCCGACATCAAAGGCTTTCTCCCTGGACGACTCTGCTGTTCTCGTACACTGCACCCCACCACCATCACACCGCCGCAACCCTCGGTTACTGATGGGCCTCAGTTTAGTCCTCGCATTCAGTCAGAGGCGATGGCGGCAGCCTGATGAGAAGATTAGGATTCTTTTTATTTGAATTCCTCATGTTTTATTAATCAGGAAGCCTTTACATAAGCCGGTTTGTCTCATTCCATATTCACTGCTGTGATTGAGAGGACAGAATAGCAAGCCTGGCACCTGGCAGCTCACTCCTACATGCATGTTGAGCTCAGCGAGGAACGAGTGCTAAATGTCTCCACATGAGTCACTGCACAGCAGCTGCAGTTGGAGATGAGACAGAATAAAAGGTGTGCATAGCTGGAAATAGAAAACAATAGAGCAATGTCACTTCCATTGTCCTCATGTGTGTCTGTGGAAATGTCAGCTGTAACAGCATTTGGCAAGAGCCTTGTCATAAAGTTTTTGGGTTTCTGAAATCCATGTTGTGAACCTGGAAGACGTTTTCTTGTCTTCACTGCATACTTAAATTTCCCCTCTCACAGTCTGTGTGAATTACCCATGGGTATGCGGCTTAGATTTTAACATGAGATACAGAGAAGCATGCAGCTGCAGACTGTTTACCCTAGGTCTATCAGCTAGTTAAAGGATACTTAGATTCTCAGTATCTTACCTTATGTTATTTCACTAATATGATTCTAATATAATATATGAATGAAACTTTGTCACACACAGTGATTGTTACCATCTAGTTGTTTTAAAAAAAGGATTTATTATAAATCACAATTCACGTGCAATGTTCAGTGCATATTAGGCTTAGTGGTCACCAAAATTTGTATCTCCAACTCACCACAAAATATGGAAGGAAGAATATGAAAAAGTGGCACAGGCTAGCAGATCAATAGATGGACATAGCTACCACCTAATAACACGTTTGTAAAGTGCTGATGTATTGACTACCACCATGTTGGGCTTTTTTTCTTTTGCTTTAAACTAGTACTGATTGCATTTGGTTTAGAGGTTGGCGTGCTCAGTTAAGAGCTAATGCCGGTAAGCTTAGCTGGAAAGATGCGCTGAACAGAAATCAGTACTTTCCTTCCATCTAATTAGTAATAACCACAGGTTGCAAATAAAATGCTGGTAACACCACAAACATGATTGAAAGGTCCAGTTCAGTGAATTAGTGGACGCAAACAGACAGCTGGTGGCTTAGCTGGCAAAGCAGTATTTCCAGTCTATGTCTATACAGGTTTACGCCATGTAGACCTGTGTCTACATGGCGTAAACCTCATTTTCAGAGCATCTAATATCTGCTATTATTTTTTTACCGTGCTGAATTTTGACTGCTTCTTGATTTTGATTGTTTTGTGAGAAGTTCAACTTCTCAGTTCAACTCAACATTAGGTTTATGGTTTTCCAACAGGTGGTAGTACATGGTACCCAGACCTTTTTAGTGCCTATTTGGCTGGGGTTTCAGGCGATCTGAGGCGATCCAAAAATGTGACATCAACAGACTGCATTGGATAGTCAGTTGCATCACTCCATGAGTGTCTCATTCACAAAAATCTAAACCGCCATTTTTTTAAACCCAGTAAAGAGGGAAATCCATCCATCCATTCATTTTCTTCCGCTTATCCGGGGTCGGGTACCCGGGACAGCAGCCCTAGCAGAGAAGCCTAGACCCCAGCCTCCTCCTCCAGCTTGTCCGGGGGAACACCGATGCGTTCCCAGGCCAGCTGAGAGATATAATCTCTCCTGTGTGTCCTGGGTCTCCCTTCTGGTGGGACATGCTCAGAACACCAGGGAGGCATCCTTGTCAGATGCCCAAACCACCTCAACTAGCTCCTTTCGATGTGAAGGAGCAGCAGCTCTACTCTGAGCCCCTCCCAGATGGCCGAACTTCTCACCCTTTTCACCCAGAGAGAGCTTCAGAGGAAGCCCATTTCCGCCGCTTGTATCCGCGATCTCGTTCTTTTGGTCACTACCACAGCTCGTGACCATAGGTGAGGGTAGGGACGTAGATCGACCGGTAAACTGAGAGCTTCACTTTTACACTCAGCTGTCTCTTCACCGCAACAGACCGGTACAGCATCCACATCACTGCAGCCGGAGCACCAATCCGTCTGTCGATCTCTCGCTCCCTTCTCCCGTCACTCGTGAACAAGACCCCGAGATTCTTAAACTCTTCCACTTGGTGCAGGAACTTATCCCTGACCCGGAGTGGACATTCCACCCTACACAAAAAACACACTGCATTCCCCAATTCTGACAAAAAGCCTTATGCACAGCAGCAGGTATACCATCACGCTATAACAACCCCACGCACATTAGGTGGTACTCGATTGTAATGGAAAACATGTGAAATCCAGTTGAGGCAAGTCGAGCTGTGTCAAGTAGGTACTAGTGGAAAAAGGCTTTAAGTGTTACCTTAATTTTTCAGCCTGAAAGGTTCTACTTTAGGACAGACTACACGGATGCTACTGACTCCTTAAGGCAGTCCTGTCCTGTCATCATTTGTTGCATCGTTTTATCAGAAGAAAGTTCCTTTGGTTCATTTTCATGCTAACAGGCAAAAATACTTCCAGGGTTTTATTTGCTTCTTTTAAAATCTAAACTCACTATATAATTAACCAAGGGGTTCCCTAACATGTGCTTAGAAATGCATTTCCACCACTAAAAAGCGCTTTGGGTGCCTAGAAAAGCGCTATATAAATCCAATCCATTATCATTATCTGCAGCTGGAGTAGATATGAGATTTGAGACATTTTGAAAGACTTGTTAATAACTTACATAGTGGCAGAGCCCTGAATATGCTTCTAAGTGGGTTCAAGAGCAGTTGAAAGGTGAAACACAGCCACAAGAGGGCTCTACTCGGCAGATGGCTTAATGTTGCATAAGTGCAGTGAGCAGTCACTGTCACGGCAAGTCCAGCACTGCAGTCACCAGGTCTCTCTCAAAAAAGAGGGACAGCACATGGTTTGTTCAAGGTCATGCTGCATACGGTGAGAGCGGGCAGACTCCTTCCTAGGATTAATCAGCATTACTCTCCATGTTTTAAGAGGAGTCTGAACTGGTATTGAACTGAGGGGCACTTCAACTCAATATTCACTTCATGTCAAAGACCGCAGGGATGAGCGCAGTGAAGGCAATATTAGAATAAGTTTCGAAATCTTTTGAAATTCAATTAGAGGTGGTTACAACTGCACACGGGAAATGAAACTTTGCTCATCTTCACACCCCTCTATTTTCAGAGCTGATGCAATTCCTCTCAAGCTCTTTTTTTGTGATCTCATGTCTGTTTCAAAAGAGGAACATCTTGAAAGCAGTGATGAAGGATTTAACATGGACAGCTTGGCCATGATTAATGCGGAGCATTCCAGAAGTGATGTGACTGTAATGTAGGACTATAAATGAAATGTGGCTTTGCTGAGACAGTAATGGGTTGTTCAGAGTGAATGTTACCCTTGAGTCTTTGGTGCAGCATTGATTCTTTTTTATTGGTTGGCCAAGGCTCAGTAGTACAGTGGCTAATTCAAAAGCACTTCGCTTTTTTCCCCTCCCTGTTTTTTTTGTGCCAACTCATCTCTCATACCCTTGTGCACTATGCAGAGACATCGCTGGGTTCCACTGACTACAGGGCCCTGGGGAGCAACGCAGCAAGCAGGGAAAAACATGACGTCACTGTTGGCCAATGCCATGAGAGGACAAAACACTGTTATGCAGAATGCTGTAGCTAGGTCATTAAAAAAACTGAAGTCACCAGTCCAAAATAATATAAAGGAAGTGATCAATTTGGCGGTTCGGTTTGGTTCGATACTTTGGTGTCACGGCTCGATATTTTTTCGATACAAAGAAAATGTTCATGCCTTTTTAATTTGTCATTTATTAAAATTATAAATATATATTTTAACTCAAAAGTACAGTTTTTAAATGTAATGTTGCTGAAACAACAAAATAATAAAAAAAATCTATCTGATCGAGAAATCACTCATCTTTGGAAAAGAGTTTATTACAGAGAAATGGCTCTTTCCAAAATAAAAGCTGTACTATACGCTTCTTCTGGGCTATATTCTCAGCAGCACATTAAACATATCAGGTCCCCATAAGGAGAATCATGTGCTAACACTGTCTAAATGACTCGGGTAAAGTTTGTAGCATGCATGCTTGTTGTTTTTGTCTGCTTCCACTTGTCTTTGCACTAGAATGATGTCGGCGTAAATGTGCAGTCATATTCATTTTGTTCCCACTAGTGCTGTCAGCGTTAATCTCGTTAAAATGACGTAAACGCCATAACGCGGCAAATCTCCGTGAACAAGTTACCGCGGATCGCCCCGTGCATGGGGCTGGACAGCGTCAACACGTTAACGAGCTAACTGCGCTAACACACTAGTTCCCACCCATGTAATTGAGCATTGCGTGGCACATCCGACATACTGTTTTACTTTAGTCCATGACGCGCTTACCTTCAGGGTCATACTTCACATGAAGACCAAAATAGTTCCAAAGGCCAGATCTGAATGAGGGTGGGGGAGGTTCAGTTTGCCATGTTGCAACGAGCTTAGCTTCTGTCTCGCTAGCTTGCGCTGCGCTCAGTGGATCTGCGCTCGACAGTGCAGCCTAGGCGGAGTAGTCGAATGCAGATCCACTGAGTGCTCAACACAGACAGCATCGTCAGAAGAAAAGTTGATTAAAATAAATGAAAAATTTTGTATTGTTCGATACATATGCGTACCGAACCGAAAGCACTGTATCGAACGGTTCAATATCGATACGAGTATCGTTGCACCCCTAATAAATATAGATATATATCTATATATATATAGATATGTATGTGTATATGTGTGTGTGTATATATATATGTGTATGTGTATATGTGTGTATATATATGAATAAATAAACATCAAGGTCTTGGTGAGTAGGGCTGGGCCATATCATACCGTTCATGGTAATATCGGTATAATGTTGGGCAACGATAAGAAAATGAAATATCGCGATAGAATATGGGTAAAATGCGCATGCACGGTAGCTTTGTTTTCATACGCACATGGCGGAAAAAGCATGACAGAGAATGAGAAGGGCTAAAGCGGATCGTTGAATGAAACGGGTGAACCAGAATTGGTTTGTAAAAATGCTGCAACTTCAGTGGTGGTTTAGCTTTCGTCCGTCATATACACAACAAAGCACTATTTTTGGTAGCGCATGCTAGCGGGCCGTCGTTATTACCGTGTTGTTTGGAAAATACGGCACACTTAAAATCAATCCTTTGATTTTTCTGAAAATCGAGAGTGCCCCTTATAATCCCGTGTGCCTTATGTATGAATTCTGGTTGTTTACTGACCTTGAAACGATTTTATGTGGTACACGGCGCTCGAAAATCTGTCAAATGTTTTAGTACGACTTTGCTAAGCTACAAACCCGCACCGCTTGATGGATTGTCGGAGCATTACGGCTATCGTAGGCAGGCGCCTCGCGGAGTGATACGTACTGTGCTTCAACATAATATTACCGTATTGTGTGTGTATAACCTCTTTTTAAGTTTTGTGGATATTATACATGGTTATGCTGAGGATATGTCGGACAATTTCCACTGGAAATGCCTTTTGGTTAAACTGTCAGCAAGGAATTTGCATTTGCACTGTTACATTTTTATATAACTTTAATGCACATAAAAAACAGCTGCTTGTTTAAGTGAAAATACATTGATGGTTTTTTTGCACTAATAAAGTTGTGGAGTTGTAAAGTATTTTGTCTAGTGTCAATTATATCGTCAGTTATATCGTTATCGCAAATTTTCAAATGTATATCGTGATAAATATTTTTGGTCATATCGCCCTGCTCTAGTGGTGAGTACCCGTGCATATTTGAAAAGCACTTTATAAAGCGCTTTAGAAGAGTCAGTTGGGTCTGAAGGCTACAAGTTCAAATTTTAAAAAGAGGTGTATAGTATTCCCGAGTACTTCAAGTCATTTTAGCATAACACAGCGGGGTTAAACTGTTAGGGGCTATAAAATGTGTACGTTGCATAATGGGTGATGTAAGCACTTGGGTTTGTCAACGGAAACAAATAAGAAATAAGAAAAGGTCTCTGGTTCTGGTTTTGAGCAACAACCTTGCGGCCTGAAAATTTAAGCCAATGGGAGAAGTTCCAAAATCTGCAGTTCCTTGTGTGGCGACTTGAGTCAGTCTTCACAGACACAATTTAAGAGCACAAATAAACACGTTTAGAGTCTGTACAAGGAGCAGTTTTGGGCTCTATAACTATTTACCATTATATATATTTTTGTTTATAGCTCACATGTTTAGCTTTTGTTTGGGCTCAGGCTTAAGGTTCAAGGTAGCCAGCAGCTGTCTCCTCAATTTTATCCCCAGACCTGGCCCTGTGCTGTTAAGTGAGTGGACCAGTTCTTCCCGTAATGTGCTGTATGTATTGCTGATACGCTGCATCGCATTCAAAAATCAAAACACTGAGTTTTTTTTGTTTATATTAGTTACAAAATATCAAAATTAGGCATTACAAACATAAAATAAGCAATATGAGTAAATAAAAGAAGTGCTACTGGAGCCCCTCAAACACCACAATCATTTCATGGTTTGAAATGATTGCAAAACAATAGAGAAATCGAAATATTATGCTTAAAATATCAGTTCAGGCACTTGGGAAGGTTTAGAAAAAAATACATCAATGTATATTGTTAATGTCTTCAAAATAAAATCCTCTGATTACTTTTTCAAACCTATCTAAAGTGCCTGGACTTGGATTTCTTGTGCAGTTTTTGGAGCATAGTGTTTTACAAAATATGCAATGTGGACTTAAACAGTAAAAGGTAATCAGCTTAAATTCTCAGAAATGTGAATTATGCTCTCCGTACTATCACCACGTACAAAGTACTTAGGGCCTATTTGATAACGAATGGAAAGGAAGGACTGCAGAGCTGGTGATAATTCTATGTTTTGTCCTCACAATTTGCTGTTTTTAAACTTCAGGGCAGAAACATAATTTCCTAATCAGAGTGGTTAAGGTTAAAAAGCTTTAGCAAACTGACACAGTGGACTGGTAAGGCTTCTGACTTTGAAACTGAAACCCGAGAAACTTCCCGAGCAATTTGACCATCTCGGTGAATGAAGCGGGAGCTGTCTGGCATAAGGATGTAATTAACATCAAAGCAATAACATGTGATGATGTGCTAATTCTTTTTCAGGGCAGGTTTTTCCCCTCTCATAGAAAAGATGAATATAAATAGGCTGATAGTCTTTGTCTCTTTGTCTCCGAGTACACACTTGATTGAACGGCAGCACAAACACGACTGGTATGGATGTACCATCCCCTCCCCGCTGCACGCACACACACGCTACTGTCTCCCCTCCCCCCAGCTACAAAACAAAATCTCTACAAAAACAAGGATGTCTCCCGTACACTGGGACTTTAACATGCTTCTCTGGTGCGTTTGAGTCCTCGACAGTATCTGCAAAATTAAAAACAGAGTGGCGGTGAAGCCGTGCCCAGAGAGATGAATGGCTTGTGGCTTGTATTTATTGCTCTGCATGCTGCCCACAGTAAGCTTAATGTTTTCACACCAAACAGAGCTTCACTTTTGTGCCTTACTGTGATCTCTCTGCCTCTGATCTGCACTGCAATGGAGCAACCCTGGCTTTACTGCATGTTTGTAGTAATAGTTTATGCATCTCGTGTCTTAACGTGAGCTTACCGTTTGCTATATGTGTAACGGAGACAGAGATGTACCCTGCGACTGGGCCAGACATGCTGGGGGAAGCGATTCGAGTTAAGCTGTCAGCCATTTACACATAATGTATCTTTTATGAATGTTTCATGTGCTGACCTAATTCCTTTCAGAGCCGCGTAAAAGCAATATGTTGCACATGAGAAGACACCAGAGCATCCAGCTGATCCTTTTGACATCCTCTGCCCACGACGAGGGGATAGGAAGGGTCGGCCAAATGGAAACAGAGCTGCGATGTGAAAGTCGAGAATAGAGGCTGTAGACCGCCCCGGCAGAGTTATTTTCAGCCATTTGTTTCTACAAAATCTACACTGCATCCCACAGAGATGGGGAATAAAACAGACACACAAGCAGATACTGTACTTTGCTCTCCGCCTTACGTGTAATTAAACCGTGCGCTTAAGCCTAGAGTTAAGAGACTGATCACTCTGACAGACTTGAATGTTTCAGCAGTGTTAAACAAGGACGAGGATCAGGAAGAGGAGGGGGAGGAGGGGGTGCTGCAGCTGCAGAAATCAGTGTGGGTGCTGTTGCTGAACTCCATCTAGAATTAAGTAAAATCAAACTGCTGTTCCAATGTGACGAGAGCTAACCCAAAGAAATTCATGCAGGGAAAAAGTGTGGCTGCTCAGAGTCGTCTCAAAACACAGATGTGTCACGTTATGTGATTACAGTGACAAACCTGTTTGATTTCATGAGCTTGCCAGACTACCGCGAGAGCAATTAGTCGCATCACTGATGGACGCGATACCGGAGGCTGTCTTCACAAGTAAATGAGCAAATTCAGTTTGTGTTTACGTTCACCTAACTGGAAGCAGACATCACATTTATGATCCTTGTAGTAAGAAATGCGAAGGCCTTGTAGGGAGCATGTCAGGTTTGATAGAAGGGTCTTTTGGTTTCATCAATCTTTTCAATGATTGTTGTGCCAGGAGGCACTGAGGACCACAACAAAACTTTCAGCTGTACAACTGAGGAAGCTTCCGACGGTAGTCCGTTAGATGTTCAGGTTTGTTTAGGATCATTGTTCTGATGTAGTGGCCTCTCTTTTCTAACAGTACAATAGTAAAAAACCCTTACTGGAAGGATGTGAGGTTTGATACCTGCGATCGTGGCTCAAGAGTTGGGAGTTCACCTTGTAATCGGAAGGTTGCTGGTTCGAGCCCCGGCTCGGAAAGTCTCGGTCATTGTGTCCTTGGGCAAGACACTTCACCTGCCGCCTACTGGTGTTGGCCAGAAGGGCCGATGGCGTGATATGGCAGCCTCGCTTCTGTCAGTCTGCAGCTGTGGCTACAACTGTAGCTTGCCTCCACCAGTGTGTGAATGGGTGGATGACTGGATGTGTAAAGCGCTTTGGGGTCCCTAAGGGGGGACTAGTAAAAGCGCTATACAAATAAGCTCTTTTGTCTTACCCTTGTATGCAGAAGCTCGGGCTGCTGTGAAAGGCTTCGTAAGATGAACTGATCTCCAAAAGGTGTATAATACAGGCATTTTCATTCTAAACAAGCCAAAAGGACACTAATATTGTCTTTTAAAAACATGCAGGTTTACTGAACTGGCCAAAATAGTGTGTGACCCCGATGGTATAACATGTAAGTAAATCTTGATGCTTCTAATTTTAAAATCTACTTTACACTTATACAGACAGGCTTGTGGATCTAATGTAGTCCTGTTTTAAGTATTTGTGCATGCTTTACAGTTTATTGAATGGGGAAAGGGGGCCCACTGATATTGCTAATTAGAGGCCACGGATATCTGTGCTACACCACTGCTTTTGTGCTCCAGCCTTATTAAACTTTAATCACAGCAGAGGCAGATGAAACATAGTAATAAAAGTGGTCACCTAATGTTAATTGTTTGGTTGCATAACAATATTAAGCAATAATTGAAGACGGCACTGATTAATGGCCTCCTGCCATAGAGCTCTCTAACGGGAAAATGTGTTGATCAGACAAAAAAAAACCCAAGACCAGTTTTGAAGACATCAGCTAGTTCTCTGGGAAGACGATTAAACCAATAAATTAAAATAAAATGTAAAAAATCGATAAAGTACGCTCTTGCTCTGCCCAGGCAGCATCCTGGCCTCCTCCCAACCTTGAAACCTCTCCTTCAGAGGAATCCCAGAGACTGTTTTGTTTGCAGCTCACACACTCTACGCACTCAAGACTGTGTCTTCCCCACTGCTACAGTCCCCCCATCTGTCACTGTGACACTGCACTGGCTCCAAGGCTACGCAGGCTGTGGTTGTACCTGATGAATGATTAAGCAGATTTAAAGGGGGCCAGGGCAGAAGTGGAGTAGCAGCAGCAGAGGCCTTTAGGAGCACTTACCTTTTAAATGTGGCTGCACTGCCACGGTGCAAAGCCTGCTTTGGAGTGAAATGCCACAGAGTCAGTCTCCTACGGCCTGTGGAGCTGCTTCCAGCCTGGCATGGTTTGCCTCGTGAATCGCTGCCTTAATGTAGAGTTTGTAAGCAGTTCATGTATCATTTGTGTCTTTGTGAGCACATATTTGAATGATACGCAGCTTTAAAAAAAAATAATAAAAAAAAGTGTAGTTAAATGTGTAGTTTAAATAGAAATGAGAAATCTGAATACGAATATCAGACTAATTTGATTATTCAACATTACTTTTCGTTAACCCTCATGTGCCTTCTGATTCGGTTACTTTGTGGCTTATCTCTGATGCTCAGAAGCTCTCACTCCAAAGAGAATGTGACCATGCTGCTGCAGAGGCTTGCAATCAATTTTAAAGTGCTTTGGTGCAAATTGCTCCACAAATGGACAGTCCATAACTGCAGGTTTGAGCATTTATACTGCTGATGTACAGCACGTTTCTCCATCTCCCTCATCCCCCCTGTGACTGCACCACAGTTAAATTCACTCTACAGATACACACAAACATAAAAAAGTGCATACATCTACACGTCGCTGCCAGTGATCATTTACAGTCATCAACAGTAAAAATGCAAAAGTGCCCTAATGATGTGACATCTTATGTTATGCAGTTTTACATCATCTGCAGCAGCAGATTGATCGTGCAAAGGAACGTCAACACGTGTTGGTGCTATGTCTTTATCATGATATGACGGCAGTGTCATTGCAGAGCTGAGCATAAATTTAACTGAACAGTAAAATGACACCATTAAATAAATGCAGAATTATTAGAAATATTTGCTCCTCCTGTTTGTGAACAGACAACTGACACAGGCTCACTTTGGCACTGAGGAAAAGTTTAAATATCATAAACGAGTTAAAATTGACACTGAACTTTACAATGGAGCAGTTTGCATACATGCGACTCGTGCTTGTCTCACTCTTATTGCAAATTGTGTTACCTAATTAGCAAATTCATCTTCGTGATATCCCAGTGTGAAACTTCCTTCAAGACCTGTGGTTTGAAATGAATGAACAAAGTAATTATAGCTGTTTTTCCTTTGGGCATCTCCAGTTCAGGGCCCATGGTACAGATATTTTAAGGCGGATATTAACTCTCTTGTCTATTCCTAGATGGGTAGACCCACTGCTGACCTTGTAGTCACACAATTTAAATTGCTTAATTTAGTTTATCTGAAGTGATTCATTAAAAATCATTACAGTTGAAATCAGAAACACAGCAGCCGTGTTTAGCCCCCTTTCCTTTCACCAGAATTAATTCAACTGTGTTGATATTGGATTTAATGTTGCTTTAACTGCCAGTGATAGCTGCTCTGCAGCCGTGTTACTAGCAGTTTGTTGAAACCTCTGGGAGGTGCACAGCGATTACAGCAGAGGTATCGCTCATAACTATGATTTGGGAAAGAGGGCTGGTGTTTATGAATCCTGGAGAAGCAGACATACAAATGACTTTGTTTCCACTGAAGGGCGGTTACGATCAGGCTTTCTATCATCATAAAACAGGAAGTTTATGCATATGCCCATGCAAAGTAGGTTTTAATGTGCTCTATGTTGCCTGTTTGAGCCTCTACTACAAAGTACACACTGCATTTCTTTGCATTCTCTTCTTTGTGTAGGTCTGACTTCCCCTTTTCATTTTTTTTTTTTTCATTTTTTTTTTTTTTTCCCCGCCTGTCCCATTTGGTTCTTTAGCCATCAGAATTGTTGTCTGAAGACCAACAAGGATACCCAATGGATTTACTTTGCCAAATGGATTATCGTGGCATTGCCGTATTGGTCCATTTGGTCGATCTTTGTTTTTATTATTTATTATATTTTATTTTCAGATGTTACAGACGGGACAGACATGAGTGAGAGATAGGAAAGGGAGAAAGAAAGAGGAAGGAAAGGAAAAACAGAAGGGGAGAGGGACAGTGAGAAAGGGGGGGGGAGAAAAAAAATCTCCTGGATCACCTGTTGAGAGAAGAATAGAAAACAAGCAAAAAAAGACAAAAAAAAAAAAAGAAACAAAGCAACATACTAAACACAACACCATCGCATTAATCTAGCTAAGTGTAAACAGCAGTAAATACTAAATATTCAATGTTGTTGTGCAGCACGCAGGACAGATGTGCTTCGAAGTAGCAGCCAAGAAAGGTGTAATTTGGGTCTACGAGCAGTGAACACCCGTGTGCATACCTGTGTGGATCAGCGCGCTTGTATTCCAAAGGTTTCTCCATGTAACGATCTGCTAGGGAGTGTGGGGGGGCCACAGCCCCGTCCTCCAGGGTGTGAAGCAGGTATGGAGGAGATCAAAACTCCAGACATCCAGAGGCCCCCAGAACACAAGAAACCAAGGAAGACCAACAGAGGGGCAGCCGCGCCACTGTTCCAGTAAGAGCTGAGGAGAGTTCCAGATGAGGGTTCACTCAGCAGCCGCGGAGCAGAAGCCAGGGGGAGTTGCAGTGACGCGCCCGTGAGCTCCGCCGGCCGCCAGCTGTGCCTGAGTGACCGAGCCCCAGGCCGAGAGGCCGGGGGCACCCCACCCCCGAAGGGGCCCGAGCGAGCCCCAGGCTCCAGGCCCCGATAAGCGGCCGCCAAGGAGTGAGCCGGTGTGTACCTGGGCGCCCACCCCCAGACACAAAGAACCACCAACGCACCGACACCTCAGGGAGTCCGCCACCGGCAGGGGAAGTGGTGGTAGGTGGAGATAGGCCTGTTTGAGCCTCTACTACAAAGTACACACTGCATTTCTTTGCATTCTCTTCTTTGTGTAGGTCTGACTTCCCCTTTTCAACTAAAGTACTAACACAACCCTGACAGATGTGCAATTCTGAAAATAATAGTACTTTATACAACATATAGAGCCTATTAAATTAAAATGAACTATTGGTAATTCTATCAAAAATATGACTCTGATTATGTCATCACCTCACACGGCTGCATGGGCCCCTGAATATAATAACAAGCTGTAGACTCCAAAAATACAAAGCATTAGTGCGACGTCTTGCAGTATAATCAACAATATATAACTGCACACAAGATGTACAGTAATATATTAAAGTCCTTCTAGAGGAAATTCTGTCACCTGACACCCATCTTGAAAAATACCTACATGCACTTAAGTGGTTATGTTGAAGCATATCTTCATGAAACTGAGATAAAGACAACATATAGAATCATAAGTCAAATCTGCTGACTTTCCCTTAAAACAAGATTATAAGAAATCTTTCTGCACCACAGATTTAAATTCAGTGTTCTCCCAGTGCTGTGTTTCTCTTTATGTCTCTGGCTTTAAAATTGGACAGTTTGTATCTATAAATGTACAAAGGTGCAATTTCCTATTAAAATGTCCCCATGCACGATATCAGAGCCCACACTGACACTCCACAGTGGGAAGCAGCCATCACTGAAACTATTAATGACACGTCGTGACTTTTTCCAGCTGTGACGACAAGCGATTTGTTTAATATGAATGCTAAAAATTGTCTTTATTAATAATAATAATAATAATAATCTTTAGCTGTAACTACTGAAGCAGTGCCTTTAATATTTCTACATGTGCGCTTACATAATGGGGTATAGTCTTGTTTTTTCATCTTCAAGTTAGCCAGCTTGAGGTCATGTGTCAGTTCCTTATTAACTGGTCAAAATGTGCTCGCGCAACCTTTTGGCCATATTAAATGAAGCCTTGTAAATATTGAATGAGACGCTATTCGGTGAGTACCCTACATCCTTGTTTATATTCTTCGCTGACTGCTAGTGTGTCCCTAAGGAGATATCCAGCCACGGACTTTCATCATCTCTGATGTAACTCGGCTCTTCCTGCTGTTAATGTATGAGGGGCCCTCTGAAGGATTGATGAGAAATCACAAAAGACTTTATTTACACATAAGTGATGTTGTTTGATAAATTATTAAATCATCTGTGTTTCAAGCAGACTTTACGGAAGTCGAGGAAACGTATCTTTAAGAATAGATCTAACAAGAAAGGTTGCCTATTTAAAAATATGCACAGGAAAAATTGAAAGTGGTAACCCTGTGTTCTTGCAGTGGCAGCTGTACTGTCTGAACAAGAGGCTTGCAGTTACTAGTGTGGACATATTTATCTCTTTATCACCAGTCATTTTTCCTGTGGTATAAATATCTGTCCTCAAGTAGGTGCCTGATCTTTTTATATTTACTTGCTATTGTCTGTTTGACTAAAGGACAAACTTGTGAACCGGTGATTTTCTTTCCTCTAGCCCAAACACCAGGCTGACTTTCAGGGCTTTGAGTGACGTCACTTAACTTTTTCGACACATGTTCACATTAGGTTGAACTTTGGTGACTTCTTGACTCTTTGTCTAGCATCATTGTGGCCATTTAACAAATTGTGTAATTTATGACCATTAAGCATTAAAGCACCTCTTTAAACTTAACTGAGCACTTAAACATTTGGTGATGGGAATTTTTACTATTTTTATACATCATATAGACTTTGTGGTTAATGAAACTGAGATATTAGCTTTCATGATAATCATAATGGTTAGCTGAAACAAAGCACCAACCTCAAGAGCTGAAAAATCAAACAAATATGAAAGTGATTTTAAAAGATTGCAGTTCCTCAAATGGCCCCTTGAGGCTGCTTCCAATGGTGAGTCAGTCCACGAAAACGCGCCCATTTTAATTCTTTTATCAAGCATTTTTGCAGCATTGTACATTTCCATTGGCTTCTTTTTATTGTGAGAAAGACTCAGAAGTTCATGTTAGTGTCTAAGTTGTGGATGCAGCTTGCTCAGCACTTCAGCTTCTGGTCTACTAAAAAAGACACTAAGCTGCTCTGCTGCTATAGAGTCCAACACCAATAAGTGATGTCATGGTGGCTTTGTCCATCTTTTATATGCAGTCTTTATATGTGGTCTTTATCTACAGGGGTGATCGTGGCTCAAGAGTTGTGAGTTCGCCTTGTAATCGGAAGGTTGCCGGTTTGAGCCCGGCTTGGACAGTCTCGGTTGATGTGTCCTTGGGCAAGACACTTCACCTGTTGCCTACTGGTGGTGGTCAGAGGGCCCGGTGGTGCCAGTGTCCGGCAGCCTCGCCTCTGTCAGTGTACCCCAGGGTGGCTGTGGCTACAATGTAGCTGCCATCACCAGTGTGTGAATGGGTGGATGACTGGATATGTAAAGCGCTTTGGGGTCCTTAGGGACTAGTAAAGCGCTATATAAATACAGGCCATTTACCATTTACAGTCCGTTTTCAATTAATTTTTAAATCCCCAAGAGCAAATTTAAACCCATACAATTTAATCCCATTCATTTAAAGCAAGTGTAATCTAGGTGTTTTTAACATTATATCCTCCTGAGAGCCAGCCTATTCCTTTATGTCCTCTCTAATGGACATTTGTTTTTGGTCTATATCTTTTGACTTATTTGAGCTAGTCCAAATGACCTTAATAGAGAACATCCTGGACTTTCCATTGATATCTCATGTATTTGGGCGGGTTATTAAAGGCTATTTTAGGATACAAAAAAAAAAACATGTACAAAAAGCATTAAAATCCCCTCACATTAATTATTATATATAGTAATGCATATATGACGTATATTATACATTAAACCCTGTTAATGTTAAACCTGTAGTCGCGGCTAAGCAGCTGTTAGCAGCGTGTATGTTTGCTACTGTACTACATGCACAGTACAGTGTGTCAGAGTGTATTGGTGTATTTGCCCTCCTCCTCCCGGCGGAGGGGCGGGGTCCATATGATTGCACATCAACACTCACGGCTAGCTGCAGACGCAACTCGGTCGCTCACACTTTCTCCACTTTCAGCTCACTCCCGGCGTTCCCGTCGCTGTTTAAACAACGTTTCCGCAACTTTTAGGAAGAGGAAATTTGAACATAAAGTATTTTTTAAATTATTATCATTGTGTGGTAATTCAAGAAAGAAAAAGAAGAGGAAGAGAAACCATCAGTCTCTGGTTCAGCCGCTCCGCTCTTTGGGAAGATATGATGTGAGCACCGAAGCTGCAGGAGGACTGGATAACCGCGCATCCTTTAAGTAAGTGCTTCACGCCTCACCGGCACGTATTTATGGCTCGTGGAGATTAATAACCCCTAACATAGTGCTGCTCTTTTACCTTTTTTTGCGCGGGGGTCATACGCTGCTTGCCTACCGTGGATATCATTTTCCTCTGATAATCTTATTGTGACCCGTAGCGTTCAGCAGCTAGCCTGTACCTAATATTGTTGTTCTTTCACTGCTATGACTCTACAGATGAACGACTCTTTGGGGACTTTAGGTGTAACATTACTGGAAACGACCTCTCCCTGCTGACTGACTGTTTTTATGTTATCTGCAGCACTAAACTCATGACAGATCATTTGTAGTGTAAGTGATGAGGCTGTTGTAACATTTCCAGGAGCTCTGTGTTTCCCATCCTCAGCAGCCTCATTATGTGCACAGCTTTTCTCTAGGTTACTGTGCACACACTACAGAATCTGACTTTCACCACTTGTTTTTTTCCCCCTTTGCTCCAAAACCCTCCACCAAACAAGTGTCCTGCATTTGCAGAAAGCCATGCTGACGCCCTTACCACTTCAATAAATATTTTAGCATTAGTTGTACAAATGAAACATGCAGCATCTCCCTGACTTACATTATGCACACTTGCACGCTGAGACGCGATTGGCTGCAGCTCAGCGTCTCTCCGTGTGGCAACAAGCCTTCCCCATCCACCCAGCAACTCCCTATTCCTCATGCTGTGGTGAGTCTCTCTGCCTCTGAGGGCCCTTTTTGCAGCATCCGACGTGGTAACCATGGCAACGGAGCCTGACCCTGGGCATGCTTACTACAGGCTTGACCTGGATTTCTCTCTACATGCCAGGCAGGGGCGCATGACTTGGGCAACTGACCCGCTTCTCACATTGATTGGCTGTCGAGCAGTGAGATCAGAGGCGACGATACGCTGCTTGTTCAACGAATCAATGAACTCACTTGTGATTGGCTTTGTGTCACTGGGTGCCTGAGTAATGTGTTTGTAATGTTAACACATTTGGTAATGCTGTTCTGGGAGACGAGACGGGTGCTTTGCCAGTTTTTCTAGGATGAAGACTGGCTTTTCTTTCTTTTCTTTTTTTTTTTTTTTTTTGAATTAATCTAATGTGCCAGTAGGTTTAATCGTTTTGGATTGTGCACTAATGCTTGGGGAAAAAAAGACATCTGAAGATGATTTCTAATCCGTGTAAGTTAAGATGATCTCTGGCTTCTTGTTGCTTGGTTTTGGAGGATTTGAGCTTAATAATGAATTATTTTTAATTACATATTTAAAAATTTTCTAAAATTAATTTTTGTTTAGCACTTTTGCGTCACATGCCTGGTTTCATATCCACCACCTGGCTGGTTTCTGTGTGGAGTTTGCACGTTCTTCCTGTGTTTGCGTGGGTTCTCTCTGGGTACTCCGGCTTCCTCCCAGAGTACAGAGACATGCAGTTAGTGGGGTTAGGTTAATGGGTGATTCTAAATGCTAAATTCCCCTTGCTGCAAATTTTGAGTGTAAATGCTTGTTTGTCTCTCTGTGTAAACCCTGTGACAGGGGCAGCCTGTCACCCCGGCAACCCTGAATTGGATAAGTGGAAGAGAGAGAAATTAATTTATTACGAAATTCTGTCCTTATTTTTTTTACTTTTAACTATTTACTTCTCTTCATTCCAGGGAAACAAAGCAATCTTTGTCAAAAATGACTGTGTTAAAGGTACTTTTTGTAAAAAACTTCTATAAACTACAGTTAAAACTTTGACCACAAGATGGCAGTGTTTTAAATGAAAATGTTAGTGTAGTTGCCTGCTGCGCCAGAATTAAATGCACAGTACTGTGCAAAAGTCGTGAGCCACCCCTCATTTGATCATATTTTGGTAGGAAATGGGACATAGGTGCATTGATTTATTGAAATATGCAAATACAAAAAATAAGAAAAAAACAGTTTATTCATTTCTAACAAGCTTGAAAGTCAATATTTGGTACGAGCACCTTTATTCTTCAACACAGCTTGAAGTCTCTTGTGCATCTTTCTTATCCTTTCTTCAAGTTGTCTTAAGGAACAGTTCTCCAGGCTTCTTGAAGGACATTAAACGCTCTTCTTTGGACACGATCTCACGCTGCTTCAGTAATGTTGAGCGAACCATGACTGAGCTTCCACCATGTTTTAGAGACAGGAGGCACTCACAGTTGTACCCCTCTCCTCATTTCCATAGTGGTTATTGATTTAACCACAATTTTCAAATTTGGATTCATCACTTCATGAGACCTGTTGTCACTAACTTTCAGGTCTTGTGTAATTTGGCACACCTCGGTTTCATCCCATGAACTTGGTGCCTTTTTTCTACTTGAACGATTCACGATTCACAGTGTTAAGTAGCAAGGACTGGACTGAAAATGAGTGAAGAATCAGCCAATTTCTAAAGAACTTTAGCAACATTGTTCCGTTGGATGTGGAAGATATGTTCCTGATATGCACCTGTTTGGCAGATACACTTTTTCCTGCTTTTTAAATTGAGTTTTTTTTTACTATTTATTCCCTCTTTGTTCCAGGGAAACACAGAATTCCTGATAAGCAAAGTGACCACACAGTGTTTAATATCTAGCTAGCACAAAACTGCAGATAAATATCGGCTACATATAACTGTATTAAAATGTCAGTGTGTTTGCTCACGCTGATGTCACTGGGACCGGCTGCAGATATTCAGTCGATATTTCTGCACATCCTTAGTTTCAAATATCAGCTGATTTTTGACCTTTTTTGTGTTACATTTGCTTGCCTTGCCTCCACACAGACACACACCCGCCCACCTGTGGAATTTCCCTGTATAAATAGCGGCACATTCAATATCTTCCTCTTACTGTGTAATTCGAGTGTATATGTAATTCATTTCTGGAGGGATAAGTGAGCAGATGTTGTGGATTTAGTCGCCTTTGACAGAAAATGGAAGTGTTCATAGATCCGTCGCTGCGCAGCCCACGGCTCAGCTGTAAGATCCCCGAGGTGTCAGCTTGTTGTCGGAGCCAGACTGTGTAGGAGTGCCTATTTCTGTCCTCTCTCTCTCTCTTTGTGTGTCTCTCTGCCACTCGGTGCATCATGACTGAAGTCAGCACGGTCAGCCTCTTTGCTTCTCTGCCTGTCAATGTGAACCCTCGTATGCAGCTTAGCGTGCAGACTTAAGAGCACTCGAAGGAGTCAGAGTACCTGCTAAGAGGGAGAGCCATTGATTGAGTTTGTCTGTGGCAAGAGATCAAAGCTTCAGTGCAAAATTAGTCTATATGCAAAATGTGAATCTGCAGCTGTTTAGATTGTTGCTCTGAAGCAGTGAAATATTTTTAATTTTTGCTTTGCAGATGTAAAGATTTCCTTGCCCTGCTTGCCCTCAGTGAAGACTAGAAGCCACTAATACAAGTGATTAGTCATCACGCAGCGATGATATTATATTGGTCATTTTTAAAAAGTAATATAATATAATAACTCTGATATTCCTCATTAATTGTGAGTGGTGTTAATTTAAAGTGGACATATTTAGGAACCGCAGGAACAGAGAAACCACATCGGCTCATAAGGATTCCTTCCAAACACAAGTTTGTCCAGGATTTACAGTCCTGTGATTTTTCTCCAGGCTTTCTGAAGCTCTTTCAAAGTTTTTCTCTTCATCACTCATTTTCAATCCAGCCCTCATAACTGTCCAATATCAGAGGATTTTCTTTTTGTTTGTTGAGCCACTTAACTCTGGTGGGCAGTTAATACAAATAAATAATAAATAAATGAAAATACTGACAATAAATTAGTTTAAAGGAAAAAAACCCTCTGGTCTTACTTTTCTTGACAGAGTACATAATTGCAAACTTGAGCATCTTCACTGATAACTTTAGCATATTGGATAAAATAAAAATGACAAAGCTGAACTTTGGGGAGATCATCTGCAGCTGAAGGTAATGTTATTGCAATACTCAGCTTATTGCGATTTTTAACATTTTGCAATAACATCGTATCGTGAGTGAAATTCTGTGATAATATCGTATACCACTGGTAGACATACATCTTTATAGTGTGTTATGAAGGTTTCTTGTTTTTAACAGTGTCAGCTTGAGCTCTGGGAAATCTTGGTCAGCATCTAAACTATTTTAAACTATTTTCTGGTCTTTTATTGAGGGGAAAAAGGAAATAATATGCAGTGTTTCCTTGCAGTCTTGCATTAATGGAGTAATTATTCAACCACTGACAGAACATGAATTGTAAAAACTTGAATCACCTCTTTTCAAAAGCAGGCCTTCCAACACGCGCTCATCAGTATCCAAAAATAAAAACAAACGCCGGACTAAAAGAGACAACAAAAATAAACAGTGGGGGCTCGGAGGCGGGCAGGAGGTTCTAAAGGGCTGTCAGTAGCTGCATGCAGGATTTGTACGACTCTGTCACTAATGCACGATGTTTCGCACGCTGATGTTTACTTCACTGAGAGAAGAGTGCAGGCTGAAATGGTGTAAAATCAGTGTGGAGTCAGGCTGCAGATGTCTGCTCTGATGACCTAAGGAGAGGCATTCGAGCTGAAGCTGATTTTATTTATTCCCTGCGTGTGTTTCAAGACGTCGTTTAAAAGCCTTCCATTGTGTGCGTGTTTTGGGGCCGGCGAGGTCTGGCTGCCGTCGAACCATGTGAGTCACACGGCAACAATGCGATTCTCTGTCCTCTCCCCTCAGCACCGCTTCTCCTCAGAAATGAGGCTGGAATCAATAAGGTGTTTGCAGCCAGTGACCCACATTTACTGCTCTCAGATGATGAGAGGTTATCGGTAAACGAGGGATTCAAGAAATTCCTCCAGTCCTCACCGTGCTCGTGACGGATGTCGTGAACGCCTGGGTGGATTTTGTTTTCTCAGCCCGTGTTAAAGGCAGCTGTGTTCTGTATTGCAGATGTGATGGACCAGCAGAGGGCTCTGCATTCAGGTTGCCTGGTCTCAGGGGTCCGTACGCCTCCCGTTCGCCGCAACAGCAAGCTGGCCAGTCTGGGACGCATCTTCAAGCCCTGGAAGTGGAGGAAAAAGAAAAACGAGAAGCTGAAGCCCACAGGAGGTGAGTGTGACGCCGTGCACTTCCACGGGTGGCGTTAAACGCTGAAAGCCATAACATGCAAATAGTCCCACGCGCTCTCATTTCCTTATGCAGTCTGAGGACCGGTTTGATTAATGTTTGTGTTCGTATAGCGGTGGAGAAGAAGGCAGCTGTACGGCAGAAGAGAGATGACCTCGTCAGGAGGAACCCCGGGGAGACCGAGACAGGTGCAGAACCACAGATGAACACACGTTAGCGCACTAGCACACATATGACTCCAGGCTTTGCACGGTTCACTTGCTCAGCCGCATGAGGCCTAAACTGCCACGCAGACTCATTCCTGTCGCCTCTGTGTGCTATGTGCAGAGTCAGATCTTGCTTGTGGAGGTAACAGTGAGGACCTGGACACCCCCCCTCACTCTGACGGTGAGGACAGAGACGAGGAGCCGGTGGCACCGCTGGCCAACACTAATGAAGACCTGGGCAGTGATTTAGAAAGCTCAACAGGTACAGCGATGTAGGCTCAGGCTTTGTGTTCACCTTGTTGCTAGCACTATTTTCTTTTTATACATATCCTGTAACTGCCTCACAAAAATGCTGCTTTATTGCATCAGTTGTGCAAAACTGCTAAACATATTTGTCACATCTCTAAGAAACTTTAGGAAAACTGTTTTTAGCATATTTTAGCTCATTGTTTTGATTTTATAGCTCATCTGTTTTTTACTGGATAGTCTCACATATGTAAATTCATCACAGCAAACAACAGACCCACACCACGCTGGGGGACACAGGGAAGCATTTATCGTGTAAAGATGGGAATTTCCCAAAACAGTTGGTTTATAACAAATATAAAAAATACTGGAGAGTAAATAAAGGTCACGACTTGACCAAAAGTATGGCTCTTAGCGCTTAGCTAATACTGGCCCCGCCAGTATCTCAGCCAGCTATATTTGCCATTATTTTGGTATATATATTAAAATTAAATAGAAATTCAAAAGAAAGGAAGAGATGAAAAACATTTCAAATATGTTATAAAAGTTTCTGCAACTTCCTTGTTGACATGTGTTCACAAAACAAAGAAAACAACCACCTGATGCGAGTCAGAGTATAAACAAATAATCCATGACTTGTTGTAACAGTGCAACAATTATTTTAAGGGCTCATAAATAACAACACACAACAAATGTCAGAAATCTGTTTGTTTTTCACGTGTCTGAAAGAAAATGTAAAAACATCCGCCAATGTTTAAATTGCCAAATATGGATACAGACTCTTCCTTACTTTAGTTTCTATTTTCATCACCTGATTTAAAATAAGTGATATTGATTATAAAATGGGTTTTCCGAGTGCAGTTGCGCTATGTCTCTGATTGTCCACTAGGTGGAGCCAAAGGCTTCAGAAACTCACTAAACCTTTCGGCTTACCTTCGCTGTGTGCTTTCAGTACAAGATGTGACTGAAGTGGCAAAGACAGCAGGTGATCAGAGTCAGAGTGAAGATGGAGAAGATGAAAGCACCTCAATCAGTGACCCCAGCGAAGAGCAGATGCAGGGCAAAGCCGAGGGTATCGAGGGGAAGCAGGAGGCGGCGGCGACCAAGCCTCAGAGACGAGCCAGCACCCCTCCTCCACCCAGCCTGCCTGTCAAACTGCTCACCAGGCTGGGCAGCTTAGAAGGTGCGTCCAGCAGGACTCACACTGATGTAAAACCAGCGTTCGGTATCTGACTCGATGTGTTTCGCTTCTCCAGGTGCTCCTCCAGTGCCGGTGAAGAAGTCCCCTGCCACCTTACCCAGGAACTTCACTCTGCCCAAAGACCCTCATGGCTCTCTGTTGAGAGGCAGGATCTCCACACCCACCGGGTCCCCTCACCTCGGGGCGCTGCACCCACAGCTGCCCCCCAGCTGCATCATTGAGGAGCTGCACCGCGCCCTGGCTACCAAACACAGACAGGACAGGTCAGGCTTAATGTGCAGCATTTCCACCACGTCTCTGTTTGTGTAGTTGCCAAAGAACACAAACAGCATTTTGGTCAGTGAATGGATTTGCATTAGTCCTGTTAGACAGAAACTCCCACGACAAAAATGTAACCAATGTGGAGCCAAAAAAAAGACCACAGGCGTCGTGTAAAAAGAGGAAGTATTTCTAAATATATTTCATGTATGGATTTTAAAGACCTGTTTTAAATGATGACCCCTTCAGAACAGAATCCAACTTATAATCAGCTTAATCTCACCAGCAACATATTGGGACAGTTTCTTTTTAACAAGGAGCAGCCACGTCTGACCCCCTCTGACCTTCAGGGGCAGCTGTGCTGTGTGAGGATATGCTTCACGCTCGTCCTTCAGGACATAGTGGAAGGGTTGGAGTCATATGTGAGCGTTACTCACAGACTGGAGCTGCAGGCCAGCAGGCTGTTGATTAGATTTAAAGAAGCAGCCTTCTGTTTGAGTTTGCCTCCCGTTAATGCTGACCCAGACAGTGTGTGCACGTGGACAAAGATGCTAATCTTCAAGTGCTAAAAATGAATGAAATGAGGATAAAATATGAACTTTTTTTGTATTCTAGTGCAGAAACCAACAAAATGTGAACAAGTGTTTAAAAAAAATGAATGAATGGACTAGAGATGGCACGATACCACTTTTTTATGTCCGATACCGATACCGATATCATAAATTTGGATATCTGCCGATACCGATATGAATCCGATATAGTGTTTTTTTAATCAACAAAACTGTTTTTTAAATATCTTGCTGCATTTTGTATAAGTTCATACTCAAGTTTAAAACAACAACTACACTAAAGCTATTCTGTTATACCTATATGCAAAAAAAAAATATTTCATAGTCCAGCAATACTGATCAATCTAATAAACTCAAACCTACACCATCCTCCCTATTCTGGTATTTTAAAGAGTGCTTAGCGTAAATATTAAGCAACCTAACTAACAGGGTTCCAACTCCCAGCAACAACAAAAATAAATAAATAAAAAATAGGGAACCACCCCTCACGCTCCACCTCATGATGCTTAATCGACGTAATCAACCTTAATTTGATGCAGTGTGAAAAAAAATGCACAGAAATCAATTATTTTTCAAGAAATATTAAATAGATTCAACATCTTTCTTCAACAAAATTGCAGACTGCACAGATGGTACCTTCCCAAAGGAAAAAGTACTATAGCTTACTAGGGTATATATATTAGACTTAATAGTCACTATATACAGTAATTGACTTCTATTCATTTTGCATCAAATTAAAACTTTGGCTGTCAGATAATTATTTATTAAAAGCTCGACATTTTAAATGAGAATAAGAAAGAAAAGTATGTCTTTGTGCCCCCTTTTCCCTGTTAATGCCCTATCGGCCCCCCTGGCTAAACTTTGCTAGATCCGCCCCTGCACAGTTACAGCCGTCAGCTAGTAGAAAAAGATCCTGGAGTAGAAAGTAATATTAAATAAATTCTAACAACAGCTTATCGAGCTTAAATGTGCTGCTGTTGTTCAGCCGCTGGTTTCCTCTTTCTGGTGCAAAGTGGGCCAAAAGCAAACTAGAGACACGGACTCGCGACAGAAAAGCCGATCAGCTGATCGTTAAGCAGTTTCATGATCGAAGTAGCAGCAGGAGAGGCAGTCGTTTGTTAAGCTTAACGCAGGAATGCTTTACAAACATTCAGAGATGGACTTACACACTTGCTTTACTTCTCTCGGGGATAACTTTGTCAGACATGAAATGCCGGGTTGCTAGCGAAGCTCCACATGCTATCCAGACCACCGACAGGTCCCGTATGCCACAGCCGCTCTATCACGTGATGCATACTGCTCCGACGTGCTAACGTTCCGAGGTGAGTTACGGCGTGTTGCAAGTTTTGTGAGGTGCTTTCATGATATTTAATGGATCGGATTACATTTTTTATTTTTCTCCGATATCCGATCCAGTAATTTAGGTCAGTATCGGACCGATACCGATACGTAATATCGGATCGGTCCATCTCTAGAATGGACGATTGATTGTGTTTAGTTTTCTCTAGATTTGCTTTGATGTTGGAGCTTGAACAAGGACGTGCAAGTAAATGCTTCACAGACCTATAGTATTATTGGTATTTTGAGTGTTGTTGTTGTTCTTTTTTTTAGATCTGTAAACCTGTTAGTGAAGCAGAAAACAACAGAGAGGGATTCCCGGTGTATTCAAAGCTTTTCATCTCTTATTTTGCCTTTGGAACCCAAACTGAAGCTTTATGCAGTTTAACGACTGTTTAGTGCTCTGTTTTATAGTTTACAGTCAGCTCATGAAGATAAATCAGTCTGTTGTTCCAGTGTCTTGGTCACAGGATTGTTACATTGTGATGCTTTAGTTGTGCGATTTCTGCCTGGGCTGCAGACACAACCTGAACTCTTTAATCACTTCAGTGACTGCTGCTCGACCACGTTCGGTGGTAAACTAACATTTCAGCTGCTCTCTGAAAGATGAGCCGTGCAGCATCTCAGTCGCTCAAACACAACAATCCACCACAGCTGTAACTGACAGACATTTCGTGACATGTGACCTCAGTTTTCAGATGAAGGAGGCGCGCTCGTCTCCGAAACGCCGTCCGGAGGGCCGCCTGTCTCGCACGTCCAGCACAGAGAAGGACCCGGCCGGAGAGTCCGAGAGCAAGAAGGAGTCTGACGAGAACAAGGAGAACTGGCGTCTGGATGAATACTTGAGCGACCAGGACAGCTGGAACGAGTCTGTGATCTCCGGTATGTGTGCCGACAGCCGACTTGTGGTATGATGTTTGCTTTACTGTTATCGCCCACGTTCTGTACAGAGCCCAAATCTGGGCACCCTGTCAGTGGATAATGAAGCTGCATAATCTGTGGTGATGTTTGTTTATACTCGCAGCCTGACGGGGAGATTTACATGGATGATGAATGGCATACTTGCTGGTGTTAAGTTTCAGAGCCTGTCAACATCTGCTCTGGTGGCCTAATTCTTAGCTGTTCATTTGGGTCAGTGGTGCTCGGACTCCTGCCGTTAGCATGTCTGCGACTCTGGGGGAAAAAATGTTAAAAGGGTGAACTGTGGAGCTCACTGGAGACTTAAATAGCACTGCCACAAAGGTTTACTCTTACCCAGAAAGGGTTAGTCGCAGAGATCGTGATGCTAATGTGTGGTGAAGGAGATGCTAACAGGATGAAAGCAGGAAAAAAAACAATGAATCAAAGGGAGTCACAGCTCAGATTTAAGAATGGTAGCAGTGCATCTTTGCACAAATCAGATATTTTTGGATACTATGAATGCCTTTAATGGCCTCTTTTGTCAAGCAGAAACATGTGGTGTTAAAACTTAGAGCCCAAAAACGGCAGTTCTTTCAGTGGACGAGCGAGGCTCGGTAATAATTTGAATATTTTTGATGCCTAAAGTTGGGTTTAGTTGACACTCCTCCGCATCAAAAGGAGCCAGTTGAGGCCCAGGATGCCTTCTGGGCATCTTGGCTGGCTTGGGAACATCTTGGTGTCCCCTCAGAAGTGTTGGAGGAGGTGGTCAGGGGAGAGGGGAGGTCCGCTGCCCTTGCGACCTGGAATGGCAGAAAATATGCGGATGCTGGGATGGGCATTTGCTTTTACCAATGATTCCAGACACAAACTCTGCCTCATGAATGTTTGTGTCAGGAAGGGCATCCACCACAAAATCTGTGCCAAATCAAACATGTGGATCCATCTGCTGTGGTGACCTCAGCCAAGTTCTAACATTAGTCTAAGTAATTGGCAGGTATCCGTGTTTGTGCACAGCAGGCATGTCACAGTTGATACTTTCATCTTTTATATGCACTCTGTGTTCTTTTAAATTGAACATAAACTCAAAATATTTAAAACATGAAAGGTTTGATGGAGACGAGCACTCAGTCAAGGTGTGACATCTGATCTGCTCAGTCCGATCAGTTTTCCTGGTAAAGACAAAAATACCAGCTAATTTCCCAGGAAACAACTACAGCACTGGGCATCTGTGAAGGGAGGGAAATACTTCAACATGCTTCAGTCTGCAAGAGATGTGCAAGCCTGGGTGAAGATTTTCTGTATTTTTTTAATCAAGCCAACTCAGCAAACATGAAATCAAAGCTTCACACTGGCTTAAAAAAACCCGTTAATACCCCGGAGCAGACCCGAACTTAATCCCGAGTTTGTGGAAGGTGTTTTATGTAAGAGAACGAGGGTTCAGACCTGTCCACTCAGACTCGGGCTCTAATCAAATGTGTAGCTGTTGCGAGGAATGTGTGAAAGTTCACAGGCTAATTCTTAGATGATTAGAATCAGTTTAGCAGGTTAAGCTGGAAAACTATGTGCAGCAGCTAGAAAGCCACTGTACAGCCACTGTACAGCCACTGACGTTAACTTGTGTTCGACGACGACAGGGACCCTCCCACGCAGAATGAAGAAGGAGCTGCTGGCTGTGAAGCTTCGGAACAGGCCCAGCAAGCAGGAGCTGGAGGACCGCAACATCTTCCCCGTCCGCAGCGATCAGGAGCGGCAAGAAATCCGCCAACAGATAGAGATGAAGCTGGCCAAGTGAGTCGCTGTGTGTGGAGCCAGACCAGCATCCCACCCCTGTCTGACCCCCACCCCCTCATCGTGCTCTGTCTCATGTATGTCCGTTTCATCTCTCATCATCGCTGTTGACTGCACTTTGCCTGCTTGTCTATTTCCCATATGTAAATAATAATTATAATGATTATAATAATATGAATGATAGATGTCCTTGAATGCAACACAGAGGCTTTTAATGCACATTCAGTTTGTGCCCTCAAACTGAGATGTGTAAATCTCTGCACAGTGTAAACCGGTAACAAGTACAGCAGAACATTGTTTTTACACACAACACTTTAATCACATCCGATGCGGTAAATGAGACAGAAACCATTTACAGACAAGCAGATGCACTTCCTATGACTGTGCACAGAAAGTTCACCAAGAGGGCAGATGGCCGTCAATGAAAGGAGGGAATGGAGCTAAAATATTTATTTATACCTGCTCCAAAACAAAAAGCAAACATCAACTTGGTTTTTGCAAATATTTCATTGAATGCAATATTTCCATTTATCAGAGTTGAAGTAAACAACATTAATGTTACATTGCTGTTATCACATAATTACTAGAATCCTGCTAATATATGCTCGATTGTTTGAAACAGAAACGTGTATAAAAGAAGCATCAGGCTGAGGTGGCTGTTGTCAGGCAGATCCTGCTAGAAGTTCTCTGCTCACAAATACTGTAACTACCTGTGTCAAAACTGAGCCTTTTCTATATGGAGCTTAATGAAAAGTTCCAGACATCCCAGGAATGTTAATTTTGTGGGTTACAGTTCAGCTCCTTGTGAAACTTTCCAGGAAAGGTCGTTTTCCCTCTTATTTCTGAAATACACCGGGTATCTCTGACGTAGCTTCACTCTGTCCTTTACACGTTTTCCCATCACAGCCAGAGAATTTTAAAAGCAGGACATATAATCCAGAAGGAGACTTTTATTCTGAAAATCATCCCATGTGTGTTTATCAGAGCATGTCAGTGAAACGTTCACTGAGATTCGCTGCTGCCGGTGAGAACAGTTGGTGACAGTGAGCCTAGATTGTGTTTAAAAGATGGATTTAGCCACTGTGATGTCACCCTTTATATATTTATTTATTCATTCATTCAAATTTCATTCAAATGTAGCCCTTTGGCTGCTGCCATGTTGTTTTTTTCTGGCCCAGAAATAACCGTATTTGTGCAAGAGGTTGGAGTGCTGAGTTATCAGCTTGATTAGCATTTTTCAACCCCAGTATTTGCTGCTGGAACCAGGCAGTGACCGAACACACTACAAGTCAACCTAACGCTTTTATTTTCAGGTGTCTACAGCAGGGGTCTAATCTAATCTAGTACTAAACTTTCACGTCATGTTTTAGTGATTACCAGTTTTCTTGAATATTTTTTTTTATTATGCAAAATATAAAACATCTCTCCCCTTTAAACACTCCTAAGAAGCCATCATCGTCATACAAGCGCCATCACTCTTAATAAACCTAAAAATTAAAAATAGGCCATGATACTTGATTGAACATGACGTCGAATGTGTTTGTTGCCACTTGTCTCCTAAAACAATGAATCTGAGCTAAATGGCAGTGGGATCTAGAATTTTAGGAGTCCTTTCCCAAAATTCCTGCACCTCCCTACATGTGCCTTCTCCTCATTTTATACATCTGTGATGATCTTGGATCACTTTGACATAGATCACGTCAAGTGTACCAGCCATCCACATCATACAGATACAGTCGCCTAAAGAAATGGTGTAATGCCTCCATAACCATGCTCACAACAGCTACGTTCACACTGCAGGTCTTAATGCTCAATCCCGATTTTTTTTTGATCAAATACGATTTTTTTTTTTTTGTCTGCTCGTTCACTCTACAAATAAAATGTGACAGCAAACGCGCTCTAGTGTGAACCCTCAAAGTGGCCAGCATGCGCAAAAGAAGACGCCACACACAACGCGCTCTGTTTAGACCCAGAGCAAACAGTATTGTTTGACTGATGGGCCTTAATATAAAGACTTGTTTCGGACTTTACGTTTCCCAATTTTGCTTTAAGTTATAAAGTTATTTTGTTCTTTACATATGGCCTAATAATGATCCTTATTGCTGTTTTAGAGGAGCGGTGCTTCAAAGGATAGTTGCAGATTTCTGTCAGAATCTGCAGATTATACAGTACAAATAAAATGTTCACATTCCTCCAACGTTGTCTTCCCAACAGTTTCACTGGATGGCCAACAAGTGTTCACGATGTCTTCTCCGGCGCTGATAATTGGTGTCTGTCTTGTGTCAGTGACGTAAAAGACGGAGACAGCAGTCGCTTTCTAAAACATCAGATATGTATCGGATTCAGTACCACATACGAAAGTGACCCAGATCGGATTTGAAAATATGGGATTTGTGCTGTTCACACTGTCATAGCATGATCAGATATGGGTCGCATAGAGTCAAAAAAGTTGGATTTGATGCGCTTTCGCCTGCAGTGTGAACGTAGCCTAAGTTGCTCTGTTGCGTGTAGTTCCATGTAAATAGTGCAGTCGAGTCCTACCTTTATAAAGCTCATTCATTTTTGTTGTAATGCACACCTGTGTGAATTTTACGCAGTGGAAATGTATTATGTATTATGCAGGTTTGAAAAAAGAAGGAGACACCTTTCAATGAGTGTATATGTGAGCAGGCAGAATGAATGCTAGGTTATTTGAGAGTTTCTGTGCTAACGTGGGTTTTGGTTCTTATAGCGCTTTTCTAATGAGTATTGAGCACCAAGTGATTTTTGCTACAAGCCTCATTCACCCAGTTATAGACCCGCATTCATACAAGCAGTTTTTTCCTATACCTAAGCAAACACTAACTGGTGGATGCATCGGGGTTCAGTAGAAATCGATCGACCAACCTTCTCCTTGATAGGACTTCCTCCTGACCCAGAGCCACCCCAGCTGTTTTCCACATCAGCTGTGTGTAGATTGTAAACATAGCGATTGTTGTTGCTCACCTTTGCTTGGATGTGCTTTTCTGGAATGTGGAACAGGATTTTCTGAAAGGCAGAGCAGAAAGGCCACGCAGATCATAATAGTATTTGTCATCTTATGTAAAAGGCAATAGGCTGTTACTACGGTGACTTTAATAGGATTATAGTGACTATAAAATTAGATTTTCTTTTGTGTGTGTGAATAACACAGCGACAGGGTGTTCTGGTATGCTTCTGCAGCGTCAGAATTGAGAAGGAAAGTTCATATTTCTCCGAGTCCCCAAAATAAATGAGTTCTTTGGAACACTTTCATACCACGGTGAGATCAAGTGTGGGCGTTGGACAGTAACACAGGCTCTCTCCACAGTGAGCGACACCGACTTTGAGGACTCACACAGAGTCGATGCTGATTTTAGAGCTGTTTGCACTTTTCTCTCAGAGGACTATTAACACATTGAGTTGTTTTTCATACCTTTGTTGATACGGGCAGCTGTGATAATAGCCTGTTAGCAAAGTGTTCACACCTCACTTGTGCTTCCGAGGCTGCTAAGTGCTGTAATTCGACGTTGACCCGCTTTCAGCGAGCTGAAATAGAAGCTATTGTTCTCAGAGAGTGACAAACAAGTGCAAGTTTCTAATTAGCTTCTCCAAATGCATCGCTACGGCTCTCAGCTCTGAAGACTGAATTACAGTAAACGTGTTTTCTCAGCTGAACAGCTTCAAATCATGTTGCAGTGCAGAATGCTGTGACATTTTCTTCAGTGATAGCTTATTATATGTGCATATGAAAGCCTCTAAATAATGCAATAGTTAATAAAGCACCTGCGTTATACTGTAATGCTGTTTGCTTTTGTTGAACAGGCTCCTTTAAGAGCAGTCTACTGCTGTAATCAGTCAGTTTGTAGTAACCGTGGGTCGGACCACTGCGTGTGATGTGCAATATGCATTGTGATGATGATGATGATGATGATGATGAAGATGATGATGCAGAGGATCCTGCCGCTTTACAGGTCCTCTCAGCTCTATGGAGAGTTTTAGCTTCTTTGAGCTTTTTGTTTTGATTTTATTCATATTTCTCAGCAGAACAAAGAAACTGCTGAAAGGAGGCTTTAATTGTACTTCAGATAAATGCCTCTGCTGTTCTGTGTTTGCTTTGTTTCATAACGAAGTTGTTGTATGTTCCTCTATGAGATGATCGGGAATCTTTGTGGTTGCAGTTTCGCTTGATTTGTAATGCTACAATCCAACAAATTTCTCTTAAAAGCACTTGTTTACTTTACTGAATGTAACACTGTGCTGTTATAGACTGACTATAAGGGCTGCTCAGTTCCCATGCCACATTCTTGGCTTTCTATGAGAAAGACTAAGACTAAATCACTGGAGGTTCATCTGTGGAGGATATGAGAGACACTGTGGTGATTCTCACTGTGGAGTCTGCCCGTGAACCAAACCACAGACAATAAATGGGAAGTTAAGCGGCGGATACCAATGTGACTCTAGTGTGTCTAAAGTGTTGTTGGAACTATTTTTTACCAGAGTCAGGTGGTTTCCGTCATTGGGTCTTTCATGTTCACACAGACGTTTTTTTTTAATCTTAGGTTAGATAAGATCACCATTGATTAAAATGTTGAATAAGCAATAAAATGTTGTTTGTCATACATGAGGGGCATTTCAAGTCTTATACAATAAAGATGCTTTCTAAATATGAATACTTCATACTTTAAACCAGTGTTTCCCAACTGGTGTGCCGCGGCCCACAGGTGTGCCGTGAGAAATGATCAGTTATCTGGTTCCACCTGATTAGTACTCGAGCGATCGGCTTGAGTAACGCGCAGAACAATTACATACCTGCTCTAATTGATTGGGTTGCAAACTGCCAGTTTAACAGAAGTCCTGGAGAAAATTCGGACCCAGATGAAGGCCCTAGCATGAGTAGTGGTCAGAAGAAAGCAAAAGAGGTATAACTGGGGACAAACGAGCCTGGTGTGCGGGAACATGCCGTGTGACTTTTCTAATGTGAAATATGTGCAGTGGCTCTAAAAGGTTGGGAAACACGGGTGTAAAGTATGATCTGGATGTGTTGCATTATATCCTATTGTATAATAATATGTGTTTAGGGGCTTAAAGGTGGTCTGTTGGATTGACGTCTGGTGACTGTGGAGGGTATTTGAGTACAGAGAACTCGCTGTCGTGTCAGGAGATGGCTGCACTGTGGTGCTAAAGGGATGGATGGCAACAATACTGTGTGAGCGTAATGTGGAGAAGATTTCCTCTACGCCATTACGCCATCACCAACCATGAACCATTGATACAGGAAAGGTTGGATCCATCCTGCCATGTTGTTTGTGCCAAGTTCTGACCCTGCCGTCTGAATGTTTCTCTAGAAATGGTCATTAGACTAACAGTCAAGAGGCTTTGGCAACTGAAACGTCACATGGAGTCAGTGAACTCCCTTGATGTCCTGGATGTAATTTCCTTCCGTATCCAAACACATCACAGGTCAGAGCAGTTAATGAGAGAGATGAAGAGTCTGAGCTGAGAGAGAGGTGCTTTCCATTCCCGTCTCCCCACACTGAGACGGGAAACAAGGCGCTGAGTGTTTGATGAAGCCTAATTAATTTACAGCTAAGCCTTTTGCTCCCCGCTTTGTAACTTTGTAACTGTGAGAGATGAGTAAAGCAGGGAGACATTCAGACAGGCTACATAATGCTTCTCATGAGCTCCTTTGAACCAGGCATCATGCTTTTTAATGTGCCTTTTTCTGCGCTTTCACCTGAGGCATTTCACAGCTGCGTGCTAGTCTGGATAGGCACCGTTCCTATGCCTGCATGCAGTATACGCGAAATTATCACAAATCCAAACTAGTTCCAAGCACGCCTCCTTCCATGTGCACAGACACATTTCAGCAAGTAACTGCAAAATAGAAAAAAAAAAAGGCTTCGTGGGTTTTTTCCCTAAACTTACTTATCTTTATTCTGCAGGGGGCAGTGCAGTGAGACCCAGCTTGACCCCAAGCAACACTTATATAAAGTCAACTCCTGATCACTCTTTCATAATGAAAACAGAAAGCGATCAATTGTGTGTCATAAGTGCACAGTGTAACAGTGGGGCTCTGGGTATGAACAGTGTGTGCACTGTGTTAGGTAAGGACAGAGGTCAGCTGCTCTGTTGTGAGCCAAGGTTCCTGCTGATAAAACCCAGTTCACTGTGTGCTACATTACTGCAGCGATTAGTTTTGTGACTGCAGCTCTATACAGTATATAAGCCTCCACATACACCAAAGGTACTAATTATGTTTCTGAAACAAGCAGCAACCTGTGGCCAAGTTCAGTTCATCCAAAAGTGAGTCGGTTCCATAGACTGTCCTGTTAAAATGCTTCTCTTTATCGTAGGAATAATTTCTCCTTATAGGTACATTTTATTGTAACTAACCTGTTGTACTTGTATTAGGACTTAAGTTACACACGACTGTGGAGTGGGGAAATTTATGCCGGAGTGGTGTCTGAAACCCCAAACTGTGACCCACATCTGAACCCTCGAAGTGTAACTACACCTCAGTCGACGCCGCACGCGTCTGCTGTGATTCGCCTGTTCAGCGCCCTCGATACTTTTTCACCACCTTTTTTAAATTTATCAGTATAACAATCATCCTCTCAGCATAAGGAATAATAATCGATAAAATGTCAATATGAGCACCTTGAGGCAACTGTTGTTGTGATTTGTGATGTAAATAAAGTTGAATTGAATTGAAAGGAATCACAAATGTAACAGTAGATGTGAGGGAATGTACGAAAGACCGGGGAAAAACCTCCCAGCATTTTATTAATTTCTGTCATGGCTGGCATAGCTATAAACACTCAGAGCGGCCACATACTAATTAACACATAATTAACCGGCAGTGCCTTAAATGACATCAGCCACTTGTGTAGGTTACATCAGCAGGATCTACAAAGCTTCCCTGCAGAAGTCCAAGTCAGGCCTTAATAGAAGCATACCCAAGATAGCTGAAACCCTCATCTAGCTCAGCTAGTTCTGGCTGAGCAAAACTAACAAGTTGATGACCATGAAAATAAAATTGCACCTTTAATTTGCAATGTGCAAAAACCAGTGGGTGACGTCACAATTGGCTACATCAATCTTTTATATGCAGTTTATGATTCAAATGAGACATTGAGCCAAAAGCAGGCATAGTAAAGTACATCGTGTCATTTTAAACAAAGAGCCAGCTGGGTGTAAAGCCTTCTTTTTCAGATGTGCAAAAGTTATCTGCGGGTAAAAATCTGCAGTTGAATTATACTGACATGAAGATCAGAGAGCTGGCTGTGACCTCAAAACAGATCATCCATGAAAAAAAGAGTCAAAGCGCAGGAAGTGCACGCATCGAGAAGAAAGGGGAAGCCACTGGTGTACTTGAAAAATAAATAGAGCACAAGACGATGACAGAAAAATCCTTTGAGCTGTGAAGACGGACACCAAAACGGCGACTTCGCTGCCAGTCTGTAGAGCTGTTGTGGTATGTGTCACAGTTCACAGGTTTTAGAAGACTTAAGCAGCAAAATTTCAGAAAATATCAAAAGATGTACAGCTCGAGGTCGAGCAGAGAGAGTCCAACTCACAAAGTGGAATTTGCCGAATATTAGAGGAAAGCTTTATGTGGGTGCCGCCATCCAGACTCCATAAAATTTACATGTTATTTTGCTGCTTTTGGGACTAGCTGAGCCTAACGGCAGCATTCAGAGACGTACTCATGTGTTGTGTCTGCTTATGTACTGAGGATTTCTCTGATCTCAGTGGCTGACCTCTGATTTACAGACAGACAGACAGTGATTTAACACATACCAATGCAACCTCAGCTTTTATCAGTGACAAACCTGGAAGGTCTTACACAACTGCAGTAACAAACAGCCAATAAAGGCAGCTGCTTTATGGTAAAAAGAGAAGCACTTTCCCCAAAGGTGATACTGCTTGCTTAAGCAGTGTCATACTCATGGTCGAGTGCGCTCTGCTTGCCCGTCTGCCTGCAGAGAGCTCTGTTGGCCGATGGAGGCAGTGTAGAAAGTGTTCCAGCCAGTCTGTGGGCCACGCTCAGTTGTGCTGTTGTTCTGTCATCCAGCCTCACAGGAGAGCGAAGTTATAACATTCAACTAGCTAAAGTGAGACTTGGGTGTTAAAAACAGTGGAAGCACTGTCTGCACCCTGGCTGAAATGTCCCTTTATGTATTGATTGAGGTAATCTTCAATTCCAGATGGACTGTAACAAGTGTCCCATCCAAGCCATTAAGTGCCTGCAGTTTTGCTGTGTTTGCAGGCTTTCTCACAGGTGCTGCCTCGCTCAGCTCTGACCCAGACTGGCTGGTCAACAAGACTCATCTACATGAACTGAGTCAGGGCTGCGGGCAGCTGAGGCGTGCCATTGTTTAGATTAACAGAACCGTATGTTTGTCTGCGAGCGTCTCCGTCCCGCTGACCACGGGCTTCTGGCACAGGACGTGATGAGTCTCTCCCTCCCAACAGCGGTAAACAAACGCTGATTCGGCCTCTCCCGTGCCTGCTCTTGAAACACCCATCCTGCACCGGTGATTTTGTCCGCGATGAGTGAATCACACTTAATGTGTCGCATTGAGTGAGTCGTGCTGAATCAAACAGAGCTGTGTTTGTGGAGGTGGCTGAGCACTGCGTGTCCTGGTTAAAGCTGTGAAGGGCCTTGGGAGGCACAGCTGTTTGTGCAACATCAGGAACAGAACAGCCTTCGTTAGGGACAGAGAACAATCAGTTGTTCTCACCTTGAGTCATCTGCAGAGCAGCAGCACACATGACAGACAGCTGCACGTTGCCCTGAGCTGATCCAGTCAACATTTTAAAGTGGCTTTGTCCCGAATTTAAATGTGATTTTTAGATATTTTTTTCAAATTGTTTTTATAAAGTAGGTTTTGCTTGTGTAAAAAGGGACGTATCCTAGAAGTCAACACTGCATTTTCAGAAATGCAATACAGTACGGATGTAAGGAGTAAGGAGGTGCTGCAGAACTGCACTACACATTTTGACAGGTTTGAGAAGCAAACATTATTCAGCAATGCATAGATGAAGCCGAGGTGATAGCAATGTGCTAAGCTGTTTGCAGAGAGAATTTAATGGTTTCATCAGTATTTACAACAGAGACAGAAGTTTGAATTATCTGCAATCCTGCAGTTTTGGCATGTTTGTGGTCTAAATACTAGAGGCTCAGCCAGGACGGCAATATAGCCTTAAAACTACGTCACGATATTTCATGGAAACTTGTGATAACAGTATTTCACACGATATTAAAAATAAATCTGGAACATTTTATCATGACTGCAGTGTGCAAGCAGCAGCATTTAATAGTGCTAACAGTGAAAAATGAAACAACATAAAAGATCTTTTGATTCAACTTTTCAGTCAGCTGCATGTGACAGACTACCTGATGAACGTGACTCTTTAGAAACAAGGTTCCAGCAGCATCGTTGTAGTGTAATAGCAGGGACACAGCATTGTATCCAGTGACACTGCAAAGGTAGGACATTAGTAAAAAAAGTAGCCTAGTTAGTGTTTTCCCTGGAAATAGTTTTATTGTAACCACAGTAAAGTAACCATGAAATTCTTTTTACCTGGAACGTTGAGTCTTGGATCGAACTTTCTAACCAGTCGATTGCAGCCCTGCTTTTCTGCGGTTACGTATAGGCCACACACTATATGTCCTGATATATGACGTGAAAATGGCGAGTGCTCCAGCGAGGTTCTGTTGAGTAATTTGATTACATTTGGATCACAAATCAGTACCTCCTTATTCCTTCACAGCCTGGTTGTTCTCAACAGTTTGCTCTTTGAGGCCTGACCTCTTGTACTTAAACCACCTTCACACTGTTGAAGTTTTTCCCTTTTTAGATCCTAATGCTTCAGTCACATGAGGGACAACAGCGATTGAAGACTGTGAAGTTTTGCAACAGTGTGCAGTTAACTTGCAGTCATGTTCCCTCGGTTGCTTCAGAGATGTTGATCAGTAGATTCAGATCAGATTCAGAGTCCAGACAAAACATCTTCAATTTAAACCTCGTAAATTCAGAAATTCCTCCTCAAATAGTGACGGAGTTTAACTGCAAAATGACTTAGGCACTCGCCAGCTTTGCTTTAATATAGGAATATATCCAGAATGCAGTCAGTTAGCAACCAGCTGAGTTGAGACCCCAGCTGCAAACAGTTGCAGACCAGTTGCACTTATTGGCGCAGACAGACTCAGATTGACTGCGATTTGTTGGCAGGCTGTGTTTACAAATGAAACTGCAAGTATTTGCAAACCTTCGCCACTCTGTCTGACAGTGACTGCCTTCAGATTGTAATTGTTTGGAGACGGGTTCCTTCTCGCCACATGAACTGTGCAATCTGTTTGTGATCAAAAGTGGTCACCCAGAAGTTGGAGTTGAAGGCAGCTACTTGCTGTCAGTTATTAAATGCAATCACCAGGCAACCATTGAGGTTTTTTGCTTTCTTTTTTCATAGCTGTTCTATTTTTACTCTGGTGTGATAGAACCATAAATTGCCATTGGAGGCAGACACACTGCTCTAAGACTTGTTTGGGTTTGTGTTGTTGTTGTTGTGTGTGCTAGGAAATGTAAATGCATGATGTAGCTATAGCATTCATATCATGACACTTTGTTTATCACTTAAAGATTTCCACCCTAGTGAAGAAATTCAGAGCACTTTGGCAAAACCAGACTAATTCCTCATGCCAGATTCTTTAGGAAACACTGTTCACACTGTTATTGGGAAATATTCAGGTTGGATTAATGTGTCTAGATATCAGAAACCTATCTGTAGCCATTGCTGTGTTAACAATATACTTTTCATACTTTTAGCATTTGTCCACACACTGCTGTTCTCTGTGTCGCCCTCCTTAGGTTTTACTTGCAGCACTTTGGATTCTCCTGCTCTGATTGTGACGCCATTGCTGAATTTTTCTTGGCAACCGATGCAAAAGATGCACAAATCTGATTTGAGTAGCACGAGCATCAGGGCTGAAATGCAGTTTAATCTAACTGGAGTCACATTAAACCACCTCAAAATGTTTTTGTTTTTATAACTAAAAATTTTATAGCTGCTTTGTAAATATATACATTGGCAAATGTTGTAAGATTAAACAAATAGCAGGCTGCAGAACTTATGTCAGTAATCTAGCTTGGTGTTTGAATGTTTCCTACCAACATGCAAGTCATTACTGATATATTGTTTTCATACCAGCTTTGTAAACAGGCAGAGTGTAAAGCAGATCCAAGCAGTAGAAGTGGTGCAACTTTGAGTCACCTATCTGTGGGAGAAAACAGATAGACCCGGGGATTCCCGAAATAGTTCCTCCCACTTCACAGCTCTGTTCCTTTACACATATGCTTTTTGGAGGAATGCATTAACTACATTATGGCGGTTTCAATCCAGTTAAGAAACTCTGCATTGCTGTTAAGCATCGTAGGAGGCTCATTAAGTCACGAAACAGTGTCAGACTGACAACCCTGAATCAGGATTGTTGTCTTTAAAGACAGTCAGCACAGAATGTGTGAGAGCATTGTTGTATTTTCATGTGTGCTGTGATGCAACACATGCACTGATATTCACCGAAGCGCACAGACCATGTTGCATTGATTTGCATTACTTAAGCACGGCGCTCTGCAGCAGAATGCAGAGCAGCAGGCTGGCCCAGGATAGCAGAAGGGAACCCTCTTTCTAAATTTAGCTCTCAGTGGCGAAATGCTGCAGCGGCACCCATAATCAATGGCCTGTCTACGTCAGAGCCCAGCTTCGCTTTCCTTTAACCCGGGCCCCGCAGATAAATAGATTGTGCTTTCTCTGCTGGTCATTTCTCTCTGATCAAACTGACACCATTGCCCTCTGTGTTGTTCTATTTTTGGAGAGCAGACCACAGTTTACTGCATGACCTGCACCTCTGTCCTGTGTCCTGTGCAGGCTTTTATGCAGGCACCCTCAGCCTGTGCCCTCAGCTGAGGACATCATTGCTTACATAAATGTGACTCTGTAAACACTTCTTTTATCATACTGCTGAGATTGTGCTGCAGCCCTTCTGCAGACCGTGTAAGGTCATGAGAGGGTAGTGATCATGCATCTGATGACTTAGTAAAAAGTGCCTGAAGCGTCAGTGACCTGAATTCCCTGCGGGAGTGTTTTGCTGCTTTTAGGAGGGCGAGTTTTTACATCCATTGTTTGTTTGTGTGCACCTGTGATGTGACTGGCCCTGGAGCTGACCATGCAGGAAAAGGCAGTAATGTATATGTGCACAATAATGTTCATGGGGGATAAACAGATGGACTGCGTTCATCTGCCTAATCCAGATGTGAAAAGAGAGGGGTGGATCTCACTAAGAACCACTGCACAGATGCACAGATATGGTAGTAACTTACCCATCACAGGCTCCTACCTTCAAACCATACTCTGCTTTATTTACTCTGCGGAGCTTTGACCCGGCACCTCCAATACAATCCAGATATTAGAACCATTTTTCTTATTCATTCAATATATCGATTAGACTTGCACTTTGATTATATTGTTTGATTATGAATAAGGATGATTTACTATTAGCAAAAACATGTATTTAGCACTCTGTATCACTCTAAACGTAAAAGGCTGGAAGTTCTTTTACCCTCTGTGTGGGATCGCAGGTCTATTAATCAGAAGGTTGGTGGGTTGCCACAGCGGCATGTTTGATTTGTCACAGTTTTACACCGGATGCAACTTCAGAGGGGATTTGTGTCTCCAGCTGGAATCAATAAGAAAATGCCTTTCTGCTGCAGTGAGTTCGAACACGTCATTTACTGTGTCGAGATCCAAAGGTCAAAGAAGACAAACCACTATCTGAAACAACAGACTGACCCCATCACTGTTGGATGCTCTCGCCTTCCTGACTTCCAGGGTTCAGTGTACACGCGTACAACTAGTTAAACTATCAAGATGAGCTGACATAACAAGATTATATCAATGAACGTGACTGCTTCTTATAAAAACACTTCTTGTCTTTGCAATTCAAATTTGTGCTGAAATAATTTAGCACAGCAGTATTAACCTCCTCAGCCATGCTCGTTAGCTCAGCTAACAGGATTATTTCTGCTGTGGGGTCATCCTCAGTGAAAATGTCTGTGGAGATAAAACTCCACTCAGCACGCCTGCTCTCTTTGGGGTATTTCAAATTAAGAGTTATGCTAAAGGAAGAGGAAGGCAGAAGGAAGGAAGACACAGCAGTAGCAGTAATGGTGATGATGACAGGAGCCCACTCAGTATCTGCCTCCTTCTGCAGAGCCACAGAGAAACCAATAATTGGATATTTGTGGCACAGAGACCAATTTCTGCTGACACCACATCTCACTGTGTGAAGTAGGATGGAGTAACTAAGCACAGCTGCTGTGCAGAACTGCTATAAATAGCTCTACTGGCCACACAGCAGCTGACTGCAAGACAACAGTGTTATCATTCAGGAATCCCAGTGCTGGGAGTTTCAAGTACACCTCATTTCCACAGTGTATTTATTATCTATCTGTGATCACTTTAGTGGGCAATCATTACACTCGGACAGAGCTAGAGTCCACAAAGTAAAGAAAGACAAGCGTTCGAGTGCCAGAGCTGAGAAAGCTGGGCTTAATTTAATCATTCCACTGACATAAAAGGATTTCCTTTCAAATGATATCACCATGTGCTGCATTTGACACAATAGCAGTTTCCAGGCAACCGAGGCTGTCAGATGGCAGCAGGCTGCTCTTCCTTGCAGCTGAGAAAACTTTCAGTTTTATAATCTGTTTCAGCCGACATGAAATATTAATGATTGCTTTCCTTGGGTTTCCCCCCTCACTCCTATTCTTTTTTTTTTCTGTCCTGCAGGCAAGAAAAAAAAAAGTTTGCTTGGTAAAAAGATTACTTTCCCAGAAGCAGAAGTGTGTGAGTCTTGAGGACTTTCACAGCAGCGGAGAGTGCAGTCGACAAAAGCAAGGCCTGCTGCTTTGTTGTGCAGTGTACGTGATGCAAAAAAAACATTTCCAGCAGTTCCAAATGTCCAAACCTCAGGAAAGAAAAATAACACGAGTATCTAATCAACGTAATAACTGCTAATAAGTGTGACCAGTCACTCTTCTTTTATCTGCTCTTATCTCGTTTGGGACTGTTTGACCTGCAAAAGATAAGATGTTTTATTCACTGGAGCAAATTTTCTGCTGAACTGTGCAGACAATGTCATCAAGTGTCCTTTGTCCTCTAGACCTGTCCTTGTTGGTGTATAGAAATCACATGATGCTATAGTTGTTTTTGTAACAAGCTGTTTCATATTTAAACAGCAAGCTGTTTTTATGTCATGACATGAATTCCTTGTTAATATTATCATAACACAGGACTGCATGTATGATAGTAGAAGTAAGGATTCAGTCGAAGCCTAAATACAGGAGGGCACCAAAGAGCTGTGTCTAACATTAGCTAGCCACATGTTATCGTTATAATAGTAAAGCAGATAAAGGTGTAGAAGCAAAATGAAGGGAGTGCAAATGTTATACCAAAAACTTTCAATTTACAAAACAGCTTCTTAAAAAAGTGAATTTGCATAGAATTCAGACTCTGCAGCAACATGTGGACGTTGGGCCAAAATGGACGTTGCATTCTTGAGTCACTCGATTGATTCAATGACTCTACGTCTCTTTGTTTGGCCGAAGTCTGTAACTTTTGGATATTGGCTACAACCTGTTATGGTGGAGTTCCAGAAATTCCTCTATGCAGGAATAACCCTGCCTGTTTCATCAGTTGTGCGTGCAGAGAATATTGTAGCAGGTGTTATGGTGCCCATGCGTCCAGTCAGCACAGAGTGCTCAAGGAATTTAGACGACAAACAGCCGTATTTCTACACTGCACGGAGAAATGACAAACTAAACAAGAACCCGTGTGATCTACCAGAGGTTGGCCTGCGTGGTGAAGCACACAGAAACTCAGGGTTTCCTGATGACAATAATAATAACTTTATTTGTGTAGCAGTTTTTAAAGCACACAGTTATCAAGTGCTTCACAGTTTAGATGAAAACATACATGGAGTGTACCTTACATTTGTTTCTACGTGCATACTTCCATACATACATTAGATGTGAACTCTAGCCAGCAAATAATGTGGGAAACGTGAAGGAAACATGAACCTGTTTAAAGAAAGCACTGAGGAAGGCTGTTCTAAAATATAGATGCAACAGCCTCACGGCGTAGAACAATCCACAGACTCAGATCTGATGGCTGGAGATGAATAAGGTGTAGAATAAGATCTCAGCAGCAGCCTGGGTTCACAGCAGATGAATTTATCTTGATTGCAAGGAGTTTGATGTAATAACTGACCTCTGTAGACGCGACAGCAGGAGTAAACACAAGATCTTCATTTTTGACAGGATTGAGAATGAGGCCATTTTACGGCATTCATTTAGTAATAGCAATAAAGCATTCTCTAAGGTAGGAGAGGCTGCTAAGTGTTGTTAGGCCTAACAGACAAATAGAGCTGTGTATCCTCAGCATAGCAATGGTGGGAGATGCTTTCGAAGCTCTTAGTTCAATTCAATTTTATTTATATAGCGCCAAATCACAACAGTGGTTGCCTCAAGGCGCTTTATATTGTAAGGGACCTCCAGTTATACAAATAATATGAATAAATACACAAGACAGCAGTAATACATAAAATGAAAAAAGCAGTGGTCCAAAGAACGACACATGAGGGACCCCATATACAAGAGGAGCAGAAGACGACATATTTATTAATATGGCTTCTGAATGTCAGTAGAGTAAAAACCGTTTGAGAGCAGCGACAGAGATGCCAACCCGGTGTTTAAGTGATGATGTATGAACTCTGCTTCTGGGTCCAAACTACTCTGCGTTTATTAAGGTTGTTGTCTTTTTAACATGTTTTAATGCTATTTCATCTGAACAAGCCCCCTAAAAAAATTAATTAATTACATTTTTTTTTGTTTTGTTTTTTTTAAAGGCAGTGATCACTGTCAGTCTGTCAGCAGTATATTAGTGACTAACCTCTTATTGTGGATGGATTATCTCAGTTGTTCTCCTGACTGAAGTTTGGTCCGTTTATAGCATCGGGAACCCTCTCGTCAACTTTTATCAGTGCTGTGGAAAATATGAAAAATTTGGAGGAGGTTGATTAGTGAATTGGCCAGTGATAATTAACACTTCCTACCATCGCTCCCATAATCAGACTACTTGACCTCTCCTCAAACTCCAGAAATCAGACCCCATTACCACATTACACCACAGTGTATGGTTTGAAAATAAAGAACCCTGGTCAACTTTACAGAGTAAAAAGCCAGCTGACCCACCCTCCTCGAGCCATCGCTTTAGTTTTGTAGTCAGCTGAGGTGTTAAAAAATGAAGCCAGTGTGTAGTTCTCGTTTTTGTGGTTTCACACGAGGGACTCTTTTCTCAGAATGTGCCCCTCCGGTTTCTATTTGTGTCTTTATAGTGAGCAGCATCACAGCCGGGCATCACTCCAGTTACAGGGCTGGAGTTGGCAGATACTGTAAAACAGTTGGGTAGACGTAAGCACCGGATGACACAGCCTGCACATATATGGCATAAAGCGAAATCCTCAAATTACATGTTGTCACCACTGTAGACCGTCCCTGTCCCACAAGCAGTAATTAACGTTATACAATGGCTTTTCCCCCCTCTAGAGTTCTAGCTGTGAGAACCCTCTCATTGAAATGCCAAAAGTCTGAAAGCCTTTGCACCCACTCTGATCACTGGTTGATTTTCTTTTCAGCCTCACGCCAAATTAGGGTTAGATCGCTGACGATCAAAGATGTAACATACAGCTATTTTTATTTGCCTGTCACCCACTGCTACAACTGCAGCCATAGAGAATAGAGTGTAGTTGTTTTGTTACAGTCTGGCCTTTGTACATGCAGTATCTAGGACTGATTGTGGTCCTCAAGTTGACCGTTAGACTGGTCAATATGCAAACAGAATCAGAAATAGATTTTTACATCTGCTATGTTGACTAATGGATATCCATTGCTAAAGAAAACCAGATAAAGAATTTTAACCATGCTTGTAGTTAAGATGTCGGTGCGCTAGTTTTTCTATCACCACTCGTCTCGATGTTCCTTTACACTTATTTCATGGCTTGCTATGGCTGTGTCAGTATTATTTTGTCTCATGGACAGTGAAAACTTGGCAAAGACATTTATATTGTCTAAACTGTGATGTTTAAATGTTTCTTTTTAAGTTGGTTAAATGTGTTTGCCTTATTTAACTTTTCATCTAGCACCACATTCATGTCAATATTTACCTTTGTCTTTGATTGGCTGGACTTTGTTAATTTTAGCATGCTAAACTTTGCTAATTAGTGAAAAACACAGATTTGAATGTGATTTTGCAGATATCTGGTCTTAAACCAAAGTAAACATTAAACATGCTTTGTGAGCATGTTCACTTGCCGACATTAACTGCATTAACTTTTGATCACATGTGGACTTTCCAGGCTTAAGAAGGTCATGTCAGCTAGTGTATTCTTTCCTTCAACTGGTAATCACTTCAGTCACTTAGTTTAACCCTAATTTCTTTGCCCTTTTACATAACATCTACATTACACTTTACTATATATGGTCAGTTTATCTGTTGTGCCAACACCAGGTCACAGAATGCCACCAAAAAAAGCTCATGTTTCTATTGTCATGGCAGCTTCCTGCATTTACCACGAGTTGTTTATTGCAAACAGAGTACAACAATTTAAACAAGTAAAGGCTATCTGCTGACACATGTTCATATGTGTTTCGTGTCAAATCAGGATGCAACACATCCTGCAGGATGATTAGTCATTTTACAGGAAATGACAAGCTCTAAAATATCATCAAGAACACCTACAGAAGTTGTTGCGTACCTGTCACCATCAGTTTTGGTATCAACACGGAAGCTTTGCTACAAGGATCAGTTTGTCCCGTGTGAATCACAAGGCTCTTTGTTTTCATGTTTACACACCCGGGACCTGATCTGGGATAGTGAAATGATTGAGAATGAATTTAGTTTGGAAGGGTTTGGTTGATTTCATGCTGTTCTGCCTTCATTGTGAAAAGTGTATAGCCAATGTACAGTAACCTGTAGAGAGACTGAGCTATTATAAAATGGTTTCTTGCACACTGTGCTCCCAGCAGGTTGTTCAAAAGCGAGAAATCATCCTTCACTTGATCTGTGGACCTGAAGAAAAGGGCAAAGCCTTGGAGATCAACAACTGTCTAGATAAAGAATTGATTCTTGGTCTTGGAGTGTTTGAATGTCTCCCATTCATAGATCATCAATAGCACAGCAAGGCTTTGAGGAGAAAAATAACTTTACAAGCTAGTTGGTGGATGTTTGAATTATTTACTGGAGCTTTGCTCTAACGTGAATTAAGAGGTTATAGAGTTTCAGTTTGAAGTGATCTCAGTAATGGAATATACTGTTGACCAAACTAGGACCAACCTCAAAGTCGTTCATATTTGATGGACCTAGCAACAGAGAGAGAGTTATCCAGGTCAACATTTAAACACAACAGAGTCCTCCACAACCACGTTACATAAATATTGAGCTTCTGGTACAAAGAAGGTTCCTTTAGCAACAAGCCCCCACCTCCTCGGTCCCCAGGGCCATCCTGGGCTCACTCAGACTCCACATCCGAGCGTGGCACCGCTGTCCTTGGGCTCTCTCACTGAGGGGAAGGAGCGAGGGATTAGGACACACCTCAGTGGGCAGTAGCAGGCCGCCGCCTGGCCCGTGGCGCCTGACTCATCCCATTCTCCTCCACTTTTTATGGGCTGACATTCCCATCAGCCCCTGCTCTTACAGGCGGCTCATTGCTTTGACATGCTTGTGAGTTCTTCAACAAACAAGGAACTTTTACCTCTGCCCAAACAGAGTGGGCGAGCACTTGTGAAGCGCACATCGCTGCAGGAGTCTGTGACTAATAGCCCATTAGGATTTTTTGGCAAAATACAAAAACAGGCTGACTCACTCGTGCTTTTATGCAGCTTGCATTAAGTATTTGATTTTAATCCACTGCACCTAAATTTTCTAACGCAAAATACATCTGATACCCTTTCGCCTGCTGCAGCTCATATGACTTGCTCCGCGAACCAAGGGAAGTGCTGCTGACCTGAACGGTTTTGTGCCGCACGCCACACATCCAAGTACAGCTCCGCTCCATTTAGCACGCTGACTCCTTGCAGGCCTCCAGTGCCGCCGCGTCTGTGGTCCTGTATTGCTAGTCGTCTGAGATCCCAGTTACAGCTGACGCCATCACAGGACGGGCTTATTTTAGGCCTGCGCTACAAATGCTGCAGCTTGTGAAATTTTTCTGTTATTTGCTCGGTGCATTTTTTGGCCTCCACTTTTCCAGTTTCCTCACATTTTTTAAAGACTCAATGCACACCATGCTAAGATATACCACATTTTCAGCTAATATCTCATTGGGTTAAAAAATACTAGTTTATGCCTGTCAGACTGTGTTATCTGCGGCATTTTCCATAGATTCAGGTACAGAAATACAGAATGAATGATGTTTTTGAGACAGACTGATGGTTACAAAGTGTCTAAAGATACTGTTTAAAACTGATTCTTTGCTAAGTTGTCTGTTATGTGTAGACAAACATCGATTCATTCCTTGAGTCTGATGCCTTTTTTTTTATGGTTGAATGACTCATAGGTTAGTGTTAAGTTGGTAAACAAACAAAACCTCTGAAAATGGTCAAGTACAAGGATTTTTGCACAGTCCTACTCTGATACATACATGATGCATTTACCATGATACAGTAACAGCTACCCAACGCACTCAAAACAGAATTTGAAAGTAATCACTGATTCATGTTTATGCCAGAGATCCCTGGTATTTACTGAACTTTGACTTAAGTTGGCTGCTTTTAATCGTTATATGATATGAATGACAGTTGAACTGGATTAAGGAGACGTGAAAACTGACTGCATCAGCTAGATTTCGATGTGTCTGTTGGAGGTGATAGGAGTACAGTATGTAAATGCTTGCTATGACTGTGCCGCACGGTGACTTATCTTCCCTCAGACAATCTTTGGTCAGCGATGGACTATTTTGTACACAAGTTGGGACAGCAGAGTTTAACCTTTTGCTAAATGAGGGAAGGTGCTTTTTCTCCGCGCAGTGTTCAGGATCACTTTGCATCACATTAGTGGCTGTAACTGCTGTTACATCTGGAATCTTTCCCCTCTGAGCAGCTGGACAGTCTGTTAATGCTGTCCTACATATGCAAAGAGCAGTAGAAGCCAACAAGGATTTCTTTTTAATACCTTGAGCCTATTTTGAAAGAACTAAATGTAAACAGAATCATAAAAAATGAACATTTTCTATGAATCTGTATATGTATAGGTGGCAGGGCGGAAATGTATGATAGAAGGGAATCATAAACATCAGATGATGTTGAATGGTGTAGAAATCTGAGTCTGTCAAACCGCTCAAAAGCTGCAAGGAATTAACACATGAGTACAGCTTGTATGTAGGGCTGAGCATCTGCCCACATGACTGCATTGTTAGTGCTGGACTGATTAGGCCAGTCAATTGCAGAACAGTTACTTATTTAATTAATTTATTGGAAAGAAAATGCCAAAAAATGTATTGCTTGGAGGTTGTCAACAGTGGGGATGTTTCCTTTGTCTTACATTTCTTTGCTGAAAATGAAAAAGTCTTAAGAAGTGGGCAGAACGCATAATTTTAGGATTTCAAATGGGGTTAAGCTTTCACGGTTTTCTGAAATTCTTGCGCTAAATAAATGTTTCTGGCCTGTCCTGCGCTCCCAACCGCTCTCTGAATTTGGTTCCGGAAGTTTCTTCCTGCTAAAAGGGAGTTTTTCCTTCCCAAGTGATTGCTCAGAGGGATTTTCTCTGTATGGCTGTAGCATCTTTACCTTACAAAAAATAAAACAGTTAATGAGAATAAACTAACAGATCTGCATTTTATAGCTTTTTTTGTCGTTAAAATGTCGTTACTAACGCGTATTTGGTCTGTCCATAAAAGAAAAAACCGCATTGTTAGTTGCTAAATTGTCCACTAAATTTTAGGCAGTAATTTTCTTTTTCCCCTTTTGTTATATATTTCTTCTAATCCCCCTCTTTCGTTGATGCTCCTCTACCACCCCATGTTAAATTCCTGGAAATGCCCCTGATCCTGTAAACGTGTTTCAATACAGAGCAGCTCGCTTCATCGCAGCCGTCTGTGTGTGTGCGTGTGTTGCGTGTGAGTGGGTACACAGGGAATCTCCTCCTCAGTCCCACCCCTTCACATTAGTAGTGAGCTAAAAAGGAGGCAGGCGGTGCTGCACCACTCTCAGTCCACTCAGCGCGCATCGCAGAGCTCTCTCCTCATCCCCCGAACGTCCGCGGGGACTCCACCGAGCAGCCAACCAGCGCTCCTCGCTCTCTAAACTCAGCGTCTGCTCGAGCAGCCTCCAAACGGAGCAGAGTCAGGGACAATCTCACATTATTTCCTTTCCACGGAGCTGCGAAACGCGGGGCCTGACTTTGAGTTCCCGATGTGGAGTTGTAATACTTCAAAGACCAAAACGAGCAGCGCGTCGGACTCGAGGTGGAACGCGTTTTGGATGCGCAGCTCTCGGCGCTCTGCGCACCGGCACAAGCGCGCCAAGTGCTAGTAGCAGTGAAAGGACTGAAAAGACTATTGACGGGTGCTGTGGGAGGAAAACATGGTCCAGAACGTAATTCTGGTGTTTTTCCGCAGGAGACTGAGCCAGAGGCCGGCAGTGGAGGAGCTGGAGAGCCGGAACATTTTGAAGCGTAAGTAAAGCGAGCATCCACGGAGCTTTCCACTCCCACTTCATGGCAGGCCTGCGTCTTAAAAAACGAAGTTTCTGATCCTAATTGTAATATTACAGTCAGGTGCTCCCGGAGTTTACATTGACTTAATGGTCCACTTCTTATTTATTTCAGACTTTGGGCGTTTCATATATCTTTAATACTACTTTAATAAGTTACTTTGGACTCTCATGCCACATGGACAAATAGATAATATTTTTAAATAAGTGGATAATGACGGAAAGCTTCATAATCAGTCATTACCCAATTTCCTTCGGGGTCAACCTTCAGGATCAATAAAGTTTTGAATTGAATTGAATTGAGAATGGCAGCTCTGCTTTTTGTTTGTAGGAGGCTGTAGTTATCATGGCCAAATTCTCTTTTTTCAGCAGATAACGGTCCCCCTCTGATTACACAGTGTCCACGTATTATGTGGAAATTGTTCCCGTGCAGTCCCAGTAATAAGAACATACTTCACTGTGGTTCTAACTGCATTTTTGCAGCAAGAAATTGTTTGATTGTAGCGCTCCAAGCAGTGGAATTAGTCCCGCTGCCCTGAAAGAACAGAACGCTTATGAAAGAGTGTGTGAGGAGACCTAGATTTTGTACATCTGTGTGTCTCTGAGCCACCTGTGAGCCCTCAACAGCTGCCCCTTTCTCTCCACACAGGGGCATGTGTTTAAGCCAAACAGCTAGCCCTTTGGCATGACACGCACTGTCTAGCACAGAACATTCAAAAAATTTTAATATTTGGAATCGTGTTTTCCTGTTGAATGAAAAAGAAAGAAATGCGCTCAGGTGCCAGCCCTGCTTTAAGCTGCCAGACTAGTTGACCAAAATTTCAAATGAAACGAGATTAAAAATAAATGAAGTGACATTGAGGGATCTCTGGGCCGTATAATAAAGATCAATCCTATTAGAGGCCTAATCTGCTCCAGTCTCGCTCTCTGACTGACTTGCATTCCTTCTCCTGAGCGCTGCTGCACGCTGGCTCACTAGGGGATATTGATTGCAAGGAGGATCAGACACACTGGCTCTGTTAATCACAGACAGATTACCTGAGCGTCTATCATTTTGCCTCATTTTTCACATCTAATGTTTGTCCTTTCATGTGTCAACAGAGAGAAATGACCAGACTGAGCAGGAGGAGAGGAGGGAGATCAAACAGCGGCTGAACAGAAAGGTAAGAATTTCCCATGTTTGGGTTCACCGCAGGAACCCCAACAGCACACTCACTGTTGCTTTATAAAAAATATTTAGCTTCTATCACCAATTCCATTGATTGCATGAATAAGCTGAAACCATTTGGTTGTTTTGTTTTGTTTTCCAGTTGAACCAGCGGCCGACGGTAGATGAGTTGCGGGACAGAAAGATCCTAATTCGTTTCAGCGACTATGTGGAAGTGGCCAAAGCTCAGGACTATGACAGGAGAGCCGACAAGCCCTGGACCAGACTGTCAGCTGCTGACAAGGTAGCTGAAACTTCTTCACTGTTGTTTTTTTTTTTTTTTTTTAAAGCACATAGTCTTTAAACGTCTCTTTTTTTTGTTGTTGTTTAATTGTTGTGTTGTCTCCTTTTTTGGAGGGTATTTATAAAAAAGATGATTTAGCATCCGGTATTTGATTGTTGGATGATTGCCAATCATTAGATCCTATTGGACAGTGTTTCTTCTTGACCCAATAAATATTCATAAATGTATAATTTGCAATTGGTTAATCCATCACATAATTCAGATCAATTCAAATTATTTATATGGCACCAAATCACAGTAACAGTTTCCTCAAGGTGCTTTAAACTGTAAAGTAACAACCTTCCAATAACAGAGAGCACACCAACAGTCACAACTATAAGTTGGCTCTTGGCAACAATGGGAAGGAAAAACTCCCTTTTAACAGGAAGAGAACCATACTCGGGCAGGGTCACCCAACTGTTGTGACTGGTAGGGGTGAGAGGAGGAAGATGGTTATATTGTTGCTCCTGGTTTCCCATTAATGCGCATTTATTTGCATTCAGTTTGGGCCACTTTCACTTTTTTTTTCACTTCCTAAAAACCCATGTAAGCTTATATAATCTGAGCCCAAACAACAGATGTTCCCCCCTAATTTGAGCTCCACCACCTGAGCGACCGCGTTTGGGTTTCGAGGGAGGGCACACCTGGGCTCACGCTTGATGTTGCTTTTGTTTTCGCAGGCGGCGATACGGAAGGAGCTGAACGAGTTCAAAAGCAACGAGATGGAAGTTCATTCTTCGAGCAAGCATCTGACAAGGTCAGTGTGTGAGCACGGCGTCACCGGTGCTTCCTTTCTTTATATTTATGCTAGCTTTACTGTTAGCGGACGGGGTTCGGTTTGACATTGTGCAAAGAATGGAAAGTGCATTATTCAACATCAATGAGTGCACACCCTGCAGAGTAGAGCTTAAATTTAGCTGCAGCCGGGGCCCTTGAGATGGGGGGGAAAAAATTTGCACCACCTCTTGGCTATAATGAATGTCCGCACATATTCAGCTTACGTTTTGCTTCTGTCAGGACTGTCTGTAGCTAAAAAAAAAAAGAATTAGCTGGGGTTGTGCTTACGCAAGACCCCATTTTTTTAAGTGCCCTGTCCATTTGGTAATAATAGGACTGTTGATTGATGAAACCATGCTCACTCTTTCCCCCCTTTTCTGCTTCGCAGGTTCCACCGGCCTTAGCAAGGTTTCTTCTGTGAAGAGTTGCTTAAATCTGGTTTCTTTAGTGAAGACCTTGCACAAAGTCTTCCATTGGCCTGCAGCCACTGGGTGTCCTGATATTTGGGTCCGTTGAACCTTTGGAGGCTATGTCTCTAGAAATGGATCTGCCAGCAGAAGGACAGGGGGGGGGGGCATGCAGCAAGCTCCACTTCTGCTCAGAAGACCATCTCCTTAACCCTCACTTCACCTCGTCAGCGGAGCAGGAAGAGCTGAGGTTGCGCATTCGCCATAATAAACAAAGCATTGACTTCTTTTTGTTTTTGTAAACGGACTCTTTTAAAAGACGCTCTTTTTTTGACACGGGAGGGGGGGCACGTGCATGTGACCGAGTCGACCAATCCCACTCCAGTATCAGTAGTCACATCCCCGAGCTGTGTCGGAGCTGATTCAGTTGATGATGATTTTCATATCGACAGTGTACATGTTCTTAAACAGAAACCTTGTCTGTGTACAAGATGAAAATCCCTTTGTAAGCACTATTTATTGTCTGCACAATACAGGCTTTCAAATTTGTAAAACAAACTCTCCTGGTCTTGTGTGTACATTGTGTGTGTTTCAGATCATATTTTAATTTCAAAAAGCACAAGAGATATGTGGGATATTTTAGAAATGTGATTCAAAGTTGTTTTTTTCCTCACAGAGGTCAGAATTAGGCTGACGGATGATAGCTGGCTACGGCTGATGAATGGGTTGTAATCCCCTAGATTTATGTCAGTTTTAGATTTATAACATTTGAGTGAAGTTCGTCTCATCACATCAGATGAAGCAGCAATTAGTTGGCAGAATGCAGGCAGTGACCTGTTTCTTATCCTCACGCTTTGTCATCCTCGCACAAATGGCTCTCTGTGCCGGGGACGTCATGTGGGTTTAAACTCCCTCGTGAAAACAAGCTCACCTGACTGCATTTGTCCAATTTGCAGCGAGCTGCTGATCTAATGAGCTTTAATGCGGCGACACAGGAACGGGAATAAGAACGAACCGTTGTGTCAAACCTGAATATTACATGACAAACGCATTAAAATGGTAGGCGAAGCAGGTGCAAGTGAGGTGAGTGAAAAGCCGCTTTCAGAGATTAGAAGCCTCTTACCTGATATTAAAAAATAATAATAAAAAAATAAACTAACCCTCCTAATGTAACATTTCAGTCAAGTGGAAATATCAGAGGCTGAAAAATAAAGCACTTCCTGCTGACCCTCTCACTGACTCTCAGGGAATAGAAGTGAACAGAGACAAAAGCTAAATGGCTAAAACGATTATTTATACCTGCGTCTAGAGTTTTAGTTCTTCCCAAATACATTATTGCTAATGTGTCCGAAATGTAAATACCACCTATTTCCTGCTGTTTTTCTTGCAAAAGCCAATTTTTCCCATTCTACTCTATCATTCTGCAATGCGTGCCGATTGGTCAGTTAAGGATTTACTTGAGGACACTGTCCCTTGATGACAACTATTTCCGTTTCCAAACTAGATGTTAAAAGCGTTGTTAAAGTATTTATTGTTAGGAGCTGGTTGCCGTGGTTGGGACTATCGGGGGACTTTAATCAAACTGGCAGATGCTGTGATGAAGTCCCTAATATTTACAGTATGGTATTTCACTACAGTTGAAAAATGGAGCTAGAACTGCCAGAAGAAAGAGGTTTACCCAAACAAATGTTTTTTCACCGTTTGGAACTATCTCACTAACATACTTTATGTAACAGGGGGTTTATAAAGCAGAGGTTCTTAAGTCTTCAGACGACCATGTTCATAGGCCCATCTTCAGCTATTAAATCACTACCTCACAACCTGCTACACAAAATGTCTGGTCTCTGTGGTTAGTTTCCCTCCTTAAGCGGTGGATGGATCAATCCAAAAATCGATAGTATCGAAGCCAACTCTTGTATTTATATTCAATCAATACTAGTGTGAAAGGATCAATACTTTTACTATCATCTAAGATCAATATGTAGACCACTGAATTGTGTTAAATTATTTTTCGGGGAGAGGGTGAGAAGACGCACAACAAACATGCACTATGAAAAATGTCTGAATCTTCTTGTGTTGACTGCCATGTCAATTTAATTTATATCCTATAGTAGGGCTGTGCGATATGACCAAAATCTCATATCCCGATATAAGACATCTATCGTCCGATAACGATATAAATCACAAAAATGTAACATTTTCTGTAAATTCTGTGAATCTCGGGCAGCTCGACTTGCGTGAAGTGTTTCCAGCTGCGCGTCATGTAGCTGGAGTCGAGTGTTTTAACCGATGCATGAAACGATACATTTTTAGACATAAGTTGTAACGGCCGCCGTTTTCATTGTGAGTATTTATTACACGGCGTGCTGCGGGGAAAAGCCTGTTCTAACGTTTGAGTCTAAGGTTTATTTTTTAGCACCTGGCGGCTCTTTTTTACTTCTCATCCGTAAACACTCTGCATCTTTCACGTGATTCAGTTTATTTTGAAAAGTCTCAACAGGATCTTGAGCTTTAATTTGAAAGGTTTAAGTGGAAAATAAACAAGCGGAAACGCGATGCTGTTACCGTCCCTGTTGCTAACGACAACACATAAAAACAAGCACTTGTCTGTCTGTAGTGTGGTTATATTAAATATAAGAGAAAGAGAGAACTTAAAGAAATTAATATAGCCACTACAGTGACCATCAAAATAATGAAAAAATATTGCCGTAAACAGTTTATTTTGCGACACCACGAAACGATAGCATAAAATGAAACGATAGATGTTTTTATATCATCATCCGATATATATGAACAGCCCTAGCCTATAGTACATTTAAACAACAGAAGCTGACCCAGTCCTTTAGAGACAGGCATGTTTACGACCCAGGTCTCAAAAACAAAACCCAGTTTAAGAATAAATGATGAGCTGAAAGATGTGCTTGTTGTGTTAACTAATTGTTGCAGAAAGTAAAAATCCCAGCGATTTAGTCGTTATTTAAACGTGTGAAGAAATTGCAAATTGATGATGATTCATCTCATAAGTCATGAGTCGTGACACTGCTCTCCCCTTAAACTGCCTTTACAGTGTAAAAGTATTGGTACCGGTATTTAGAGCGCTGGCCCTGTATTTACTTTATTTTGGATATACCCTCCATTTTTAAATGTAATGAATTTCTAACTTTAATGTTAACGTTAGAGGCGTGGCTAGTTTGACTGACAGATGTGCTAATCTGTCTGCTAACTGGAGCCTATGAACTACTGAGGTCAGTCCGCCAGCTCAAAGTTTCTGCTGCAGTTTAGGTGAGTGAATTTCTATTTCACAATTTTCTGTTACTTACCCCACACCTATAGTTTACAGATATAGCTAGCTAAATATAGTTTGCTAACTTAAGCTGTGGCTCTTGGGGCTTTTCTGGTACACTTCCGGTTCCAAAAAGCCAAGATGTCGGCATCAAAACACTGTCACTGTGACATAGAAAATGTTTTTCCCTTCTTTTTTTTTCCTTTATTGTTTCCGCTGAGGCTTCAAAACACGAGCAGTGGCTATGGGCACATTTTTCATACACACCGTGATCCGTGTCTTTCACCTCTCTGACATAAACATACACGTTATGAGTCACCGGCTTTTTCCTGGGAGGAGCAGATGGCAGGTGCACTATACTCAAGGACCTCTCGCTGTGTGTAGTAATGAAACACTGATGGTGGTGCAGTCCGGTCCAAACCTGTGGAGGTGCGTGGGAGGAGTAAGGGATGCTCTCGTAGGCATGTGGGGATATCCTGACTTCCGGAGTGTCCCTCAGATGGCTGAAGTCCAGCGGCAAACACACATGGTGAACATATGCTTTGCAGCTTGTAGCCAAGGGTAAGCGTGACGACTATCTGCTCCTGAAACAGTCAAATGTTGTCATGTGTTGGAGCTCGCTTACCCGGAAGCTGCTATTTTCAACCACGCAGTTGCGTCTGTAGAAGCAATCTGAGGAAATCAATCACATGATGAACACTAAAAATAAACTGCTATTACAAGTTACACAACTCCTTTATCTCAGAAAACATACATTTCTTCCTGACTTTTTGATGTTACATTAATTATTTGAATCCTAACGAATCCATAAATTTTTACATTTCAGTCAAAGCCAGTCTACAAAGCGAACGTCAGCACCGATCATCATGCAGGCTCCTAATATGGTGTCTTCTTATATAACTACCGACAACAAGCGCAAGATGACGGCCCAAAAATAAAGCCAGAGCGCTGGAAGGCTGCATTCAAGTGTGTCTCAACAACAGCAACACCACACTGGCACAACAGCTATTCAATTCAGTTCAGTTCAATTCAATTTATTTATTTAGTGCTAAATCACAACTGTCACCTCAAGGCGCTTTATACTGTAAGGTAAATCCCCTACAGTAAACAAAGAAAACAGAGAAAAAAACCAACAATTATATGACCCTATGAGCAAGCCCTTTGGTGACAGTGGGAAGGAAAAACTCCCTTTTAACAGGAAGGAACCTCCAGCAGAACCAGGCTTAGGAAGGGGTGGCCATCTGCCCTGACTGGTTGGGGTGAGGGCATAAATAGATGAAGACAGGATGAAGATGTGCTCTGGTTTCGGCTAATGGACTATAAATGAGAAAGGGGAAAGCGATGAAAAAGTGGTAACATAGAGCAGCGGTCCCCAACCCCCGAGCCACGGACCAGTTTGGTAGCGGGCCGCGAGAGTTGAGGCTCGGGTGTGAAATTTATGGTTTTATGTTTTTTTTATGTAGACTGGAGCCTTCAAGTTTATATTGTTAAATGGAAATTATGAGACAATGTTTTCACATTGTTTTAAGGAGAAACATGAAAGTAACGTATTGAATAGTATAAAAATGATTTTCTCCTGGAAATAATACTGCATTACTTTTACAAAAAGTGTTCTGTATAATATGTGTAAAACTTCAGTTTTTTTGAGTAACAACCCCGACACTGATCACAACATGTACAAACATTGAACTACACAGCATGCAGTCAATTTGGATGAATGAAACGTCTTTGAAATGTTGCTTCTGGTGGTGATTGTCAATGAGAACCCAACGGCAACTGGTAAGAAAATTGGTAAGGAATGTAATCAATAAGTAATATTGATAAAGGAATAATAATGGAGAAATTCTTACAACTTCCCACCCCATGTCGTCGATGTGCTCTTGGAGTAACTGGTAGTCCGGCAACTCCTGGGAAGGCCCGCCACTGTCCCAACGTCTCTCCAAGCCTAAGAAATAGCTTTGTAACCCTTCCAGGCTGATGGATGTCAATGACTTTGTTTCTCAGCTGTTTCTTTCTATTGTGGCATGATTGACTGAGATCTTTCAGCCTACTTCTCTTTGTCAGACAGCTTCTATTTAAGTGATTTCTTGATTGGCAGTACTCGGGGACACTGAACTGAGGTTTTCAAAAATGTGGTCGATCAAAGTTGATTCATGATTTAATAAGTGGGAACAATTAGTTTTTCACATAGAGCCAGGTAGGCTTGGATGGCTTTCATCCCTTAATAAATGAAATCATAATTTTATATTTCTTCACAGCATTATAAAGTGGAGGCACCAGAGTTTATCATTTGTATTGCAAGAATAGTAGAAGTTGCAGAGGCGCATAACAACCCCATCATATATGAGATATTGTTATATCTTAAGTCCCCCTCCCCAAAAAACGTGTAAGCTAGATTAAATTTGCTTCACCTGGAGTATTACGTGTATGTATTTATATAGCAATGATCCAGTGGCAACATATAAAAATGTAACTAAAGCTATAACTCCTTTGATTGTTTGATGTTGTTTTTGTTGCTACTTTTAAACATTTGAAATGGAACATTTCACTTCTGTAACAGAGGTTTTTGTTTTTTTTCCATGGCGGCTTTTGTCTGAAGTTTTCCATCACATACCCTAAACAAAAATGTGAAACTTAGTAACTGGATTTCAAATCAACATACAGTTGGAGCAATTGCGCCATCTAGTGCCCCACAAAAATATCAGCATTCCCTGGTGTGAGTAAATGAGGAGTGGTTGGCATTTTTTGTGCTTTCAGACATTTTACAAATCACATAGAAGATAATGAGACATGACGATTGTTCCAAAAATCTGCAGCCTGCTTTTTTATACTGAAAATTTAAACGTTACCTTGCTCTGTTTTGAATCCTTTTTAAATATGAACCGCTGTAACATTATACAGTATGTATATGACGGAAAATAAAGAAATTCATATTAGGTCTCATTTAAGATATACATAAATATGTATTGTATGGATTATGTTTTCCACTGTTTCAGCAGAATCATATTAACCACAGTGCACGATCTAGAAAGTAAATCCATTAATCAGATTAATGTGAAGAAACAGGAGAAGGAAATACTCAGGTGTATTTAAATGCCTGCCTGATATGCTCTGTGAGGTCTTGGGTGGTCACATCTCATAGCTGCTGTCATGTGTAAAGCATGCCACACAGCTGTGGCAACTAATGCAGGTGGAAACATATCCTCCTGTGAGCTAAACACCACGTCTGCCAGAAAGTGCTCTGGAATCTGTGCTCTCATATTTATGGAAACTTCTTGGTCAAAGGTCAGCACTGTTTGGGATCTAAGGCTCTCCCTGCAACAAAATGATCTCCAGAGGAATGGGGTCAAGCAGAAAGTGCACAAGCAGCTTATGTGTAGCCAGCAGCTCACGACATCCACTCCGTCTGTGTGAAATCAGCACAGAGAATAGGTTTTATCACCTTGTGCAGTTTCTGCGTTAAGATGCGACGACTCAGACTGTCAGTCACGAAAATGGGTCACGAGACTTGTTAAAGTGCAGAGTGAGCAAAATATTTTGTGAGTTTGTGCAGAGGTGGCCGTGGTTTTGTCTAAATAAAAGCCCAGTAGGAACATGCAGATCTTTTCCTGACTTAAAATGCAGCGGCACAGATTTTACTCACCAGGTTGTGTTGATTTGTTACAAGGTGATGTCATCAGGGTTGTCTCGGCCCAGTGTGTACACTTTATTTTTTTTAAATACTTTATAATATAAGCTCACAAACAATGTGGATTTATGCCAATTGACACTTTTTTATTCAGATTACAAAACCAAATTCACCAAAACACACACAAGACAGCTGATCAGATAAATTGAATGGCATCATTATATTCATGTTCATCTTATTCCACTGTCTGTTTTTAAGGTTTCATTTGTAAACCGCTGAAGAGCTGTAGACGTTGGGGAGCATTTTACCAGCAGGTGTGTCGTCTCAAAGCCTTGATATCTCTATCAAAACCTACTGAGTTTCCTCAAGAGATCTTTTCCCAGACCAGCATGGAAAAATAATCTGTTTTAAAATCATTGCCTGTTTAAATATAGCATACTGTGCCATCTTTCACTTCAGCTACAAACTACACTAAACTTGAGCATGGCACTAGTTCAGCTTCAGTTGGTGTCATAGCTGCTGTTGTATTCTGTCAATCTGATTTAAGTAAATGTAGAACATTTTAACTATTTTTAAAAACAGGAATTCACATTGAGTACCTTTTAATAGCCCAATAGCTCAAAACTTTATCAAGGAAGTTAAAAATCCCTTCAGCACCTTCTTTCAGATTTCACGGCAGCCCATTGAGACACCACTTTCTAGTACATTTGGCACAAAATTACTAAATGACTGGTTCACACAAGAAAATGTTACTTGTGCATGAGAGGTGGAGGACCTGCTGTTTGACTTACTGTGAAAGCAAAATTTTAGCATCCAAAATGATACATGGAGCTGAAATATTGTGAAAAATATGGACATTCTGAACGGTAACTGAACATACAAAGCATTAAAACTAATTACAGATAAAGTGAAAAACAACATTGTCTTATTAAGATGCAGTGTTCTGCCTGGATACTGCCCAGCACAATTATATAACTGGAGGCAGGTGGTTTTAATGTTAGCTCTTTTGTAGATGGTATAAACTGAAGAATTTGCATGTTAGCGATATTTAAAAGTAGCTGGTTGAGTGCAAATTCCTAGAAATTGTGCTTGCTTAGTTCCAGTCCACCACACAATGCAATATAATGGATAAAAGTTTGGCTGCAAAGGATTTAGTGTCATCCTCTCCACGCGTCCATGTGGTTGCTCAGGTGAAATGTAGCATGCTATCTTCACACTCCCTTGGCACGGTCACCTTGTAGCTGTGGCATGAAAGTTTGTAATTATTGCCGTTGTTGTTGTCCCAGTAATCAGATCCTTTTACGTGGTAGCAGATTGCAAATTCCAAGCTAGCCCCTGGCTGCAAAGCGAACGGTGGGACAGGAAGACGAAACCTGAAGACGTCCAGTACTGGAGAGTCACACCCCTCACGGTATACACTCGATAGCCAGGATGCTGCTGTATTTGTGTGTGTTCTCCAGTTGGTGTAAGAGTAGTGTACTGTGACTTCTTTCTCATAGGCTACATTAAATACTTGTATGGTGCCTGTTATCCCCTGCTCTGAACATAGGATCTGCTCAAGACACACGCGCTGTGTGTGCAGCCGTGTCAGGAAGTCCGGCTGAGCACCCATATTTTCAGGAAAACAGGGTTTGAAGTAAGGCAGTGACAGCTCCAGGGACTTCCCAAAAGCCAATTCAGAGCTCATCAGCAGCCTGAATATAACATGTTGGGGTATAATGGGACACTCTTGAACTTTGAAAACCTTAACTTCCTCTAACTGAAGACCCAGTGAGTCCACAAAGCGTACCTGTACACTCCTAAGTTCCTTCTTGCGCTCTGCAGACGATGGAAGAGACTGAGCTCGTCTCCTTATGATGGTCTTGGTTGAGGGATCGCTGGAAAGACTTTGCCTTGAACTGGGCTCCTTCACGGGTGGAGGTCTTGGACTTGGAGGGCGGATCCGGACGGGGGCTTTGGGAGGTTGAGGTTTGGGATCATAAATGTCCCGTAGCCGGATGGTTCTAGTTGAGGATACATTGTTGGAGCCACCCATGAACTGAAGCTGGTTCCAAGACTTCTCACAAGAAGCCCCATCCATTTTTGTGACAACTGAAACACCTTGAGAAACAAAGCAACCAATGCATAACCCAAACATTTCATTCACAACTGCTCATACAGTCTACAAGCATTCACCAATTCTACACAAAACATATTTGACAAAATGATCTTTCAAATGCTTAAAATCTAAAATTGCTCTGTGCTATACTGGTTCAAGCAGGATCAAACCTTTACAGCAGTGTTTGTTGTTGAGCAGGTCTCTTGCGTGTGACCTAGTTCACTATGCGGGACTTGCTATGAACCCAGCTGCAACCACATGACAGAGAAGAGGAGACCACCTCTGCCAGCAAATGCCAGAGATTCCACGGGAAGGCTGACTAGACATATTTAGCCAAAATGAAAATAAAAACCCCTCTTTATATCTCTCTATCTAGACTCTAGAGAGGTTTGTATTAATAAAGATATAGCAAGCCACCAACAGTTAATAATTAGCAAAGATAATTCCATAAACAGCCTAAGGGACTCCACTGACAGCCAGATCTGGACGATAACCTCCAATTTGTAGCTCACACCCTTTGATCTCAGCACTTGACATATAACATGAGACCCTGACTGAGGACGGGATGAGTGTTTATTTATAGCAGACAGGGAAGGAGGGTGTCTCTGTTCTCTGAAGATGCCTGTCTTGTTTCTTTATAGTTGCTGACCTGAAACAGTAATTATTTACAAGCTTAAAAATGGTGAAACATACTGCAGCAGCAAAACACTATGAAAAGGGGAATTTCTAATTGTTTAGACTGGATTGGTGTATGGTGATACTAGGCTTGAAATAAATAGTCACGGAGATGCAAAAAAATGTTGAAAATTTCAAGTTTATTTTGTGTATTGGCTGAGGACGGGTTTCAATGATGCCTTTTTCACCTACACTACCAGTCAGAAGTTTTAGAACACCCCAATTTTTCCAGTTTGTTGAAAATTATGCAGTTCAATATCTCGTTTCAGCATAGTACAAATAAGTAACTGGAGTTAAAAAAGAAATCATGGTTCAAAATTCTAAACTTTTGACTCATCAAAGTAGCCGCCTTTGGCAGATATAACAGCTGAACACACCCGTGTTCTTTCTTCAATAGAAGTCAAATATTCTTCAGAAAGTTCTTCCCATATCTGCTGCAGAAGTTCCCATAAATGTGACACTTGTAGGTTGCTTTGCTTTCACTCTTCTGTCCAGTTCATCCCAAACCAGCTTGATGTGGTTTAAGTCTGGAGTCTGTGCTGACCACTCCATGTTTTCAAGCTTAGCATCTTGTTCTTTTTTCCCGAGGTAGTTCTGTCATAGCTGGACTCGTGTTTTGGGTCATTATCTTGCTGTAGGATGAACCCCTGACCAACTAGGTGCATAGAGGGTACTGCATGGCGCTGCAGAATGCTGTGGTAGCTGCTTTGGTTCAGGCTGCCTCTCACTCTGTACAAGTCACCGACCCTGGATCCAGTAAAAAGTCCCAGACCATCACGCTGATGCCACACACTGTGGAACCATCCTTTCACCTACTCGACGGCTCACAAAGATCCTGTGTGATGAACCGAAGATTTTGATTCATCCATAACACCTTCTTCCAGTCTTCAGTAGTCCAATGGCGTTGTTTCATGGCCCAGGCAAGCCAAGTCTTATTCTGAAATCTTAACAAAGGCTTTCTTCCTGCAACTCGTCCTGTCAAACCTGCAGCTCGAAGTCTTCTCTTCACAGCTGAAACTGAGACTTGCTACTACGACCACTATGAAGCTGTGCTTGAAGCTGTTGTCCTGTCGCCTATCACACAAGCTGTTAACTCTCAGAATCTTGTCCTCTGATTCAGTTGAGGCTTTGGGTCTGCCAGACCTCTTCCTGTCAGAGTTTTCCAGTTTCTGAGTCTTTGATGATGAAGGAACTGTGCTCACTGACACCTTGAATTTCTTTGCCATTTCTCTGTAGAAAAGACCTACATTTTATGTGTTATGATGGTCTGTCTCCCTTCCACTGTTAATTGCCTTTTTCTTGCCATTTTTGTATCAACACACTATTTTCTGCAGTACAATAGTGTTCAACTGATGCTCACAAGGGTATGATACCACAGTGTGTTCTAACACTGCTTTTATGCAGACAGAGGAGTAAGTCATCCAGAAAAGTTGGAGCACCTGTAGGAATTAGTAGCACCAGATTTCAAGACTTGATCAACCTTCATTGCTGCAGAACAGTTTTAAATTGGTAATACATTTTTGTTTTCTTGAAAAAGGACTATTTTTTTAGTTTTGGGTAACCTTACTGCAATAGACTGGCCACCTGTCCAGGGTGTACCCCACCTCTCGCCCTGTGATAGCTGAGATAGGCTGCAGCCCCCCTGCAAACCTGGTAGGGGTCACGGGGGCTGCAGACGATACTTATTTATTAAGGTTGTTTGTTTTTTGTTATGTGAGAAAATAGGCTTATATCAGACATAGCATGGTAATGAATTAAGCAGCACCAGCTAGCCATTGGTACATTGAACTCCAACATATTACATATATTTATGTATGAAGATGGACAGATCCATTGGCAGACTTAAAAGGAGAGATGATGATGGCATTAGAGCTAGTAGTTAAAAGTTGTATTACAGTACTGTGAAAATAGCTTTTGCCACCCCTCTTGTTATTACATTTAGCTAGGCAAACGACAGTCCTTCATTTTATTGTTCAATACAGACTGAACTTCTCTTTTTGTGCTTTCTTGAAGTAGTCTTCAGGAATAATTCTCCAGGCTTCTGGAAGAACATTCAAAGCTCTTCTTTGGATGTTGACTGCCTTTTGTTCCTTTCTTTGTCAAGATGATCCCACAATAGTTCTTGGCTCTGGGAGGCCAATGCGTGACTTTCAGTGGTCCACTCTGTGTTTGTCTATCCACGTATGCTTTTTCTTTGACCATTTGTTTGGGATCCCTGTTATGCTGAAAAATAAAATCCCTGTCAATCTGACAGTTTCCAGATATCTTGGTACTCGCATTTATAATTTTCTCAATTTTGACAATAACTCCAACCAGAACTTTTATATTTGGACTAATCACTCCATCAGACTGGTTGGCACCAATTTTCAGTCCAGTTCTTGTGTAATTAGGCATCGATCAGTCTTTTCTCCCCATTTGCCATTCTTACGTATGACTACTTAAGACCCCGCAGATCATTTCTGATGAGGACTGAGCAAAAATTAGATGGATCAGGTGAAAGGTGAGATGCATCACGCATGTACTGTCTCGGGTCTTTGCTGAATTTTTTTTCCAGTTTCTTATGACTTGCTACTGTTCTTCTGCTGTAGATAGTTTGTCGGGCCTGTCACATGTTCTTTTAGTCTTCCACTTGTCCAGTTTGTGCAAAATTGCTTGCATACATACTGCAAAGCATGTTGACTCTTATAAATTTTGGTTAGTAGCTCTTTGGTAAACAATTTGTTGTTTCAAAAATACTATTTTACAACTGTCAAACTATGTTATCAATGGCATTTTTTCATAGATTAAACCAAAGAAACAGGAACAAATCATGTGTTTTTCTGCTAGACAGAACAACTGAACACACGTTAGCACAGATACCTGCGTTTATCACAGAGAAGTGTGGAGGACAGGTTGACCGATTGAAGTTCAAACAGCTTTGGGCTCTTCTGGTTGGCAGCAGTTTGGATTGTGTGAGCACTGATCATTGGCAGCTTTGCAGAACAAACATCAATCTTAGAAGCTGTATAGCTGCCCTGTCATGAAAAGATGGAGGAGCCAAAGCTTCACATTTCCTGCAGAGAGTCATCAAGGGTGATCTGCCTTCAGGTGCTGCCTTCATACCTGCTGGCAGGGCTGGGCATGGTGACGGCTGGTATGCTGCTAGACTGTGTGCAGGTCAGTAACACACCAGCTGCTGAATCAAAGAACTATGACAGTGTTGTTCTGTACAGGGTAGCTGCAGGTCTAGTACAGTCTGATAAAGCACAGAATTCATTCTCCTCACCCAAAAAGTCAGTAGAAAGTATTGTTTATGTTCCTCACTTCACTGCAGGTCTGAACTAGCAGGTGTGATCTGCACTGAAATGATTGGTGATTTTTAGCAAGTTTCTTAGGTTTGTATGACTGAAGTTAGAATAAAACAGTTGGGCTTATTGCTCTTGTGTGTTTTCCCAAATCTTTGAATGATATGATCACAACAAGGTTATTAAGTATCATCACACCTATCTTTAAAATTACGTTTTAAAAAATTCTGACAAAAACTTGGTAAGCAATCTGAACTACACTGTGACGTGTCCAAGCTTATCTCAGGTGAAGTAGCTGAGCTGTGAGCTCATGATAGATTTGGAGGTCACCATGACCAACTATGAAGTGGCCTTGACCTATGGGAAGTAAATAAGGTTTGAAAGCAATTTGCAATTACCCATGAACACACCAACAAGTGACTATGGGACAACTGAAACAAGGCTAGACTGTAAATGAAAATGGAAGGAGAAACACTGGCAGACTTTGCAGTTGTGTAAATGGATAAAAAACCATTAGGCAGGGTTAGGCCTCTTAAACAACTTTCACATTTTCCTGTTATATTGTAAATCTGTAGTACAACAGAGTATTAGGGCCACATTAAGAAGAAAATATTGTTGATCAGTTTAAGAATAAAGTCAAAATTAAAGTGGAAAATCTATTTAGAGAAAAGTCAGCATGTGGAGATTACCATTGTTGTGTCAAGACAAACTGCTACGTTTGCTGTACCCTCTACAAAATACCTTGTTTAGATGAATTTGTGACACAACATACATCCTCTTTACTGCACGAGGGTGTATCTGTCCATTGCCAGTCATTTTATTTTGTATGAATCCGCTCTTGTGAGTTTGTGTGTTTTTCTTTCTGCTAAATCATTTCACAGCACTTATACTGATCACCACAATATGTTTATGTACTTAAAGGGAAATCATTTCCTTCCTCGTTACTAAAACTGATTCTGAAGTATGATTTCGCTGACTCCGAGGAATAGCAACTGTGGCACTTTGTTTTCAAACAACAACTATAATCTCTACATTTCAACTTTTTTCTCAACATTTTGTCCTTTTTCTCAAAATGATCGATTTTTTTCCTTAACGTGGTCCTGATACTCCTTCGTACTGTAGAAACCTGAAGCTTTCAATAATAATTAAAAACCTATAATGAATTCTAATTTGGTTACAGAAATGTTATATTTATTACAAGTCAGAATTCATGCTTTTTATTTTCTTTACTTATTTTTTGCTAACCTTTTAGCAAAAAGGTCAAAATGTAAAGTATTGTGTTGCTATAGCAACGACATTGCAGTATGATTTTTATACCGCCTAGAAATTTATATCGGGGACATTATACTATGGCTAAGCCCTGCTGCTAATGTTACAATGTGCTGTGGCTACACACTGTGAGTGATATCTTTATATGTAATCAGAGAGCAGAGATAACAATTACAGGCTTGTGAATGAATGTCATACAATGCTCTCTCTTGTCTTCACTAAAGAGAACATCTGCCTTATTCATAGAAGATACAATGATTGGAAAGAAACACACACTAAAGCACTCAATGCACAGTGATACACATAATCAGCATGCTTCTGGGCATGCATATACGCAGTATTACCATAATCCAGTGGATTGTATGACGAGTGAGATACATGTCTTTAACTTTTTGATAGATGTTCCACGTTGGTTTTAAAAGTGAATCTAGCATCCAGCCAGAGTCCTCAGTGTTTCTAACTTTTATGGGACAGATACTGTTTTCCTACTGAAAGCAGGACCTGTTTCCTTTTTATTACATAAAATTTACTACCAAACTTTGAGAGGAAGAGGTGCAGTGACATTGAAATGTGGACTGAAGCTGCCTCTTCGTTTGGCAACAGGCCCTTTTGAGATTTATTTGAAATGTAATATGAGCTCCGGGATCTAGAAAAGCCTTTTGGTGTTTTGCTGGTGCGTTAGTGAAACAGAGAGATGTGAGGTGATCTGAGATGCCAAAAAGCAATGCTCAAGAAGATTAATTTAGTTACAGCTCAGTGTTTAGCAGCTGTTGCTTCACTGTTCAAAGTACAGGAAGAAGTCAGAAGGGGGAGCTGTAGAGAGTGGAGCACCAAGTCATGTCTCAAGGACACTTTTCAGCTGAGTCACTGTCTTCATGTACGTGTGTCTGAGACAATGTCGTTTACCAAGCAGTCTGCTTCATCTGCTCTCCTGTTTTACATTATTTTAATATGTTTACTGTAGTTTGACCAGAGGGGAGGAAAAAATGCTCTTTTTAAACACAAAGTTGCAGAACTTGCCCTATTTCCATCTTTCTGTTCCACCTAAAGCAGCAGTTTATCCACATGAAGAAACAGCAGATTATTATTGCTGTGCCATGCATCGCTAATGATTACTTTGTGTAACACAGAAGAGCAAATGACATAAGAAGGTGTGACGTAATGATCTCTGACAGACTGTAAATATCAGTTAGTGGCAGCGTGTGTGCTTCCTCCAGTCAAAGAGGATACACTGCATCCTCCGCAGGCAGCAGCAGCACCACGTGTCTGTGACAGGTACAGCACCTGCTGCTCTGAGTGCGTCACCCACTCAGAGTGTGAGGAGAAGGAGGAGCTATCAAAGAGGGGGAGAGCACATCTGCAGTCTCCTCTGAACTGATCTGAAAACAGACCAGGAGGAGAGAAGAGTCCTGATACAGCCTGGTCACTTCTGCTTCTACTCAGACATCTTTCTGATCATCACGCCTGCACACACACTCGTGTGCACTTTTTCTGTGACTGCCACCATCACAGAAAACGTCACGACTCATCGATCCACCTGGAAGACGAGGGGAGCCCTACCAGAAGAACAACAACAATCACCCTGCCTCCTCAGACAAGCCTCAGACGTCAGACCGTCCATCAGCGCAGCCTAGGCCGACACCGCGGCGTCCCACAGATTAAAATGAAGAAGGTGCTCCAAAGCAGTGAGGCTCACACAGAGCAACAGCACGGCAGCGAGGAGATAGAGAGGGAGAAGGAGTGGCAGCACAGTAGGGCTGAGAAGAAGCTGCTGGCCTTCTGGATGTCCTTGTCTCACAGGACCTGGACCTTCTTCAGGCCCCGTGAGAGGCCGGGATTCCAGCGCTCCGCCTCAGCCGCCCGGCTGCTGAAGAGTGAGGCGTGAGGAGAGAAAGACAGGGGGCATGTGTGTGGCTGGAGAGTGTGTGTGTGTCTGTGTGTGCGTGTGTGTGATGGTCTGTCAGTAGCACAGTGTCAGAAGAGGCCTGGCAGACCTGCTGTCAAGTGTTCCTGTGTGTGTGATTGTGTGATTGTGTGAGTGGTCCATTCAAGTAGATGAAAGTTTCCATTCCTCTGGCTAGTCCACCATTTGCAAAAGCACTTTGTGTTGCTGCCCTGCCAGTCCTGGAGTGACAGGTGAAGGGCAAAGCACTGTTTACTTCTTCTTTAAGCATTGTTTTTCATCACCTGTGACTTAACGGCAAGCCTGGATTTTTGTCACAAGAATTTAACAGTCTGGAAAAAGGAAATCTTCTCTGTCCTGGTTGCAACTTCTTACTCTAAGTGGATCGTTACATTCTTTTCAAACTAGCCTTCACGGATTCAGCTCGAAAGCTGAGTTTGTGGACACTCCTCGCTAGAAACACTTCAGCTCGAGGCAGGGATGGGTTAACAGGGATCAGCCATGGTGGTGACCCATCTGGCTCTGGAGTTTCGTTTCCAGGGGAAGAAGCTGAGGGGCTTCAAGTGCAAACTAACCCGCTCAGCCCGCAGCTTCCTGCCAGAGAACTCATGGATCATTGCAGCCCAAATCCTGCTGCCTTACCTGGTGTCTGGTCTGGGAATGGTGGCAGCAGGAATAGTCATGGATGTTGTGCAAGTATGGAAACTAATTATTTTCAATGTGTTAAATTGTATACACTAATTTCTAATTAGGTATGATTGTAAAACAGGTTTTATAGTGACAGTGTTTAATGTAACCTTGAATGGTCAGTAGTGAGGATGAAAGAGGTGATTATGTCATTCCCTATGTATGCTTTGCAATCAAACCAAGATGTACAGAAATAATAGGAACAAATGTTAGTGGTAGGCTGAAATATGAAGATCAGCCGTCTTCCATTAAGGATTCAGTTTTATTTATTAGCAGATATCTGTACACCTAACGCTGTGTCCACAAAGGAAGCTGATTATTGATTGCTAGTGGACATTTCAGGCTAGGTAACGCTCTAATGTATTATATATATATATATATATATATATATATATATATATATATATATATATATATGTATATATATATATATATATATATATATATATATATATATAGCTACTAGCTAACCTTAGCTGGTAATTTGTACTCCACCCTCTCACACAACTATGGTTATTTCTTGCTCCACAAAACAGAAATAAAGTGGCAGCCAATATGTTAAAGTTGAGGCCACAATATTCAAATCCAAAGTCCAAAACTAATGAATGATGTCACTTGGTCACGTGTAACAGCGATGGCCGTCTTACAGGCAACACTTTACTTGCTAGCTTTTTTTTTTAAGACTAAATGAAAGATACAAAAAACGAACATTTGAAGCATATTACATACTTTTACACTTTTAAAATGAAGTAAGCTTTTAAGTGGACTGAACCATTGTTCTGTTTAAATAAATGAGGAGTCTTCACATCCAGTTTAGTCTCTGAGTTGCTGCTGCTACTGAAAGACTGAACAGACCGTGACGTCTGGTGCTGCTGCAGTTGGATACATGCTGTTCTAAATTTACTATGAGATAAATCATACACCCATTCCTAAATATTCATACACAGCCTAAACCCATAAATCCAAAATCCGGAGTAATATACTAACACAGACAAGTTCGACTGTTTTACCAGCATGTTGATAGTGTAGCTGTATGATGCAAAATGCTGCAGAGTACTGTCAATGTTCTGGCTGCCTGTTTTAGCTAAACACCATAACAAACCTTTGTTAAAGGTTGTGTCAATTAGCTTGGGAGAAAATCCTTTGGACTAATGTTGTAAACATTAATTAAACCAGAAGTTAAACTTGGTTTGAGCGTGTCCATATTTATGAAAATGCAGGGGTCTTACTCTGAGGTAGTCAGCTCTCCCACTGCCAAAAATAATCCATCAACCCCTGGAAATTATTAATGTTGCTGCTTTCTTCATATGAAAGCACTGATGCTTATCTGACCACAAAGAATGTGATTAGATAAGAACACAGTGACCACTCACCCACTGCAGTCCTAGTATTTATTAGACCACAAATCTGGAGTGTGTATGAGTGATTTGATCAGATAGAACCGGCATGTCCTCAACAAAGCTCCAGGAGATCACTTGCTGTGTTTTTCACCTATAAAAGTGGTGAAAGGAAAGAGAGAGTGACCAGTTTAAAAAATAAGGGGCCAACTGTGTTTTAGCAAACAGTAGCTTTACTGTGCCGTTTTTTTGTTTTGTTTATTTTAGCACTGGGAGGTGTTCAAGGAGATCTCCGAGGTGTTTATCTTGGTGCCAGCCCTCGTGGGTCTGAAGGGGAATCTGGAAATGACACTGGCATCCAGACTGTCAACAGCAGTGGGTGGAAACACACTCACACACCTAGTCTTTTAACACAAATATACCTTTAAAACATTACATGATAAACTGACATTGATACAGCATCATTGAACAAGAATTGACAATCAACACATGTGATTTTCTTTATCAAATCTTTCCAGGATTTAGACTGTACTAATAAATAATCTTGTCTGCCAGTGAGCATTGATTTTACACATTCACACTCGAGACTGTGCGATGGAGCAATATGATTACGTAAACCTGTTTGTGCCCACAGGCCAACACAGGGCAGATGGATGAGGCCCAGCAGCAGTGGAGGATGGTGTTCTGTAATCTGGCTCTCATTCAGGTGACACCGCAGCACAACGCACTCTTCATCCCATTAAAAACACACTCCATCACTTCGCTGGTTCGCTGCTGGCTTCGTGACAATCCGCTTAAACTCAAAAAGCTTTGCTGGGGTGATTAGATCGTCCTCCCTTTCAAGACGCTAATGTAGCTCAGCCAATTAACCACACATGATAACAGTCGGGGATGATTAAAAAATGGGAGATCAGATCAGATATTGAAGCACAAAATCCCAAAACTGGTTTAATTCAGTGTCTGCTTATGAAAATACACTCTGCAGTGTACACAGTGCGAGCGGCATGAAGATATTTAACCAGCACTCTTCAAAGTATTTAGCATTTCATATATTTCATGGAAGGATACTGTGAAATGTAAAGTCAGTGCTTCAGCTGATGCCCCTGTATGCAACCTGGTGGCAAATTTCACATAGGTGCACAATTTCAGCTGCTTCAGCCTCTAGACAGGCACTCCTGTTTCTGCAAGCTGCTTTGCAACCCACTTCCCTTCCCCAGAGCTCCTCCAATTCACACTGTTCACTGTATTTCTCACTTAATGTCATGTCAGTGATGCCTCCACTGTTCTGTGAGGTCGGCATGGTATCGCCCTCTTCCTCACCTTACACTCAGCCTTTCATAAGTGCCTGTGAAAGGAACAGGGAGTCCCCATACTGTACAATATGAGTTATTGCAGATGGAAAAAGCAGGCACAAAGTGGTCCTGACACTGATATATTTATTGCTACCACAGAGTTTAATACTAGGATTTATAAACATGCCTAATAAAATATGGAATACAAATTAATCTATCTTTTAACTGTTATGGAGAAAATGTTATAGGATGCTGTTCCTTATTTTCTCCCTTATATGTGTTAAAAATGATCAGGGTAGGTACGAAGTTGTATTTGATATAGTATGACAGAGGGGGGATCCTTAACAGGAACATTTCAGCTCGAAACATATAACTGTATTATAAAAACATGTGCAAAAATATCTGTGGGCACCAATCAGATGAGAGTTGGCTTAAAGGGAGAGGAGCTAGAAAATCTCCTCATCTGATAGAACACAGGGCTGCTCAAAGGCCTTGTATAAGGTTAAGCAAGGTTATTTTTTACAAGGAAGTCATGCAGAGCTATTGTAGTAGATTCGAAGAAGGAAAATATGGAAATAGAATCAGAATCTTTAAGCATTTTTGTTACTCTCACAGGGCACATTTGGTGAGATTTTAGTTAAAAGAATAAAATGTCTGAAATCAAACTTGCTCTTTCATTGCTTTGTTTCCTTGTCTTTGCTCTGTCCTTCTTCCTCAGGCTCAGGCCACAGTGGTTGGTTTCCTGGCAGCAGTTGCAGCAGTAGGTCTTGGAGGTCTGACCAAAGGGAGAGTGGATGTTACCCAGGCTGCTGCCCTGTGTGCCAGCAGTGTCACCACTGCTTTCATTGCCGCACTGTCTCTAGGTCAGACAAAGGACCTCGTTGCTCTGGAGGAAGAAACAATGTAGAACACAACATGGAGGAATTCATCTCTGGTATGCTGTGTTTGGTTTCAGGGTTAGTGATGGTGGCAGTGATCATCGGCTCCAGGAAGGTGGGCATCAACCCAGATAACGTGGCCACGCCCATCGCTGCCAGCCTGGGAGACCTCATCACTCTGTCTTTGCTCGCTGGGGTCAGCAGTCTCTTCTTCCTTTACAGAGGTCAGAGGTCATATATAACATTATAAAAGCACCATTTCAGTACACAGTATGTCTCAATATTCTGTACGTTTAAAGAAACAAGATCGCAGCTACAATTAGAGCATTTTTTGTGATATAAAGCAGTCGTTAAAGCAGGTTAACTAAGTCATTACAGCCAGTTATTAGCAAAGTGTTTCAGCCAGGAGAGGGCAGCAGATCCCATCTCTTATTCTTTAGTTTTTATGCTTACAGCAGAAGTAGATGCCAGACATTCTGACAGTCTGCTCTTTCACCAATCCCTGCTCCCTCTCAAAAAAGACTCAAAGATAAAGAGAAGCAATCTTTTTTTTTTTTTAGTACATGAAGAGTTTGTGGAATATTTTTGAAAGATTTATTCTCTACAATGTTACTCTGCAGACATATGGTACCTGCCCTCTGTGGTGTGTGGTTTCTTCCTGTTCCTCGTCCCTGTGTGGGTCATTATTGCTAGTCGCTCTCCTCAAATCAGAGAGGTCCTAAAGTCAGGCTGGCAACCAGTCATTTTGGCCATGTCCATCAGCAGGTGAGGCGACCTGTCACAGATCACTGTGTCACTTCCTTTTCAGTGTAGGAGTGCAATAGGTGCAACTCACATGTATCGTGTCTTTTCTTCTTCCCCAGTATTGGTGGTTTGATTCTGGATAAAACTGTGAGCAATCCAAACTTTGAGGGTATGGCAGTGTTTACTCCAGTCATCAATGGTGAGTAAAAGAAGAACCAGCCAGTGCAGATATGTGCAGAAAAAAAATGACATTTATCCGTTTCTTCTTAATTTCCCCTGCAGAGCATTCATGCAAACAGTTAATAAGTGAGGGATAATAAGGTTTGAAATGCACATTTTAAACCTTATTATGCAGCATTTATTAACACTTTAAATACATAAGCAAATTATCCACTGGTATTTTTGAAATTTTGAGAGAAAGCTTTAATTTTAATGGAGTGAGACAGAACACCGAACAAAAATCCAGAAACAAAAATAAATAAAAGTTATGAATTGATTTGGATTTCATTGAGTGAAATAATTATTTAATACCCAAGCAAAACATGACTTAGTACTTGGTGGAAAAGCCCTTACTTGTCAGGGTCCTGGGTCTCCTGACCCAGCATGTTTAGTTCTTTGTGATTTTTGTGTTATTGTACTTGGTGTGAGTTATTCTATGGTTTCTAGTTTCGATCCCTTGCCCTTCATGTTTCTCTGTGTCCCCTCTGTTCTGTGTAAGTCTGTGTCTGCATGTTTGAGTTTCCCTCTGTGTCTTTCAGTTCTTAGAGTCCTCTGCCTTATGGTTTATGTCTCTGTGTTTCTTAGTTGCTGTCTCCACTGTGTCAAGTTCGCGTCTCTGTGTGATACTTCCTGTTATACTTTGAAGGTCCGTGTCTTATGTGAATGCGTCTTGCTTTGCTTGTCTCGTCAGTCCTGATTTCTCCCAGCTGTGTCCTCCTTCTGTGTCTCATTCCCCTCGTTACTTTCCCAGTGTATTTAAACCCGGTGTTTCTCTGAGTCAGTGTTGTGTTGTTCCTCACGCTGTGTGGATCTCCCTGTGAATTTTAGTTTGTTGTTTTCCAGTTTAGTTTACTTTGTATGGCTGTTTTTCTGTGACCAGCAAATAAAGCTGTGGTTTTGAGTTCATCTCTTGAGTCTGTGAGTCCTGCACTTTGAGTCCTCATCTCCTTCCTGCCACACGGCGTTTCATGACATTACTGGCAAGTACAGGGCATTGAGCCCACTGTTTTTGTGACCGGGTGCTTTATAAACTGGTAACCCGAAGCTTCAGTCCCCTTCTATACGACTGATTTCTCATTAACCTTAATGAGCTTCTGCTTTAGCCACTCTTTGTGTTGCCTTGGTGTTTTCATGGGCCATTGTTGTGCAGAAAGACCCATCCAATGTTCTGGCTGAGAGAAGGAGGTTCTCATCTAATATTTTACAGTACATGACCCCTGGATTCCTGCTGAAAAGTCATCCTGTACACGTAGATCAAAAACAGCCCAAAACATAATGTTTCCACCTCCGTGCTTTACTGTGGGGATGTTGTTCGAGCTCGATTTCGACCACAGCACTTTCTCCCAAGCCTTCTTTTATTACTTTTATGTAATGTGTCTTTCCTGGATTTTTGGTTGATATTCTGTCTTTCACCATAAAAATGCAAAACTGCTTGTTTCTTTGGAAGTGAGCAAACTTTTATATTCAGCAGAGGATCAAATAATTATTTCCCCACAGTGGGAGGTAAATGCAACAGCACTAATGTTATTGTGTGTTTTGCATGCTGCCTAATTTTGTAAAATGGTGTAACTGACTCAGCCTGATTCTAAATCCTGCTCCATTAAGTAAAATAACCACACTCATAAACGCGTCTGCAGCAGTTCAGTGGCAACATCAGCATGCTTGTTTATCATGTTTCAAATCTCATTAGGGACGCATTATCCATCTAATGATTGTTGAGACATTTCAGGGATATCTGTTTGATTATGGTGAAACAATTAGTGGCATATCTTCTATGTGTGTTTAAAAATAAATAAATAAATAAAGCTGGCATGTTTTCTGAAGGAGAATGGAGAGCAGGAATGTAGGTTTATGGTATTTTCATCTGCCCTCAGCTTTGAAGAATAGTTCATAGTTAGCTTAATTGCTATCAATAAAAAAAAACCCAAAACATCAAGCCAACTGATGTCATGTGGAAATTGTTGAAGCCTGCAAGAGCCCAGCAGTTAATCCCATCATTTATAAGTCCTGCTGTGTCCACACCCTGACAGCGAGGCGGTAAGCAAGCTGAGCCTTGCTTTTAAAGGGCTTCAAATCTGAGGGCTTACTCAATCATGAGACATTAATGTGCTGCTGATTTCGAGGAGTCTCCTTCCTGTCAAAGTGGGCTAGATCTTTGCTTTGTGGCCAGCCTGCTGTCCACAAAGCGGCATACTAAGTAGAGAGGAATAACAATGGTCTTTACATAAACCACAAGCCTGATCAGAATGCCAACTATGCATTCACTGGCTCTCATTTCCGCAGCATCCCTGCCAACCTCAGTGCTACCCAACACTCCTGCATGTATTGCCATCCCAGTACAGGAAGTGCATTTGCATTCCAATTCAGAGCTCTCCTCTGCAGCCTTGCTGACCAGAAACACTCCTCCATTTTTTTGTTCAAATGAGCCATGTGCTCCAAAGCTCAGCAAATCCTGGAGGTTTTGTTTTTAATGACATCAGCCCAAGGGGTGAGCCGCATTGGGAATAATATGGCACAACAATGAGTATGCCTTTTCCAGACATTCAGAGAAGAAAGCCCCCGGGAGACCCTGCTGTAGGAATAACTGCTGAATAGATTCCTAGCAAAATTAGTTGTTGGACGGTGAGTTATTTTTCCAAGATAACTCTGTTAACTCTCCAGTGCCTGCTCAGCCTCTCGTGTGACTCTTAGATGAAAAGGGAACAGTGGCTTAACAAGTGATGACTGTAATGCACTCTATGATATATGCATGTTTGCAAATACCACAGTAATACAGCCATATTAACACATAAATAAAACGCAACGCAGTGGTTACAAAGTCACTTTGAATGAGCAGTGCTTTCCTGTCATCAGCAACACCACCCTTTCTTTGGTGTTTTCAGTGGAATCTTGGAAAGCAGTTGTGCTTTTTGTCCTGTTATTGCTGCTTTTATTAAAATGTCAAACACGATCAGCTATGCTCAGGACTTGTTCATATCCACACAGGTGTAGGGGGAAATCTGGTGGCCATCCAGGCCAGCAGGATGTCTACTTACCTCCACTACTGGAGTGTTCCCGGAGCTCTTCCGTTCAACATGAGTGAGAAGTGTCCTGGACCCTGTGCTACCTTCTTCTCTTCAGGTTAGATACTGAACAAATACACTATTTACATGTGAGTTGAGTTTCAGCCATGTTTGCTTGGTTATGGTTCAAAAGTCAGTCGACTAACTATCAGCCAGAGAGACATGGGAATAGGCTTTTAATGTGCACCTATTGAACAGTCGCTTATGACTTTCTTTCCATGTTTATTCAGATGTGAACTCCAAATCAGCCAGAGTCCTGGTCAGCCTTGTGGTCCCAGGTCACCTCCTCTTCCTGTACACCATCCACCTCCTGCAGGGAGGTCACACTGCCATGACGCCAATGTTCATCATGTGCTTCCTGCTTGCAGCTCTGCTTCAGGTCAGAGATCCTCTTAAAGGTTTTCATTTTCAAAACAACTGTGTACTTTAAAAAGAAACAAAGAGTCTTCATCCTTGAAACATGTGCGACTGCTGTCACTATGCAGGTGGGGATTTTGCTCTATGTGGCCAGCCTGATGGTGCGCTGGCTGTGGAGCAGGGGCCTGGATCCAGACAACTTCTCCATCCCCTACCTGACAGCTCTCGGTGACCTGCTGGGTACTGGCTTCTTGGCTCTGAGCTTCAGGCTGATTGTGATGATCAGCTCTACTCAAACTGGACTTTGATACAAAAACATAGTCCTGCACATCCTGAATGCACTGTTCCCTGTGTGCAAGACGCCAAAACGAACTGAAAAGAAGGAACGAGAGGACAGATGGTGTTATTTCTACACTCATTATCATGAAAAGAAGAATGGAATTTTAGCTAAGGAAACATATTTAGTACGAGGGCACAGTTTCACTCATTAGATTTCTGATTCTCTCCTCATAATTCGTTAAACTTTAAGATCTGCTCTACATTTCTGTTGACCATGAAACAGCACAGCTGTTACCTCTTTTCCACGAACACAGTCTTTAGGCTGCATCTACCAATCAGTGGTGAATTTCATGTTGTAGTCTAGCCTGTAACCACCAATTCAGTGGTTTCATCTTTGGGCCCAGCAATTTGGTAGTACCAGCCTTCTGGCACCAATCAAAGTCTGTTTTAGCTCTAGATTGGAGACTTGCATTGGGACCACACTGGTACAAAAGGGATATTTGTGTTCAGACAGACTGTCAAGCCTTACAGTTACATACAAAGCAATCTGTAGGCAGTATTTGTCCAGCTGCCATTGAATTGTCTTTGTGAAGTTTCTGATGAGGTCAGACGGAGGCTGAGTGGTCTGTAACAGACAGCTGGTACATTAGCATGTAGGGGAGAATAAACACACCAGCCACACTGTCGGATCTGTGTAAATTACAGCCGGCCCAAAGCTGGAGCAGGTAATGTCTGGTGTACTGTTTTGGTCTCTAGTCCACCTGTTAGTAGGATTATTGGTTACTAGTTTAACTCTAATGGTGTATTCCAATCTATCTCATAAATAATTCACCAGAAACTCAAAGCTGAAGTATATTAGTGCTTAAACGTAGTCACCAGTTTGTTGCACTGTGATAAAGACAGCTTGGAGGACTTTGTTTGTTAGATAGTATTTTGCAAGAAAGAATACAATGCTAGCTTATTAAAATTTAACTGTTTATGCTCAAGAAACAGCAGAGTGAGGAGACATCCAAGGGACTGAAATATTTGCTAAAGAACAACTGAGGAATGAATAAGGAAGAAGCTGAGCACTAATGAGCTGAGCACTTCCCTAATACCTCCTGATGATTATTTACCAAAGTAATCAGCTGGGAGATGTTACATTAGTGAAACAATAGCTAGTAAATAGCCTGTAAATGAAACTAATTCCCTGCTTTGCTGCCATTGTTTCCTACTGTGATCTTACACGTTTTTGTATTCCCCCTAATGAAGTACAGAGCTTCACCTTCAGCCTGAAGCGACAGAAAGAGCAGTTTACATGTAAAAGAATGCTACACGAACGAGTATCTACTTAGCTGGGTTACTTGAGGTGACAAAGAAACAGCAGGTAATAATTTGGTTCAGCCTGTTGTCCAAACATGCTAATAGCTATTGTTCTGTTTTGTTGGTAATGAAAAAGTACACAGTTCTCATTATTTTAGTTTCATAACTGCAGCAAAAACAGGCTGTTACTGTGATGGAAAGCAAAAATATCTGATAGTGTTGGTTAGACTAGCATACATTTCATAGGCTGTGTCACATTCATTGTAAGGTCCAAATAGGTTTTGCTACTTTTGCAATTTTGGGAAAAAAACGAATCCCTAAAAACATCCTAGATAGGAAATGATAAAGGAAGTCTTGATGAACAAAGTCCCACATAGTTCCTGAATTTTTCCCCACCAAGTTTGTGTGACCCTTGTTGTTTTGTAAAAAAGCAGACATAACAATCACAACAGATTTTATTTTGTGAAAAGTAAATCATTCATTGTGTGGTTATAATTTATTCACAACATACACTACTGTGCAATAATCTCGAGTCTCCCCATCCTTTCATTATATGTTGCTTCCCCTCCCCCATTCAAGAGAAGGTCTTGAACAACAGTTCTCCGGGTTTTCAGAAGGTCTTTCAAAGTTTTTCTTTGGACATTGGCTGAGTTTTCACCCATTTTCAGTCCAGTGCTTGTACCGGACCATTTTCAGAGGAATACTTTGTCTGTTAAGCCAATTAACACCGACTTATATTAGGTATTATCTGAAAACCTGGCATCTCTTGCCATGGTGTGCAGTGTGTTGTTAAAAAATGTGAGGAAACTGGTGTTGGAGATCATGATCCACTATGCAATACCACACGGAAAGCATTTAATTGGCAGCAACTTCATTTGTCTGCATGGCAATGATCCCCAAAACACGGTGCAGCACTGAGTCATGGATCGGCCTCCCCAGAGCTCGGACCTCAACATTACTGAAGCAGTGATCTCGGCAGAGAACTGAACAAAAGGTAGAAAGATCCAGAGAAGAGCTTTGAGTGTCCTTCAAAAAGCCTGGAGAACTAATCGTGAGGGCTACTGAACAAAATCACAAAAATGCTTTGAAGCTTGTTACAATCGTACAGACACTGTTTTTGCATTGCATACTACATTGCACCAATTTTAGCAAAATATAAAGAAATGAGGGACTTTTGCACTATAGTTTATATCAATTTTTACTGCTGATAGCTCTTCACACCCAGCACTGAGGCACAGATATTCCCACTGTAGATAAGCAGCATGTAAAAAAAGAGAATACAGGAAACAGGTGGTGGAAGAAAAAATAAATAAACATGTGGACAGGGTGGAGTTGTTTTGCACTTTAGTCTCCATATTCACCAGCTCACTGTGGCCATTATCAAAACCACAGTCCATTCAAAGTGGATGCAGCGAGTGGGAGTAATGTAGAACCACCGTAATAACTGTTGGCACATCTGTACAACTGTTGTCAGCTCCTAAATGTTACACGGCAAATGATCGTATTCAGGCAATAACATATATACTGAGTGTAAATGTATACTAGGCGTTGCACAGTCTGGATGAATGTTAGATTTTAATCGTGCTTATTTTCTGTAGATTTGTGCCTTTTAAACCGTGACGAGCCTTCAGTTGGTTCTTGCCAAATTTCTACTGGATCTCTTATTGTTGTGCAGCACGATGCCACTGAATATAGCCTGTCGTATTTAACCGTGTCTATGTGTATTGATGGCACGGATTGTTTTTGTGCTGTTTTTGTGAACAAATGATTTAGTATGCACTTTTCTGTATGGGGCCTTCTCAATTGTTTGATATGCACTTTTAGCTTGTCATTAGTCTGGAAATAGCACTCAGAAACAGTAATTAATCCTATTTCCACTGACATCGAGCTTGACTGGACTTCGTAGTACCGTTGCCTTTATAAACACTTCTAGGTCACATCCAGTCATGGTTTATCATTTCAATAAAAGATTGACATGCAAAATGTGCCCGGCGTATTCTGCATTATTGCAGTGAGAATTCTTGTAACTATTAAGGAATTAACAAGTTCTTTCTGAGATGCATTTTATTTGAAAATCGTGAGAGAAACTTTACCTATTTTGGTTGGTTTGACTCTGTGGAATCAGAAATGGCACAATAAATAAAGACAATATCATAGTTCACACAGAAGTCTCCTCCTACAGTACGAAAAAGTAAACAAAGTCACAGTTACAAAAGTTGTCATTTAGAACTGACCCCCCCCCCCCAAAAGGCCCAAAAGCAAAGGCACACATGTTGAGAGACATTCACTGTCTAAACATGAATTTAATACTTTAATCATTATGCTATGGAACTTGCAACAATAACGTTTGTCGTGCAAATACACTTTTAAAAACAGCAGACCACAACCGGAATAAAATGAAGCCAAAAATATTCCATGCTAGGACTGAGTGATCGGAAAAATATATCCGTTTATATCGCATATAGTCCAAAGCCGGGTTTTTAAGCACTTTCTTGCTCCTTTTTGGTTGGTGGGTGGGGCTGGGCATATTATGCTAACATAATGGACCAGGAAGCGATCAACCTTTCTACTATCCAATGATTCCTCTGAGCTTTGAGGAGTGCCAGCAGATATCCAGGCCAACGCTTATTCTATTAAACACTGACGAGCATTTTCAAATTTAGATTCAAATTACTGTCCAATAAAAGCCAGCAGTTTTCAGTTTGCACTTCGGCGATGCGTTCCCTTTTTCCGCTCTTCACATCCTGCATGCAAAAGCCAAAAGCTTCAGGTTGTGATTCTGCATAATTACAAGCAGAAATCTTTTTTTAAATGGAGACATATTAGACTAAATCGAAGCTCAATTCATACTGTACATGTATAGGAAAACATTTCACAAAACACTAAACACTTTTGCCATTTTTAAGTGGCTGCTGTTGAATTGATTGGCACTGAATAAAAACATCTATATTATTCAATCAAATTAAACAAGTAGACCAAAAACTACATGTACAGTTGGGCAACCTAATCAATTAGCAAGCAGGTTATCCTGCTGTTTGTACCGCGTGGACGCACTTCATCTTACTGCTTAGTTTAGATCCTTTGGTTTGTCCGGTTGAACCGTCTGAGGTTTAAATTGTCATTATTGGACCTTAATCTAACCTTAACTCCAACTCCAGGCAATCAGAGTATTTTTCTCCCAAGATTTGGAAAACTGGGAACAAAGAAACTAATCATTCTGGCTGACAACAGAAAAGCCAGTTTTGCCTCGCTCATAAATATACGGTTAGAGCTATCACGTATGATGACGTACACCTTAGAGAGTTACAACCATAAACCCAAATAGCGGATTCTTCTTTTCCTCAAATATCTCTTTTATGATTGCAAACAGATATTATAGCAATGCAGTAGTTGGACTGACGGTGGCCCGGTTGGACAGTTTCAACATATCGCCCAACCCTGTTTCACACATTCAAAAGCAATGAGCAACATCTAGTTGCTCGATAACTACAGTACAAGAGGATTTGCCTTTTTTAAAATTTTTGTTTTATTTTTTCAGGCATCAATGTTGATCTTATGATTCCTTCAAGAGTTCTCCATCGCAATGTTCGGTCTCAAGAATAAAATTAGTTTTCTTTGGAGCTCTGATAAGGATTGCTCTTCTTTCTCTTAAAACAGAACTTGCAGTGTTTGCATGGAGAAGCTTCTTCTGCAGGTGTCCAGGCTCTGTAATTTAGTTTCTGTGTGCACGAGTGAAATCCAGCCTCATCTAAACTTGAGGTAGGCTGGTACAGAGTAATTGAAGAGCAGGAAGTCCATGCGATAGAGATTATACAGCTTCTTCTGATAAAAAGGGCTGATGTTGTGGAAGAACTGGGCAGCCATGTCTCCTGTAGTCCTGGTGCTCTTGGACGAGGCGGGGAAGCTGACCTGGTCCTCCACCCCGGCCAGCTGCAGCACGTAGCGGGAGTCCTGCTCCAGCGTCTCGTATTTCCCCACCACGTCATAGTGGATGAGGCAGGGGTGGCACAGTGAGTGCACCCGCTCCCAGTGCTCGTTGAAGGGCTCTTCTCGCTGGGTGGCTGGGTCCACGAGGTAATAGACAAACTCCTCAAAGGAGACGTCATTTCCTTTCTCCAGAGCTTCCGGCTGCGGGTCCGGCCTGTGCTGCCGCACTATCTTTGTGCCGTATCGTTTATGGAAGGCTGTGTTGTAGCTCCGTGTGAATTTGTTGCGGTACGCAGACACCAGCCGCTCAAAGGGCTCGCGCACGAAGACGAACTTCAGGTATGAGCGCAGCCGCTGATTGATCTGGGAGGTGGAGTACTCAGAAAGTGTGCGGAGGTTTCCGGGGATGTGGGCCTCGTTGGCAGGGATTGCGAGAGGGTCTCTGTTGGACCCGGCAACGCCCGTCAGAACCATGAGCACCCGCTTCCAGTTGGTGCAGGCCACTTTGGGCACGTAGCAGTAGAGCAAGCCGTGCTGGTCGTCCACGATGATGTGCTTCAGGTCCTCGGGGATGAGGACTCTGCGTTTGCGGGTATAGGAGCGACAAGCTTCTTCCAGCAGCTCCCGTCTGCCCTGATGGATCGCCTGTACCGCCGACTCAACCTACAGGGATGAGAGGAATCGCAGAGAATTGGCATTTAGTAATAAAAGAAAAACCTGAGTTACAATTTATACGAGTTTTTCAGGTCAGTTTATGGCACTGATTGTAAGTTATGATGATAGAAGTTACCAGAAGAAATTTTTCCCTCTTCATGGTAAACTCTGCTGTTGCTCTTTTCCCTGTTCAAGCCAACTTTCAGCATCTGTCCTATTAATAGCTACACTGCTGGTTTTGGGGAGGAGTGCATGTAAATGTACCTCCACAGGCTCTTTGATGGTTCATGTCCCACAACTCCTCAGGTATCAGTGCAGGACTTGCATGGCATTAAACCCAAGGAAAAGTGATTTAAAGTTGGGACAGTTTAAGTTATAATGTGACGAATGGGAGAATCTGGCCTTCCTGAGAGGACTCCACTGATTCAGCAGCACTGCCTACATTGCCAATGTTCCCTTCGTCCAATTTTTAAGGAATGTTGAACAATGCAGGTAGGACAGAACTTTGCAGCTTCAAACAGATCCAATAAGCTCGCTTCCTTCCAGTGCAACACCCCCTAATTTTTCCCCACTTTCACCTTCAGCAACTCAGTGTTGCTTAAGGACATTTAGCAGATTTTGTGCAGCGCCATCCGAGGCTGAAAAAGGCTCTTCTCACTCCACCCTTATGATGATATACGGACGCCGCTTACAGCCTTTTGAATGAGAGAAAATGCACTCACAGATTTATCTCCTCTGTTGGTCTTAATTATGGCCCATCCCCAACTTTAATCAAGTCACAGGTCATCCAGTTCAGCTTGGCCTCTGCATGGCACAAATGTCTTATTTACTCCTTTCATTTACTCAGCCTGGCATCCCACTGCAGTGGTTGGAGCCCCCAGACTCATCTTGACTCTGCGCCTGACCCTCTGTGTTTAGCGGCAGACACCTGAACGACTGCAGAGCCAACACAGACCCTTCCTCTCAGCAGAGGTTTGTGCACTGTGGTTACACAATAGTGCGTTTGAAACTCCTGTTTCAGTCTTTTCATGTGAGCAGGATGCATGAGTTCATAGTTTGAGGATATTAACTGCTGTTAGTGTTTCATGGCATTCAAACCTTCAAAGAACACCAAAGTCTTCTTAAGTGTGCTGAACACTTTAACATTTAATCAGTGGAGCGAGCAGCAGCTAGTGGAAGTGACAATTTGCTGTGTGGAAACATTCATTAAAGATATCGTGTTTTGATCTATTTGTAGAAATTTCATCTGGACTAATCAAAACTGATTTTCAGATATCTGTGTTTTCACACTTGGGGAAATAATTATTTGAATCCCTGCTGAATTTTTTCCATTCAAAGAAATGAACAGTCTTAAATTTTTACGGTAGTCTCATCAACTGAAATGTTATCCCCTATCACCCAGCCTGAATACTGGCTTTCACAGACTGGCTGCGGGCTTATGTGGCACACAAGCGATTACAAATACTCCTGATCTCAACTCATTATGTATATAAACCACACATTCTTCATTTCCAACCTGCCACCATCATGAGCAAGAGCACAGAGCTGTCAAAGGACGTCAGGGACCAGACTGTAGCCCTGCGCAAGGCTGGACTGGGCTGCAAGACCATCAGTCAGCCAGAAGCTTGGTGAGACGGTGACAGCTGTTGGTGCAATTATAAAATGGCCATTAGTCGGCCTCAGACTTTCCTGCCAGTTTTTAAAAGGGGTCTCGAGCAATAATTATCCAGATTTTGTGGAGGTCTTTCAAAGATTTTTTTTTGGACATTGGCTGCTTTTTCACTCAAGTTTAGTCCAGTCTTTGTACCTGACCATTTTTAGAAGAATTCTGCTCGTTTTGGGTTTGTTAACCCACTTCACTAAAGTATAAAAAGGCGCCTTACTCAAGTCAACCAATGTTGTATCTACACAGACGACTTACAATTTAAATCTTAGTTCCTTGGTATCTTTAAGCACTTTGTTACAAGCAGCGCATCACAAAAACTTAACAGTTTGAAAAGAGGATTTTTGCACCCAAAAAAGTGACAGCAAAGAGTCTTACAACTTTCTTACAAGTTGTAAGCAATGGTTGCACTCAATTCTTAATCGTATTGCTCAGTTTCTTCCAGTCGCCAGGTTGTCAGCTATTCCGCTACATGTAGCTTTTCACCCAGTTACCTGCTGCACATGTGCAGAGAGCAACAAATGGAGACAGAATCAGTCGCCCATTGTGTTTACAGAATTAAACAATTAAATAAATCTGCCTCACATTAATCAAGCTCACTCCAGCATCCTGCTGCTGCTAAACAGTTTAAGTGGAAATGGAACAGTGAAAATATGACATCAATTGGAAGCGAGTGGACCGGACTCCACTGGAGCTAGTTTGTTTTCTGGCATGTGCACCGTCCTTCTCCTCACAGGGAGATTTAACTGGAACCAGCTGTAAGATTTGCTTTAATAGCAGAGCCCAGATCATGAACGCTGAACGTCTGCGTAGAGGAAAGTGGTCATTCAGAGCCCCGCCCACGGGTGTTTACCTGAGAAAGCCTCCTCAAAAAGCAAATACTGAATTGAACTCAATAATGGCAGCTGTTTCCAAAGAACAAACTGATAGATAAAAGTTACGCTGAGTCATCGCTGTTTAATGTCAAGTGAGCTTGAGTCAAAACAAAGCGGGGATGAAAGTGTGTGTTCAGATATGTCAACACCCAGTGAGGCAATGGTTGTGTACAGCTGTTATACGCAACTCATAACTAGAGTGGAAATGAAAGGCTGCACATGGACATGTTTCTGTCTAATACTAAGCTGCAGACAGTAAACCTGCTAACGACCGAAAAAGTGATATTTTTGTATTTCCTGATAAAGGGCGGCTCCTGTTACTGCTTTTAGCTTCATGTAACCTGTGCATGGATGAAAAGCAGTCAGACGCATCTCTAAATATAAAACTCTTAACTGCCTGACAGTATCTGTACAAAGTCGTGAATCCTCCTCTATAAATGTCGTGTCTTTAATTCCACAAAAATGGCCGACCTTTATTTCTCCTCCTTTACTGCTCAGATGGGAGTGCATCAAAGTATTTCTCCTTGACATGAAAAATATCACTATCAAGACTTCACAAATTTCCGGGGAGATTTGTCTCTTAGACATTTCGTTACAAAGAGCAGGTATTACTTTCCTTTAGATGCAGCTAAAGCAGATTTATGAGGACTGGAGCAAAACGTGGACTGAACTGCTGAATTAAGTGGAGGTGGCTCTTCTATGTTCAGCCATGCGTTTATGAAGTGGCTGTTTGGTCTCTCCGATGTAGAGGTCTGAGCATTCCTCGCCACACTGCACAGCATACACTACGATGTTAAGTTTGTGCTTAGGAGTTTTGTCTTTGGGATGAACCAGTTTTTGTCTGAGTGTGTGGCTGGGTCTGAAGTACACGGGGATGTCGTGATTGGAGAAAACTCTCCTGAGTTTCTCTGATAAATCTGGTACATAGAGGATGACAGTATTGTTCTGATTGTCTCTCTGACTCTCCGCTAGCTGGTGGTGTATCCGGTCGTTAAGTGATGACGTGACGAATCCTACTTCCGGGCCTAAAGTAGTCTGCGTTTAATATGGCTTTTGTGTTGTTAACATGTTTAATGTTATGCATTTTCTTATATTTGATCTCAAAAAGCTCCTAAAACAGTCAGTGATCACTGTTGACCTCCCTCGGCTTTTATTACCGCTAATCATTTATTTAAGCTCAGTTTTTAAAACCTTAGGATGTAACTACAGCCCAGCCCATGCAGCAGTATATGAATGACTAACCTCGTATTGTGGATGGATTATCTAAGTTGTTCTCCTGGCTGAAGTTTGGTCCTTTTACAGCATCCTGCCATGCAATTACATTTGTTCCTGATCACCGAGAACACTCACGTTAACTTTTATCGAGTGGAAAAAAAGCTTGTTTATATTATGCTAACATAGCTGTGTCGCTAGCGGTCACGTAGCACATCATTATACACCAGCTAGCCAAACTTCAGTAACCCTACAAACGTCACTGCTGTTTAGTTTTCTGTCTTCATTTATGTTGGAAGTGATAACAGAGCTGTACGTTTTAATTTGTTTCCAAAACCCCGCAGTCAGGACATGCTATATTGTATTTAGATAGAAGCTAGCGAGCTAACTTCCTGCTAACTTCTAACTCCGTTATATGTCATAAATTCCGTTTTCATGGATGCCTGGATGTTAAACTCAATTGTTACACCTGGTAGAGCAGAACGCTGATCATTTTATTAAAGATTAAAGACTTTAGACAGTTTTTCAACTCTCAGTAATGCCATAGTGATCGTTTGATATATGGACCTGCAGCGGAGTTTAGGCCCAGACACGGCTAGTGACGTCAGACTGAACGACCGCATAGGGGGGGTCCATGACCCACTTGGGAACACTCCCATAGGGTTTAAAAACTGGGACTCTCCACCAGTTGCTCTTCAAACTGAAGAAACTTCTCAGATGAGAGGTGAAACATCTTCAAGGAAACTTAAAGAAGTCCAGACGCTTTTCTTTCCAAGCTCCTTAAAAACCTCTGTGGTTTTTTTCCTATCAGCCATGGATCGGCCTCCCCAAAGCACGGACCTCAACATGACTGAATCAGTGTGGGATCATCATGACCGAGCACAGAACGAAAAGCAGCCAACATCCAGAGAAGAGCTTTTGAGTGTCTTTCAAGAAGCCTGCAGAACTATTTCTGAAGTCTAGTCAGTTCTAAGAAAGCATTCATTAGCGTTCCAGCAGTTCTGAAGAATAAAGGCGGTCACACCAAATGTGAACTTTCAAGCTTGTTAGAATTGTACAAAGTCTGTTTTTACCGTTACACTGCATTTCCATGTATGTTTGCATGTTTCAGTAAATCACTCCACCTACTTCTTTTTTCCCCAAGCAAAGTATAAACAATTGTGACTCAAGAGTTTTGGACACTGATTTATTTATGCCAACAAACTGCAGGAGGACTGAATTTCCACAGCTAGAAGATTATTATTAAATATTAAAAATGAGACCCTGTTTGTCATTAAACACTCGGCCTATCCTGTCTGGTTATGTGTGCTCTCTTTCATTCAAACATAGAACGTTCCAGAAACACAAAGAATCATAAAATCACAAAATGACTATTTATCATAACCTTTGCCAAGTTTGTTAAAATAACCCCGAGTAATCCTGGAATAAATCCTTACAAATAAATATTTAAAGTGCACATGACGTTAGACTGACCTGATCGCCATCGTACAGCGTCTGTAGAGGACTCCTCCTCGACTTCTGTCTGCTGCCGCTTTCACCCACCGCCTCTGAGGCTGAGGAAAAAGCACATCGGTTATGGAGCAGTCACCGCTGAATTATCACTAATAATGCTTTTGTGAATGTGTGTCATCACGCCCAAATGTGGTCCTGTGACCCTGACTGTGGTAGTTTGGCTGGTGTTCATATTTCTGTGGACACATTTTAAAGAAAATATGCACGATACATTTGCAAACTGTCAACATGAGATGAGTTAGAAGGGGGACGGTGTCCATCCCATGATTACCAATCAGTCGCTGACTTCGCGCTTTTATTGAAGTTTAACATGCTGCAGCCTGAAGGGGCGTGAGCTTACTGCAGGGTTTCAGGGAGGAACAAAGGCCGAGGATAAAGAGGTGCAGCGCAATTATTTTATTTGATCATTCACTGAATTACTGAATGCCAAAATTATAATTAGCCAAATATCCTCAAGCAAGATACTGAACCCAAGCAGTACACAAGAATCAGCTCATTTACTATTTAACTACTACTGTTGGTGTTAACTACCATTATCATAAATAATAATACAGTGTGGTATATCATTAGACAGATAAAACAGGAGAATAAAGTGCACTGTAGAACATTAACACAAACTGAGCACAAAAACGTTGCACTGAAACAATAAAGTAAATTTTCATGGTTTGTTATCGCTGCTTTTATTTGCTCGAGTGCTTTAGAAACGGAACAAGAGTTTTGGCCGGGCAGAACATTTCATTTTCCACGTTATGTCAGACTCAAGTTTGAAAGGAAGGATAAAAGGACCTTATTTATGTCCTTTGGCTTAGAGCCATCATTTGTTTCCTTCCAGATATTGGACATGTATAGAGTTTCACCACATGATCCTCAGATTTAATCTGGGTAAAGGTAGTCGATGTGTTCCTCCTAAAAGCTGCAGGCCTTCGTTGGAGAAAAAAAAGAAAGATGCAAAGGCGTGCGGCCTGGTTTGAAAAGGCAGTGGTTGCTTCACTCAAACAGTTTCATCATAGTTAGAAAAATGAAAACGAGCTCTCAGAACAACATCTACCATCAAGTATTCTGCACTCCAACCTGCCTGCAGTGAAAGCAGAGATGAGCACCACGCTGCTGAACCATGACTCGCTGACACAACAGGGAGCAGCAGGACTCCAAGACACTGCGAACATCCCCACAGGAGCACAGCTTATTTGATTTACAGAACAAGCTCATCACATCGTACACTTTCCGGCCACAGATGTAAGGTTACAATCAACACTCACGAGACTGAGTTACTGAGAGAGACACTTCCATCTGATCTGCATGCATGTTGTGGACGTAGTCACTTTCTATAAAAGCCATATCTTCACTCCATCTGCAGCGTAGTGTGGAGGTTATTTGTTTTTTCCTCAGAGATAAACATAGATAGCCCCGCTTCATCAGATGTTTTTATGAAAAACGCACACTCCCTAAATGAAACGCAGATGTATTCTGGTGTGTTTAGCCAGTAAGTGTTAGCTTGAAGATAAAACTGCAATCTGTCCCCTTCTTCAGATGAGACGAGTCATTTTAGTGTTTTAAATTATGAAGTTAGCCAGGAGGCACTTCGTTAGAGCAGCGGTCCCCAACCTTTTTTGCACCATGGACCAGTTTATACACGACAATATTTTCACGGACCGGCCTTTAAGATGTCGCGGATAAATACAACAAAATAAAACTAGTACTGGTACCGAAAAAAAGAAGATTTATTCATAACACATGTGAAGACTCAGGAAAACCGAGTTAACGATAAAAACGATAACAAAATAACGCTGAAAACTGATAAAAACCATACATTTCACACCCGAGCCTCAACTCTCGCGACCCAGTACCAAACGACTCACGGACCGCTACCGGTCCGTGGCCCGGGGTTTGGGGACCGCTGCGTTAGAAGACTGGGAAAAGAAACAGCTAGCGTAGCTCCGTCCAAAGATCAGGCAATCTGAAGCTGCTGTGAAAAGCTCACAGAATAAGTCCTCATGCTGCTGATTCAGTTCAGCTGAAGAGGGTTAGGTTTCCAGTATCTTGCTGAACTCAGACCACCTGGTGCAGTGTAGTTTCAGGGTGACATCGGTGCCTCTTTCTGGAAAATCCAGCATTGAACCAACTTTGCTTTTAGCGTGCGTGTCGATTCCAGGAAGAATAATCCCTGCAATTAGTGATCCCTTTCTACACAAGTTAGACCTTGCTTCAATTCATGAACTTCCCAGTATGTTTGACGATTCAAGGAATTCAAGTATTCAAATACACACACACACACACACACACACACACACACACACACACACACACACACACACACACACACACACACACACGAAATTTCCATATTTTCACTAACAAATGTTCACCCCTTGCTGCTCAGGAGGTTCAAGCGATACAGGCAATAATCCATTGAAACTCATTCAGAAAACTCCATAAATGTTCTTCTGTATTGCTGCCATTTAAATTTAACTTGACTCATATTTCTGAAACCGGAACTCTTCTTGCTCCATAACCACAATGTGAAGAAAAATATCACATTAACTGTTTAATGATTACATCCATTTTCACAAACTCCCCCAGTTTTAGAGGCTTGAAATTCACTGACAAGCAGTCCAACAGCCAGGTTCCCTCATTATCGACAGCAAACTAAGCAGATAAAAGTCGTACTTGAACTTGTTTCAAGTGTTACACAGAAGCAGTTCACTGGACCACTATGAGGTCCAAAGAGGCTCAGGTTCAGACAAATGCTCCGAAACTGTTCAGACGGTGTATAACAATGCAAACGGATCATAACCCAAATCTCAGGGCAAAGAACAGAGTCGCTCACCTAACATCAGCCCAGCATGCTTTTCACTTACTGAGACCAAAAGTGAACAGCAAACCTCAAAGAAGGAAGCATGTGATGATGTCCACAGGTGCTGGACTGCAGGGATACCTGTCACTTTCAACAAATGAAAAAGGGGGATTATTTATAAAGTTCGGAATGAATAAAGTCTGTCCCTTCAATTAACATCTTCATCATTTGATTTAAAAAAAAAAAAATCCACTTTAGGATTTGGTTCTTTTGTCTTGAAGCCACTGGCTCATGGCTAAACTCAAGTTTAAACACATAACTTCCTGTTAGAGACGTGCTCTTCACAGCGCATCAACAATGAAATGACATCAGTTTGCTCACAGAGACAAGGCCAGGCTGCTTTTCACTGGAGTAAACATCTGCAAGCAGCTGTGTGGCTTCCTCAACTTCCTCCGACCACAGGTACAACATGCCCAGGACCCACTACAGTTTGCATACAAGGCGGATGTCGGAGTGGAGGATGCCATCCTGTACCTCCTGCATAGAGCCCACTCACACCTGGATGGGGGAAAAGGCACGGTCAGGATCCTGTTTCTTGACTTTTCCAGTGCCTTTAATACCATCCGGCCCTGTATGCTTCAGGAAAAACTGAACAGGATGGAGGTGGACCCCTGCCTGGTGGCTTGGATCTCCGACTACCTCACCGACAGACCACAGTACGTCAGGCTGAAGGACATCACGTCTGACACAGTGGTCAGCAGCACAGGAGCACCACAGGGAACTGTGCTGTCCCCTCTTCTCTTCACCCTGTACACCTCTGACTTCTGCTACAACTCTGAACTATGCCATATTCAGAAGTTTGCAGATGACATGGCCATCATGGGGTGTATCTGGGATGATCAGGAAGAGGAGTACAGAAGTCTGGTGAGGAACTTTGTCGCATGGAGTCACACAAACCACCTGCAACTCAACACCTCAAAGACTAAGGAACTGGTTGTGGACTTCGGGAGGTCCAGAGAAGGTCCACTGCCGGTTCAGATAGAGGGGGAGGAGGTGGAGGTGGTCAACAAGTACAAGTACCTCGGGCTGTGGGTGGACAATAAACTGGACTGGTCATGCAACACAGAGCACCTGTATAAAAAAGCCCAAAGCCGACTGTACTTCCTCAGGAGGCTGAGGTCTTTTAACATCTGCAGGAAGCTCCTGAGGATGTTTTACCAGTCGGTGGTTGCTGGAGTACTTTTCTATGCTGTGGTGTGCTGGGGGAGCAGCACAGCAAAGAAGGACTCATCCAGGCTGGAGAAACTGATCAGGAGGGCTAGCTCTGTGGTCGGCATGAAGCTGGACACTCTGGTGACAGTGGCAGAGAAAAGGACATTAAAGAAACTGCTGGACATTATGAACAATGCTGGGCATCCTCTGCACACGGCCATAAACAATCAGAAGAGTCTGTTCAGTGACAGGTTGCTTCTCCCCAAGACAAGAACTAACAGACTTAAAAACTCCTTTGTCCCAAACGCCATCAGACTGTTTAACTCCTCTCTGGAGGGGAGAGGGAGGGGAAACAGGAGGACAAAGGAGGGGGGAACAACTAAGCTGTAGTGCCTCTTCACCTCACTGTGCAATACCTTGTGCAATACTTTTTGTAAATAGTCAACAGTGCAATAGATTCAATACTTGAAATGTGCAATTCACTTGTATTTTTATTTATATTTGTCTCTGTGTATGTATGTATATATATATATATATATATATATATATATATATATATATATATATATATATATATATATATATATATATATATATATATATATATATATATATATATAAAAAACAAAACAAAACACCCAGCACGCCCCTGCGGGCGGTTTATCCTTCAAGCTCGGGTCCTCTACCAGAGGCCTGGGAGCTTGAGGGTCCTGCGCAGTATCTTAGCTGTTCCCAGGACTGCGCTCTTCTGGACAGAGATCTCCGATGTTGTTCCCGGGATCTGCTGGAGCCACTCGCCTATCTTGGGAGTCACCGCACCTAGTGCTCCGATTACCACGGGGACCACCGTTACCTTCACCCTCCACATCCTCTCGAGCTCTTCTCTGAGCCCTTGGTATTTCTCCAGCTTCTCGTGTTCCTTCTTCCTGATATTGCTGTCATTCGGAACCGCTACATCGATCACTACGGCCGTCTTCTTCTGTTTGTCTACCACCACTATGTCCGGTTGGTTAGCCACCACCATTTTGTCCGTCTGTATCTGGAAGTCCCACAGGATCTTAGCTCGGTCATTCTCCACCACCCTTGGGGGCATCTCCCATTTTGACCTCGGGACTTCCAGGTTATACTCGGCACAGATGTTCCTGTACACTATGCCGGCCACTTGGTTATGGCGTTCCATGTATGCCTTGCCTGCTAGCATCTTGCACCCTGCTGTTATGTGCTGGATTGTCTCTGGGGCATCTTTACACAGCCTGCACCTGGGGTCTTGCCTGGTGTGATAGACCCCAGCCTCTATGGATCTTGTGCTCAGAGCTTGTTCTTGTGCTGCCATGATTAGTGCCTCTGTGCTGTCTTTCAGTCCAGCTTTGTCCAGCCACTGGTAGGATTTCTGGATATCAGCCACCTCCTCTATCTGCCGGTGGTACATACCGTGCAGGGCTCTGTCCTTCCATGATGGTTCCTCGTCTCCCTCCTCTTTCTTGGGTTTCTGCTGCCTGAGGTATTCACTGAGCACTCGGTCAGTTGGGGCCATCTTCCCAATGTATTCTTGGATGTTCCTTGTCTCATCCTGGACTGTGGTGCTGACACTCACCAGTCCCCGGCCCCCTTCCTTCCGCTTAGCGTACAGCCTCAGGGTGCTGGACTTGGGGTGAAACCCTCCATGCATGGTAAGGAGCTTTCTTGTCTTTATGTCAGTGGCTTCTATCTCCTCCTTTGGCCAGCCTATTACCCCAGCAGGGTACCTGATCACGGGCAGGGCGTACGTGTTGATGGCCCGGATCTTGTTCTTACCATTCAGCTGACTCCTCAGGACTTGCCTGACCCTCTGCAGGTACTTGGTGGTTGCAGCTTTTCTAGCGGCCTCTTCATGGTTCCCATTCGCCTGCGGGATCCCCAAGTACTTGTAACTGTCCTCTATGTCTGCAATGTTGCCTTCTGGTAGTTCAATCCCCTCAGTTCTGACTACCTTCCCTCTCTTTGTTACCATCCGACTACACTTCTCCAGTCCGAACGACATTCCAATGTCATTGCTGTATAGCCTGGTAGTGTGGATCAGTGAATCGATGTCTCGTTCACTCTTGGCATACAGCTTGATGTCATCCATGTACAGGAGGTGGCTGACAACTGCTCCGTTCCGTAGTCGGTATCCGTAGCCAGTCTTGTTAATGATCTCACTGAGGGGGTTCAGGCCTATGCAGAACAGCAGTGGGGACAGAGCATCTCCTTGGTAGATCCCGCACTTGATGGTGACTTGTGCTATGGGCTTGGAGTTGGCCTCTAGTGTTGTACGCCACATCCCCATTGAGTTCCTGATGAAGGCTCTTAGGGTCCCATTGATCTTGTACAATTCTAGGCATTCCAGTATCCAGCTGTGGGGCATTGAGTCATAGGCCTTCTTGTAATCAATCCAGGCAGTGCACAGGTTGGTCAGTCTGGTCTTGCAGTCTCGGCTGATTGTTCTGTCTACCAGTAGCTGGTGTTTTGCGCCTCTGGTATTCTTGCCAATTCCTTTCTGTGTCCCGCTCATGTATTGACCCATGTGCCTGTTCATCTTAGCCGATATGATCCCTGACAGGAGCTTCCATGTAGTACTGAGGCAGGTTATTGGTCGGTAGTTGGAGGGGACCGGTCCCTTCTTGGGGTCCTTGGGGATCAGGACCGTCCGGCCTTCAGTTAGCCATTCCGGGTGTCTCTCGTTAACTAGCAGCTGGTTCATTTGTGCTGCCAGACGCTCGTGGAGTGCAGTCAGCTTCTTCAGCCAGTAGGCGTGAACCATGTCGGGCCCTGGTGCTGTCCAACTCTTCATACTGGAGACCCTTTCTTGGATATCTGCCACTGTGATGGTTACTGGACCCTGTTCAGGGAGGTCGCTGTGGTCTGCCCTCAGATCCTCTAGCCACTGAGCATTGCCGTTATGGGTTGCATCCTTCTCCCATATGCTCTTCCAGTATTGCTCCGTCTCCAGCCTTGGTGGTGCTGTTCTCTTATTGTTCCCTTGCCACTGAGAGTACACCTTTGCTGGTTCTGTGGAGAACAGCTGGTTTATTCTCCTGCCTTCTATCTCTCTGGTGTACCTCCTCAAGCGGCTGGCCAAGGCTGTGAGTCTTTGCTTGGCAGTTTCCAAGGCCTCAGGTATGGACAGCTTGCTGTATTTCTTAGGCACCTTATTCGTCGCACCTTTCTGCAACTCCGTTAGTTGGCTAACCTCTCTCCGTGCTACTTTGATCTTGCCCTCTAGCCTCCTTCTCCATGGAGGGTACTGCCCCTTGTGGCTGTTCAACTTGTAGCCAAGCATCTCACTGATCACTGTTGCCGTATTGTAGATCAGCACTAACTGCCCATTGAACAAATGACTTCCTGTGCTGTGCCATTATTCAAATGGCAGTATGCACAAACGCCTTATGTACAAGTCTGCCTTTTATGCAGTCATTACGCTCCAAACTTGCACGAACAGCAACATTTGTCATCTGGAGACAATTAGATTTACAAAAGCTCAGGATCTGTTACTAATTAGCTGCTTTAATTGGAGACAATGATGCTGTAATGGTGGAAACTGCACAGGCCCAACACTATTGAGCACAGGCTACTGTGAGACTCAAGTGACCACATGTGTGCACCTCTCTCCTCCCTGTGGTGTGGTCAGGTCACTCATGGCAAACTGGTTATGAGCTGTAAACACGCTCACTGCAGGCAGCCCAGCATGCAGTAATGAGCATACTACACAGAATCATTGAGAATACCTGCGAGAGACACACAGTCGATCATACAACTGAAATCACAGGTCTTTACTAGCTTCTAACAGCAGGTGAGAGTAACTAGAGAAATGCTGAAGCTGTGCAACAGTATTGTATAAAGATCATATATCAGTGCCGGTCTTATTTCAGACACTCCATCCCCATGTACTTATTAACATAATGTATGAATCTGGTCAGCGTAGCGTTGTCTATAGCAAGCATGCCAGGTGCAGTTACTGATAAGGAGGACTGCAACAGTAGACCGTGACTGTTGCATCAGCCGCCTCATTTTGCAATCTTTTACAACTGGCCAGCATTCTCACCACACATTAAGGCTGCACAGTTAATGGAATTTTAATCTTGATTTTAGCTTCCCACAGTTAAATGAACACGATCACATATTTAAAATATGTGCTCAGCCAATAGAATGCAAAGCAAAAAGCAAATCAGGAGCTCCGACTGCATGCCAGCATGTGACAGTCACAGCCGTTCTGAAGTGTCCTGGACTAGTAAGACTACGTTCAAAGATATACAACAGAATTCAAATGTCTGCCACACTCATGCCTCGAAGTGGATCATCATCATCCATTTTTCAGAAATACTCTTAAGCAATCAGCTGGCTGAAAAAACAAAACAAAACAAAAAAACAAAACACCAAAAACTGCAGTTCTAAATAAAACTCGGCCAAAACAAACAAACAGACAAACAAAAAACAAAAAAACATGGCTGCTGACGTGAACTGTCCAACATCAGCTCCATAAAAGTCCATTAAAGCGAGCATGCATACTGTGCATCAGCGCTCACAAAGGTGCACTGACGTCACCAAAATCTTTGCCAAAGATTCACTCAAACCAAGTGAATGAACACCAATACTGACTAACAAGTGATCAAAATGATCACTTTGACCATAATCGTTCAGCCCTACCACAGATATAGCACTAAATGTTAATGTTCAGTTCAATAAAAATATAAGCTGCTCAGTGTTAGCTTGCACTGGCTTCTACCCAGATAGCAACCATTAAAACAGTTTACAGTGTTTCCCACTTAACTTGAATGCACCCAATTTAGAGGCAAAATTCCCAGTCTGGCTGCAACTAAAGTTATTCAGGACCAATTTATAAAAGCTAAAAAAGGGATGCATTGCATTTCGTTCTTTTGCACTCTCTCTTAAAATACTGTGTGGAATGACCCATGGAACTTAAACAAAGCAGCCATTTCCCCAAAACACCTATAAAAACTGCACTTATTTTGCTAAAGTGAGTTCTGTTTTCAGTCAAATTTGGTCAATGTCAACAAATCTGCACGTGGTCTTCTGTCCAGTCTTTGAAGCACAGTTTGCCTGAATTCGGACAGGACAGCATTGGCTCATATCAAACTTGGTACTTTGTGGATTTACTGATAAGCAGGATTTCAACAGTTGAACATGACTGTTGTGTTAGCGTCACATTTTACAATCGTTTACACTTTGACTTACACTTTGACCACATGTGATAATTTATCACTCATAAACACAAATAACCACTACAACCCCATATAAAGCCAGTGCCTGACACACACTACATTCAGTTAGCTAGCATTGGTACTGCTGTCAGTACTGACAAATTATTCTGATTCTTCCAGCTGAAAACGGTGTGGTGGTCGCTCTTTCAACCATCAAAAGTGGAGTTTTACAAAGTTCCACACTAAACTTTCTGACCATAGGAACACCGTCGAGGTACAAACAGCCAACTGGTTTACCAGCAGGCCAATATTACTGGCCCATACTATGCAATGTGTTAATCCAATAAGATTTACTTATTTAATTTCAGTTACTTTGCTGCAAAATGAGATTGTCAAGCATGCCAACCATGTTACTAAAACCTGCCGTAAATGTTGCCATGAGACAGAGCTTGTGCTATCAGTCTGATATCATTACACGCAATTTGGTTCTATATAGACAGAAATTCAACAATTCAAATTAGCAATTAGAATCGCGCTGAGCAGCCTTCTTTTTCTAGAGGATTAGAACCAAAAGCCAACCAGCAAACCTTCAACAATCTTACAGAGTGATTGCCATTAGTCAAAGTCAGACTCAGTTTGCAGAAAGGTTTCTTCCTACCAGCCGAACTTTGCAATCACCTTGAGATAAAAAGTTGCTGTGAGTGTGCAGCACCCTCAACATTAACTTGGCTCCTGGTTTGACATAGGCAAACGTAGAGGTACCAGGCGAACAGCCTGGGAAAACACTTAGAAAGTACTTAGCTGTTGCAATAACAAGAATATCACTGATCACAGCAAACACTCAGAGATTTATACATAAGAAGCAAGCTTCACAGTAATCAGCATCAATTCTTTTGACACTTAAATAATCTTCTCATTTAGTGGATTCACCTCTGCCAAAAAGCCAGATGATGCCTTATTACTGGAATCAAGAGCGTCACATGCAGCCGGATGCTGCTGCCAAAAGGAGGCTTTGTCTTTTGCCTTGAGCTGCCGAGGTGAGGAGATCATTCTGCCACAGCGCACCAATTTATCTGACCTGTTTTCTAAACACATTTCATTGCGACCTCTCCCAAAGAGAGCACTAAAATGGAACAGAGAGGTAGCGGCTGAAATGATTCAGAAGCTGACAAACACCTGGAAAACTGAGTGTTTCAGCAACAGGGTGAGACGGCACACTGAAAAGGTTTGTGTCTCATCTGTCATCTGCTAACTTGGCATCAATTAGCAAGCAAGGAAATTTACAGTCCAAGTTTTGTCATGAGGTATTTAAAAGGGGGGCAGGTGAAAATATCAAGAAACTGTTTAAAATGTCAGAATAGCTGGATATCAGGACTGGGCGCAGACACTAGGACACACTGCACAGCATAGATATAGGTGGAAAAATGTGTGCTATGTTTTGCCATTAGAAGGGGGAAGAAAAAAAAAGCTGCTGGTTATAACCGTGTACCACTCTAACAAAACAGTGTCTCAGCTGCCCTTAACTCCTCCACTGATACAAGACGTCTGAAACTCACCAACCCCAGCTAAGGCAGACTCAAAGGAAGACGTCGTCCTGTTGGTTTAACCCTGTCTGGACCCCCAAAGCCTACAGCATTCCTTACGGTACGCACGGAACCAAATGCTGGGGAAATGCAAAATATAGAAAGGCCGATGTGTGTTCCTGCTGTCCGAGCCATGAAATGAGCTCTGTGTTTAGGTCCCACTGGGAAAACTGCCCCCCCCTTCCTTGACCTGACTTGCCAAAGAGTAGCTTTGACGCTGTACAAGGGAAAGCCTGATCCTTTTAGGCCACAAATGTGTGTGTGTGAAAAGGGTGTTAGTGCATAGGCAGGAGCATGTGGGTGGTGTACTGTCTGTTTGCTGAGTCTTAGAAGAATGTCTGCAGATCCAGGAGTCCCTATGATCCTGTGCAGAAGCGTAAAAGAGTTCAATGTGCATTTGTGGGGCGACTCCTTAGCTGGCTGACTAAAATCCATCACATCTGCATTTGAGCAGTTGGAAACAGTGACAATAGACACATATTTGGCCGTAAAGAGAAATATCCATCACACAGGAAAATACTGACCCGACTGCATGTTTCACCAGTGTAGTAAAATCCTGAGGTCCATTTAACTTAAACTGAATCTCCCGTGGGTCTAGGCACCTCCGACTTTCTTCATATGCAAAAGCAATGATGTGTTAAATTCACTAATGGACCTTAACAGCCTGGTGTTAGAGTTTTCTGTTTTATACGTACATAAAAAATGAGGACGCTTGCTGCTGTGAGGCGACACTTTAACCACTAGTCACTGCTGTCAGTGTCACAGATTTCTGTGATCCTACAATGACAGCTGTTTACTGGGTGATTCAAGTTATTAAGGTTCATCATCTGAGGACACTGAATGTCTACCATACATTAGGGCGGTCAGTAACTTTACTGTGACAAACACTGCATGCATTAGTAAACACAATCAAATAGATTGGTATTTATTCTGCACTCTTCCTGATCACTCCGAGCACTCTACACCATCACCTCATTGTATAAACTTTAGTTACCTCAGATTAACATTAACCATCCCACCAGCCAATTTACAACCACACATAAGCCTAACGTGCATGGACATGCATTCTAATCAATTTGCAATAGGAATCCAGGAGTGACAGCCCTCTGTATACCCACTTATTATTTTAACATAAAAATAAAATATTTTAAAAAATGTTATTGCTTCCATTATATATACACTATATGATCAATATATATCATATATGCCTTATGAAAAGGCTTGATAAAGAGGAAAAGATCATTGCACCTGTATATGTAAAATTTATGTAGAAACATGTACCTGTACATGATGTCATGTCTCTTGTTGCTCTTTGAGTGAGGAATAATAAAAGCCTGGCTCTGCGTGGGCTTTTTAATCGAGCGCGACTAAAATTACTGAACCAGAACAACCCTAACCCAGACAATATTTGCCAGTGTAATTTAGTCTGGACCAAAGTGGGGATGAGTTGAATTATTTGGCTACCACAGAGCACTTGGATTGAAATAGTAGAGCAGAAGACTTATTCAGTAACTTTAATTGCGAAAGGACAAACCAGAAAAATCAAATCACTTGAGGATACGGGCTCTGAAAGCAGATGGTCCTAATGTAATTTTGAAAAAATTCCTCCAGAGTACTTTCTGTGCTATCAGCTCCTGCTGTGCCGTTTCATGAATATGCAGCTGGCTGGAGAACAGGCTGGAACAGCAGGACCACCCCGACCCCCCATGTCACCGCAGACGGACGGGGATCTGACAGCAGCCAGGAGGAGCGAGCGGTTTCAATTGGCAACTGCACGCCGCAGCATACGAAGATCAAGTCACACACTGTTCCCGTGTGGATGCGTCTGCTTTTAATTGGATAATGTCCCATCCACAAGTGACCATGTGTGAAAATTAGTTTCCAAAGAGCGCCGCAACAATTTCGTCAGTGCTCCGACAGAGTTCTGGGAAGCTAATTTTTATGACTTTTGTGGCCTCAAGTCAAGCCTAGACAAGGGAGGTATGAGATGGGGGTACGGTAAGTCTCCAGTACATGAATAACAACAGCTGCCCCGAGGCCCACACAATAGTCTCAGGCTCTGTTTGTGATTAAACAGCTACAACTAGCTACACTCATAGCAGTCAGCTCACATCTGTATGTGTGATGTTCCTGGATTTTACTCCCAGGAAAACAAAGGGAGAAGTCCCTCACTGTGCTGTAACATACAACACCACATTCCAGACTATGATATACTTCTTCCTCTTCAGTCAATGCGTCTAAAAGCCCAAAGGCGAAATCATAGTGGCGACTGTAGTAAAGACCTCTCACGCTGACACATAAGCCCATCTTACAAAGTCAGCTTTTCTAAAACAGATGTGAATTTCAAAGACCGGATACGAAGACGTCACAAAGGGTTAAGTTTCTGCAGCATGAAAGGCAACTCGTGTTCTGAAAAACTATTTCTGTCCAGGATGTTACAGTAAAGCCACTCTGCATCTATGCAATTATGCTAAATTTGGATTAGCACTGCATTTCCAAGCACTGTAATTTTATGCTAACTCTGACTTGGCACTATGTTCCTTTGTTATGCGGCTGTTCTCCTTCAGCTTCACATCGCCTAAAAACACTCTGACCTTTACCCCAGATAGAGCGGCTTCACCTCCCCTAACTAACTGCATATCTGAAACCAATTTAGATTCACTTAGAGCAGACAGGCAGGTTTAATGGTCGGCGCGTGAGCTGCATTCCAGGTGTGTTTGGAATACGTGGAGCCAATCCCCCCCCCCCAAAAAAAACAGAGGCAGCATCTAGGAATGTGTGCACTTATGCCATGTGTCTCATCAAAGCACTGGTTGTAAACCTATTCAATCAAAATTAACTCACAAAGGCAAATTAATACACAATAGCAATTTACAGTAATCGTAAACAAAAGCATCTTTAATTTTGGGGGTTTGCACTGTCGATCGGACTGGAAAATCATTCAGTGCCGATTTTTGTAGCTGGTGAGGAAACAATTGCTTTTGTGCATTTATCCTGGCTAGAAAGCTCTCGTTTGGACCTGTAACGAATCAAGCGCTCCCCTTTCTTTTATACAGTGAAGCGCACAACCTTGTGAAAAAGCCAGTTTAAATGGATGGTGACTGATCAAGATTGCTACCTTCTTTTTCAAGAGACTAGGGTATGACGCTGTTTTAAGACCTGCTTACTTAACAAGGACATAAAAAATTTAACTTGCAGTGCCACTTTTTGATGGGACAGCTCTAGTGTGCTGCTCTTCCACACCAACGCTGAATTTCCCACGAAGTAGAAGCACAGGTGTGGCCAATAAGACCGCCGATGGCTTCGTTAAGTCATTATATCACCGAGCAGCAAACCATCATTACTGTCACTAACACACCCCTGCTTTTCCTGCTAGGACATGTCTCCCGTTTTTATTAGTTACAATGAAGCAAAAGCAATTTGTCCAGTATAGCTACACGAGGACGTGCACACAGATGAACCAATGTTTTTATCTAGAAGTCACAAATGTAAAAGTCAAGTCAAAGGTTAGTTATGAAGTTCTATGAGATCGCCTGCTAAAATAAATATATACACATTTCCACTGACATGCAGATGAAACATAGTTTTGTTAATCTATGAAGCTGGCACTAAAAACATGTCACAAAGGCCTGGATTATCTGTAATTTTCTATCTCTTAATTTGAATTTGCTCCTCAAAATGTCAGAAATGTGAAGTCCTGCGTCTGGATAGCAGTACCTTAGCCTCTAGTACTATCAAGGACACATTTTTTTGTTAGTCCTTTGGACTGGCGCGATAAAGCTTTCTGTAATACTGTCAAAACAACAAGCACCATGTTTCAGAGCAATATTGAAAGACAATATTTATTTGGTGGAGGCATTTTTAAGCTGTTATGATCAGCAGTAGAAGCTTTTAGATGAACACAGGTTTGTAAGATGATGAGGAAACCCCCTGATCAGTTTAGAGGTGATCATTTCCTATTTACGTTCACGGTGAGGGGGGCTAAGAGTACATTTTGCACCATCTTACATTGCTGTGATTTAAGTACACGTGGCCACTGACCAATGGTCATGGCGCTTTGCATAATAATGATCATGAAACTGATCTTCTGGCTCTTTGTTTGTCTGCGGTGCTTGTTTCAATTATTATCCAACTTTATTGTTAATGCAGGTGAGGCTGAAGAAGAAACTTGGTTACGAAAACTTTCTGGGATTTTCTACCTGGATGATTAAGAATTCCTCAAGCTTTTAGTGTCCCATTTTTAGAGTATGACTATCAAATCAAAAGCAATGCGAGTGCGAGATCCTACTGTAAATGCAAACATCACTTAATGTAAATACACTAAACAGCACAGACTGTTACTTTATTCTTTTACAACTGCATGTTGAGACCATCTTGCAGCACTATCGCATCATTTCCGAAGAACCACACCCTTGATTTTGATTTCAACCACACACCTGTAACGGTTTGTGACTGTATCTTACACAATCACACCTACCGCACTGACACGTTAACCTACTGACAGAAAAGCATATCAGTCACGCTATCATAACCGATACCCCTGACTTTAACAGTGTAACACTACACTGACAGTAACGTCTTTCACAAGTTACTTATGGACATGTCACACACCCAAACTTTCTGGGATCGCCATTAAACGTGAATCCACCTCACAATATGGGCTATACCTACAGTTTTTAGGCCCCTAAAATAGCTGAGCACGTGTGAAAGAGGCCTTTGTATGTGGCAGAGGGAAGCAGATCCCACCGAAGGGACAACCCCACTGCCAGCCAGCTGCGTCTGCTCCCAGCCCTCCTCCCTGTAGCTGAGGAAACACTGTGCTAAACACTCTGCTAATGGAAGTTTTTCTCCTGTTCCTCAATTTAGATCTGAGCTTCATGGGAAAATAAAGACATCGGGATGGAGCACAACGGGGTGAAATGACAATGGGCTGGAGGCCACGCTTTAGTATTGGAATGACAAGGACCAACAAGTCGCACAAAAAAATCCTTTATAGCTGGGCTAAGAATGTCTCAATAGCCTGCTTTCATGCACTTCACTGATATGTGTATTGGATTACAAGTATGCCACAACCCATTAACACAGCGGGTTATGAATGGGTTTTATTATGAAGGCATGGGCAAACCCATATGCCAACAGAAAAGGACCAGCTGGTCTGCTGCACACTTTAAACTAGAGCCCATACATCAGATACACTTTTGTCTCCACACAAGAGATCTTCACAAACACACAACCCTTTATGGGACTATAGATCATATGAGATAAAGTTAGATGTAAATTTAGAAAAACTTATAAATTAATATTTAATCAAACTTCTTTTGTTACTGATAAAAGAAAAAAACAAACCCTCATATTTAAATACTTGAGTCATTTGCAGATGGATGGAGATGAACTGATAAAAGTGATGAAATATTTTCTTTGCTTGAAAGGTGTCAGGTTGGGACGTCTGTGTAAACTATTCACGGGGCGCTTAATTTCTAATGTTTCATGTTAGCTTTAGTTTTATTCTTAGCGTAGCGGCAGGCAGACAGAGCGGGGATGCAGGAGAATGAGCGCTCCGATGGCAGGGTGTGGAAGCAAGTTTAAGCAGAGCAGAGGGGGAAATATTGTGTATTTATGGGATTTATACTCACCTGGCTTCAGACTGCTGTTAAAGTAGAATATGACCATGACGAAACATCCCAGGGACAAGGCAAAAACCATCCGGATCACTCTGGGTTTCCTCATCCTGAGAGTCTCTGGAAGCCACCGAGAAGCCGAGCCCAATCCTGCCAGGGTTCAGGCGAACTACACGGTTTTTGTCGAGTCTACTTCACCGGCCGTGGGAGCATCGATCCGGCTCGCTGCTCGACCTTTGCCGCTCCTTATCTTCCTGGACATCCTCGCATGCCGGGTCAGGAGGAGGCAGCGGTGAGGGAGGACGAGGGGGCCCCGGGCGGCAGACTCCGCTGGTCTGCCGTGTCTCTCTCGGTTACCGACGCGTTTCTGTGTGCCTTTGTAGAGACGACGGAGAAGGCTGCATCACTGCCGCTGTGGTGCCAGCACAGGCCGCCGGACTGCGTGGGTAACGGGCCCTTTATACGCCACGACAGGGTCTTTCCAAATGTCCGCTTAACCCCTTTCTCCCCGCGGACACAGAAAGGGTCCAACCACTCAACGACCCGGTGGTCGAGAAATAAGCGACACGTTTCAGAAGAAGGGCGGGTTCCGGGGAGACCTTTCAAAGTAAAACTTCTATACAGACAGTATGAAATCTGCTGTGAGTTTGGGACTGAACCGGTTTACAATTCATTAATGCGAAATTAATAAAAAAATAAATTAATATCACTGGTGGAAACGCTTCTAGAGGCATTTCAGAATAAGAGTCTTGCACCTTTTATGAATTTCAAACGTTAGATTTTAAAAACTTGCTGAATTTCAGTCTTTAAAAAATGTGTAAAATTTTCGTACAAATAGAACAAAATTTAATACCAGAAATATTAAAGACATCACTGGTTTCAGACATGGTTTTTATGATGCTGGGACAAGACTAAATTTTAAGATTAGCAAAGAAACACCCAGAGAAAGCCTTCATATAGCCTGAAATGTTAGATCTGTGTGGTTCTTTTCCAATTCAGAGTGGGGGACTGGTCTATAAAAATCAGTTCCCACCCCCATTTCCAGAGGATCAAAAGTAGCTGGAAAAACCAACATTTAGGATGGGAGATAATATGGACTGTTTTAAATGAGAAAATGCAAAACCTGCCTGTCTAGAAACCATGAGCATCACAAAATGCTGGCTCTCCTCTTGCGGAGCTCTGTTGGACCTTTACTACAGCCACCTTTAGTTGCTGCTCGTCTGTGGGTCTTTCTGCCTTCAGTTTTGTATATAATAACTGTAAAACAATGCTCTGTCGTTTTGAGATTGGGTGACTGAAATTTCCTCTACCATGTTTAACAGATCATACAGGATGCTTCAGATCACCATCGGCCCCTTTTCTTCTCCAAGCTTTTCTCTTCCACTCATTTTGCAGCAAGTCAATTTTGTACCACTGAACATGTTTAGATATTTTTTCTTTATTTGTTATGTTTTTATTTTTTGGCAACATCTAAAAATGCTTGCACAGTGATACTGTTCTTGAGTGGTTTGTAGACTTAATTATAGATGTTGACACTAAGATGCCAGCCTCTTTGAGAGCGTTCCTGACTTAGCTAAATGTTCTGAAGTTATTTTCCTTAACGATGGAAATAATTCTGTCATCATCCACTTCAGGTTTCTGTGGTCTTGCTATACTGACAAGTTCATTCCTTCTTTTTAAGAAGGTTATGTAGCACTTTTCTACTCTATCTGAGAAATCAAAGCACTTTACACAACTTGCCTCATTCACCCATCCATACAAGCACTTTTTGCTATGGTCTTTCTGTCAAAGTGTTTTCTATCTACCATTCACAACATGCTTGTCTTTGACATGTAGACTGGAGCAGCCAGGGACTGGACCACCAATCTTCCGATTAGCAGATAATCTGCTCTACCAGCTATTTACGCCTAACTTTCTATTCCTAGAATTTCCTGAAGTTTTTGTGACCTGCCCGATTGGTTTGTTTTGGTGTTTCAGCCTAGTGATGTTCACCTTCACAGACATCATATTCATACTTCCAGTGTACAGCCACCAGAGGCAAGTTCAACACTTTGAACCAATTTTAGATCTTTTATCTGTTTATTTTGCCATGGAACAACAAGTAAGGAGGCTTCACCTGAGGCTTGTCAGTCAGTTGTCCAATTACCTTTGAGCATCTGAAAATGGGAGATTATGTATAAAAATGCCTGTAATTCTTAAATAGTTAATGAAATGCATTTGTTATTAAACCTTGAATTAAAACTGAATTTGATTGTTTAAAATTCCCTGTGGTGGTGTACAGAGGCAAAATTGCAAAGAATAAGTCATTGTCCATATATACTGACCTCACAGTACCTTAACAGGGGAAAACCAGTCTTTTGCTTTAATAACAGAGATGATACCTTTAACCTTTGGTCCACTGAGCTGCTATCATACAAAACTGTGATGTTAAAAATTCTTCTTGTGTAAGTTGTATGTGAATGGGAGAATTTCTTTTACCACCAACATTCTCCAGCTGATCGGTCTTGTGTAAATCTGTTACTGGATCCATAAATTTTTTTTTTTTTTTAAATAATGACAATAATGAGAAAGGCTTTAATATCAGTCCTTCCTGTCACAGAGGTCCCCACATTATAAACTAATTGCACCATATAAACGTTTGAAAACTCAGACATCAAATAAATGCCTCAGAATGACTCCTCAAAGGTTGAATCATTATAATAAGAATACATCAGGCATAAGCACTGAGTGCACACAGCTTAAAGGAACAGTTTCACTGTGCATGGCAGAGATCAGAGTGACAACCCCCAAAACAGGGATGGTTCTACAGACGAGGTCCTCTGAAGTTTTTCCCCTCCTCAGCTTTTCTGTGTTTTCACTATTTTGCGTTTTCTTAGGGTCAGTGTCATTGCTGGTGATACCTGGACCCTACAGAGGTTGTGCAGGTAGTCCAGCTCCTCCAGGCTGGCACATCAATGTGACATCATCATCAGGTTTGCTGTGTCTCCCAGCACAGTGTCAAGAGCATGGAGGAGATTCCAGGAGACAGGAGCAGAACCAGTATCTGCACCTTTGTGCAAGGAGGAACATAATGAGCACTGCCAGAGCTACAAAATAACCTCCAACAGGACACTGGTGTGAATGTGTGAATGTCGCTGACCAAACAATCAGAAACAGACTTCATGAGGGTGACTGAGGGCCCAACGTCTTCTAGTGGGCTCTGTGCTCACTACGTGGCACTATGGAGCCTGGCATTTGCCACCCTGTGTGTTTCGAAGACGGTTCACTCTGAGCACAGGGGACAAACATAAAAGAGTCTGGAGAAACCGTGGAGAACGACATGCTGCCTGTATATTGTTCAGCATGACTGGTTTGGTGGTGGGTCACTGATGGTCTGGGGAGGCATATCCACCGAGGGACACACAGACCTCTATAGGCCAGGCAACAGCACCATTAGGTGCCATTAGCTATCAGGATGAAATCCTTTAACCCACTGTCAGATCCTACTCTGGTGCTGTGGGGCCTGGTTCCTACTGGTGGTCTTATTAGGAGCATGCCCCAATGTTATAAGCAATGCATACAAGCACATGGTGGGGCCATACAAACTACTGGGTACCATTTTTTTAATGACATTTTAGTCAAAATGAACGAGCCTGGTGCTACATTTTTTCACTCTGACTTTCGAGGTGTCTTTGAACTCAGCCCTCTGTAGGCTGATAATTTTATATCCATCAAAAGATGTGCCATCCTTTCATTCTTAACAAATTACCCGATTATTTTTTCCCCTTTTTTCCTTAAGATCTGTAGTGCTTTTGAAGTGCTCCTTTTAAATTTTGGAGCAGTGTATAAATATCACAGGAGGTCTTTTCTGTGCTGTGTTATCAAGATTAAAAGATATCAACAGATACTATTCTCTCTGCTTCTAGTTGTTCTCGCAGTTTTTGTGATTTCTGGCTTTTGACCAGCACCCAAAGCGTGACAAACTGAGGGACTGGTCTGTCACGAGGAGACCTGAGTAATCTATGTTGTTTTATCACAGTTTGAGTCTTCAGTAAATATTTAAAGAGATCTGCAAAAGATAGGAAGAAAGGGTGGGGTCATGTTCACCCCATTATTGAGCACCATGAAAGAACTATACACAAAATCTTCAGGAATATAAAAAAGATCTGTATATTCATTCATGTATATGACCTACATAACATACACAACTGTTCATTACGTACGCTGGAGATCAAATTACAAAAACCAAAACAAAGGTTCGAGGATACAAGTGAAGCTTTAGCCAAGAAATTCAATTCCATTTTATTTATATAGAGCCACATCAAAGCAGCAGTCGCCTCAAGGCACTTAAAGAAAAAGGCCATTCTGTTTAACAAACACGTCTTTCTGTATATGAGACATATTTTGGAGATAAGCTTTGAAAGAGAAAAAAAAGGGTTTGCATGTTATAAATCCCAAAAGGTTTGTTTTCGCTGCAGACCGGTGATTCTTCCAGAACGTCAAAAATTGAAATATATACTCCAGTGATGACGCACATCTGCTACAGCCTTTTTCCAGCTTATCTGCACGCACACTCACATTCACAGTCCAGGATTACGCAGGAATTTCTGCTCTGTCACTTTTCCACCATAAATAAAGGAGATGGCCTCCTTGGAACAACTAATGTCTTTATTCATGTTGGACTTTTGACTCCTGCACAGCATTTACAGAACAAGAATAAAAGCTTAGTTCATAAACAACAGTGATTCATGTGATACGCATCCTAGCTTGTGTTTAGCCTCCACAGGAGAGTCCACTGTAGCAAGCCGACCACCGCTCCTGCTCCAAACCTTCAGGCCTGAAACTGGTAAAGCTAATGCAACTTGTAGCTTCAGGTTTAGCTAATTAGAGCAGTAAGGGCTTCCTGCAGAACTACTGTTGACCTCTGACCTCCTCACATTCCTAAAGTACGTCGTCCCAGGCCTCATGATTCGGATCCCCGGGAGAAGTCGGAATGAGTTAGGAGACACGCGACTGATCAAACCACAGGCCTGATGGCAAGACAGTGTGAAGCCTGCCAGTGTTTACTGTCTGAGAATGGAATGATGGGTAATGGCTGACGGGTTACTACTGGCAGGAAGTCAGGGCACATTCCCCCAGCGACTGACCAATCAGACGAGAGGTGTCAAGCAGAGTCAATACATGGTCAAAGGTCAGAAAAGCAGGTTTGGCATGGCCAGCTGTCTGTTTGAATCTGCCGTGAGGGAACACAGAGGGGTCTTTGAAAGGACTTACCTGGGCACAAGCCCAATGCCCGAGGGCTTCACCTGCAAAATGTCACTGACACAGACAAAAACAAAACCCAAAGCAAAGAATTTTAAAAACGAGTTTTTTAAAAAACCAAAAGATGAGATGAAGATGAACTCAGGCATGTTTAGTGAGTCTGAGATGGTTTTCTCCTGACCCTCTCAGAATCAGCTGACTTTGTTGTCCTGTAACTTTAGTATATCGAATGAAGCCATGCCACATTTTACCCTTATGTGAAGTTACAGGTCCTTCAAGTACAAATCTGTTGCTTTTTAATTCACATTGTTTTCTTCTCTATCAGTACAGGAAGTATCTACATGAAAAGTGAAAAACACAAATGAGCCCTGCTATTTGGTTTTATTTGTTTTCTGTTAATTCAGTGGAGAAAACATACATGATAAACTTTAAAGTGTGATATCACCAGGAGGGCAAAGTGAAATCATACCTATGATGATATTATTTCTGACTATTCTATCATGTAATAACACTCATAAGACATAACATTTGAATTTCTGTTTAATCAAATGTAAAAAGCATGGTGGATGAGTGACGACTGCCTATATACTGTTGTTACTCATATACTATATATACTGCCTATATGACACGTAACAAAGATTGGTTTGATCTTCAAACGTTTCTTCTGTATCTCGGACCACCAAATTTCAAGACAAAGTGAAAGCCTCTGTAAAAACATTATGTTTATTAATACTGACCTTTTTGTGATGTCAGTGAGAAATAGCTGTCCAAAGTTCCCACTGCCTGAAAATCCTTCAAGTCGCTGTAGAGCTGTGAGATTTGCTACACATTAGCATGTTAGCATTTTGTTAGCATTTACTTGTGAGAGTTGACAGACTCATGTTAGCATTTAGCTCAAAGCACCTCTGTGTAAATAAAGCATTATGGATAAAATCTTTAGTACTGCATTAAGGTTATTGTAGTTAATTAAAACTAAAACTAGATGTGAAAAACATTTTAATTAATTAGAAATTTAGAGAATTGGGAATTTTTATTTGTTATGCTAGTAGCAGCCAATTACCCTTGAGAAGCTAGCCTTGGCAGAGACAGGACTGATAAGCTCACTCCTTTCTCACTCCACACACTCACACTCCCAGTTTTTACAGTTGTAGTAGTCAGGACCAGCTGGCGCTGACTCAAGTGACATCATTTGAGGTAGTCTGTATCAGACTTCAAGTCCATAGATAAAGCAAAAAGTAAGTTGAAGAAAAACACTGGAACAGTTTCACAAACCTCTGTTTTTCTGCCTCTCGTCTGTCCAGCAGTTTGCTTCTGTACAATGAAAACAAAAGTGACACTGCTGAGTGAAGAGAGAATCAATCTCAGTTTATGTGACCCAAGCCAAAAGCCTTTCCCTTACTAGAAAACCCAGAAAATTGATTGCAAACACATTTCGTTTGCAGAAGAGGAGGATCAGGTGGAGAAAGAAAAGGGAGAAGATCAGTGCCCTGGCTTCAGATCAGGCCACAGGTGAATCAGACTGAAACAGATACTCTGCTGTATATGTTTATTACAAACATCTTAATTAAACAGAGATATGTGACAGCGAGTGAGGACAGAGAGTACCTTCGTGTTTGTCAGCACCTCAGAGTTTCTTACAGGAAACAGACACGTTTCCTGGTAAAATCACCATCAGTGATGACTTGTGTTCCAGGAAATGCAGTCAGGATTAAATTAATAACCACACTGAGTTTGTGTCAGACATTAAGTCCATGGAAAAATCAACAAGTAAAACCTCTGTTTTTCTCCCTCTCTCATCTGTCCAGCAGTTTGCTTCTATAAATAATGACAACAAAAGTGACATACCACTAAAGAAAGCAGAATCCATCTCTATCTGCAATCCATCTGTGACTCAAGCCCAAGGCTTCCCCCCTTACTAGAAAACCTGCCCTGAAAATTTATTGCAAACACATTTCTTTTTCGGAAAAGGAAGATTGGGAGAGAGAAGAAGAAGAGGGAGGAGGAAGCTGACTCTGGAACATCATGTGCAAAAAGAACAGGCTGCAGTGGTTGGTATGAGGTGAAAAGAGACCGTGTGAAACATGTACTGGTGGCATGCAGTTTGTGTGAATGAATAGAATAAACTGTTGTAAATGTAATAAAACTCATTTTAAAGCAACAAATGTAGCATTTCACATTGTATGCCAATTTTTTCCTAGATGACGTTTAACTATAATCACAGTGTAAGCTCTTTCATGTACAGACACCGATCAGGACAGGAGCATGACATTTGTGAGACCACACTGCCCTCTAAAGGCCAAACAGTGTCATCAGCAGCAGAAATGTGATATTAGTTTTGGTCAGAATTTTCACAAGTGCAAGGGATTTTCAACATAGCATTAATTTCGAAACATACTAGTTCTCTTTAGAAAGCAACAATTATTTCAAAATAGAAATAACCAGACGACATTATTAGTGCCATGAAAAACGGACCTTTTTACTGAGCCTGCTGCTGTACAGTTATGTGCTTTAACTTCATAATACCCTTTGCTCGTAAAACATGCTCTGAGTTCTGAGTTTCCAAGTGTCAGTCAAGAAATTCAAAGAGAGCCAGACAGTAGAGAAAAAGCCTGATAGAGGTAGGAAGTGAAAGATTTGAAAGACTCTGGAAAGAAAACAAGTGAGAGAGGCCTCAGTGCATTAATGAAGGCAGAATCGTGTAGACAGAAGGATGTGTGAAAACTGGGCCTCAGACGTCGCTTTGTCTTCCAACACAGCAACAACCAAAACATACATGGTGAAGAATGACCCCCAGAAGACCACAGTGAACGTTCCTGACTGGCCTCGAATCCCACTAAAAATCTGTGGGATGAACTGAAGATCAAGATCAAGGCAGAGCAAAAATCTGGAGGAGCTTGAGAGATTCGCCAAAGAAGAGCGGGGTGGGATGTTTCAGGAGACGTGTGAGACTTATGGAAAACTGACTACGATTAGGGGGGGCTAATAACCCCTACCCAATACTTTTATTGTATTTTGAAGAGACACTAATTGTTCTGATTAAAAACTGTCAGTAGAGGATTCCAGGATCCATCCATCCATCTTCATCCGCTTTATCCAAGACCGGGTCGCGGGGGCAGCAGCCTAAGCAAAGAGGCCCAGACCTCCCTCTCCCCAGCCACCTCCTCCCGCTTATCCGGGGGAATACCAAGGTGTTCCCAGGCCATCCGAGAGATATAATCTCTCCAGCGTGTCCTGGGTCTGCCCCGGGGCCTCCTCCGGGTGGGACATGCCTGGAACACCTCACCCAGGAGGCGCCCAGGGGGCATCCTTGTCAGATGCCCGATCCACGCAACATTGCAGAGGCGTGTCAACCAGGACAGCTCTACAACGTCCAGAGCCTTCAGGAACTCGGGGCGGACCTCATCAACACCAGGGGCTCTGCCACCAAGGAGTTGTTTAACTGCCTCAGTGACCTCGCCCCCGGAAATTGGCGGGTCATTCCCCTCATCCCCAGACTCTGCTTCCTCCTCGGAAGACGTGTCAGTGGGATTAAGGAGGTCCTCGAAGGATTCCAGGATCTCTCACATATATTGAGTCTGTTATCTTTGAGAAGTCTCAGTCTCTCCAGATGCAACATATTTACCATCCAAAGCTCAACTCAGTTTTTACCCCACTGCTTCAGTATTATTATTTTTTGCAGTAACTATTCCAAACAGGATTGTGATCCATTCATACTTGTTTACAGATGTCAAAGAGGTGATTCCCAGCTCTTCCCAAATTCTTCAGAGTAACAGTGAAAACTCGTCTTCCAATAAATGCACATCTTCCAATATCTACATATCTCTATTACTGCTAATATATATTTTGTAATATATCTATATTATTGCTAAAGCACTTCTGCATGGATGCAAACTGCATTTTATTGTCTTGTACTTGTGACATCTGCAATGACAATAAAGTTGAATTCTATTCTATTCTAATTCTATTCTATCATGACAGACAGGTGAAATATTAGTGTGAAGCCTTACTTTGGAGTTGGGTGCGTTTTCTGACATAATTTCAAATTTGTAAGTATCCAATAAAACCCGGTGCAGTCATTTTGCAAACATTCTGTAACTGTGTAAATGAGGCACACTTACAGGGAGTGCAGAATTATTAGGCAAATGAGTATTTTGTCCACATCATCCTCTTCATGTATGCTGTCTTACTCCAAGCTGTATAGGCTCGAAAGCCTACTACCAATTAAGCATATTAGGTGATGTGCAACTTTGTAATGAGAAGGGGTGTGGTCTAATGACATCAACACCCTATATCAGGTGTGCATAATTATTAGGCAACGTCCTTTCCTTTGGCAAAATGGGTCAGATGGATGGGCCCGTGGCTGGATTGGTAAAGGGCAGAGAGCTCCAGTCCGACTCAGACGCCAGCAAGGTGGAGGTGAAGTACTGGTTTGGGCTGGTATCATCAAAGATGAGCTTGTGGGGCCTTTTCGGGTTGAGGATAGAGTCAAGCTCAACTCCCAGTCCTACTGCCAGTTTCTGGAAGACACCTTCTTCAAGCAGTGGTACAGGAAGAAGTCTGCATCCTTCAAGAAAAACATGATTTTCATGCAGGACAATGCTCCATCACACACGTCCAAGTACTCCACAGCGTGGCTGGCAAGAAAGGGTATAAAAGAAGAAAAACTAATGACATGGCCTCCTTGTTCACCTGATCTGAACCCCATTGAGAACCTGTGGTCCATCATCAAATGTGAGATTTACAAGGAGGGAAAACAGTACACCTCTCTGAACAGTGTCTGGGAGGCTGTGGTTGCTGCTGCACGCAATGTTGATGGTGAACAGATCAAAACACTGACAGAATCCATGGATGGCAGGCTTTTGAGTGTCCTTGCAAAGAAAGGTGGCTATATTGGTCGCTGATTTGTTTTTGTTTTGTTTTTGAATGTCAGAAATGTATATTTGTGAATGTGGAGATGTTATATTGGTGTCACTGGTAAAAATAAATAATTGAAATGGGTATATATTTGTTTTTTGTTAAGTTGCCTAATAATTATGCACAGTAATAGTCACCTGCACACACAGATATCCCCCTAAAATAGCTAAAACTAAAAACAAACTAAAAACTACTTCCAAAAACATTCAGCTTTGATATTAATGAGTTTTTTGGGTTCATTGAGAACATGGTTGTTGTTCAATAATAAAATTATTCCTCAAAAATACAACTTGCCTAATAATTCTGCACTCCCTGTATTTTCCACATAAAGATCCCTGATGTACTTCCAGCCTCTCTGCTTCCAGAATGAAACGACAAAACTGACAAAATGTTTAGTCATATACACTGAAAGTCATATATACGACAAAACAATGACAAAAACTGTTAGTAGATGATTTCTTAACTGAAGTAGGGATTTTGAGCAGAGCAGGCGATGTTATTTCATTCTTACTGGATTGATGTTCAGGACGCAGTCATGTGGAAGATGGACTTGACAAAAAAAGACAAAGAAAACTGGGGCTGACCCTTTTGACCCTGGTAGTTTTGGGATTTTGTGAATTAGTTTTAAAAATGTAAGCATTCGAAATACAATTAGGATGTCAGGGAAAGCTGCATAAAAATTATTTGCTCCGTTTAACAGCAATTGAGAAATGCTTTTCATAAGAGGGCTAATAACTCTGTCCTCATATGTACATGAGATCAGAGCGCAGGTGAATCAGACTGTGCGTTCAGCTCTGTCGGCACCTCAGATTTTCTTATAGGAAACAGACACGTTTCCTGGTAAAATCGGTATCAATGATGACTTGAGTTCCAGGAAATGCAGTTAAGATGAAATTAATCAATAACTACACAGAAAGGCATGTCATTGACATGAGGTTACCTATTTGAAACTCACACACTGACATTTTTATGTTGTGCGGGTTAATCATTTGCACACAAAAAGTACAATAGAAAGTCTGGTCATTATGAGTGTGCAGTTATAACGTGAGATATGATTACATAAGCACAGGTTTCACCATCAGGTTAGCTGTGAGAAGGAGTGTGTTGAAATCAGCAAGTCATGCAGTACTGAAACTGCAATGATTTTTCACTTCTCATTGATTACCCTCCACATATCATCAAAGGTTTCTATTTCCTGCTGGCAGCTCCCAGCTTCATCGCCACCTCTTTACAAATGAGTCATTTTTAAAATACAATGACAGGGCTCTTCGTTTCCTACAGACGCACATTAGCCATAATACAGGAAGTAAGGAGATTTAACTTGACTCAGTTGTGGATTGTGCACGTCTAGATATCTGTTTCTAATGTCACTTCCCTATTTGAGGGCGGTTGAGCAAAAAAATAAAACACATTTTACTGAAACTGCAAGTTGGTTGTTGCAAGACCCTCTGAGAAGAAAGTTAAAAAACTGAACAAAACAAACCCTACAAGACATTTTATCACTGTTAGGTTTATTTTGACCACTCTTGATGCATTAGATATACTATAAGTATATTTTGTGTTAAACCCTTATATGGGACAGCTAAACACACCCACATAGATGGTTTTTAACTTATTAAGAAGAGGGATGACATTAAAACACAAACACACAAAAGTGGCACTACAGTAAAAAGAAGCCCACTGATTACCACAGTATTAAAAGCAGCTGCCTTCTGTTGTGTAAGTCTCGCACATGCCTCCATAATAGCACTGACTCACTGGGCATGAACATGGCCTCTCTTGGGACATGCTATGGTGTCTGACATCAGGAAGTTGGCAGCTGAATCTTTGGGGCTTTTGAGATGCGAGGTGGAGCCTCAGGAGGCTTTATTTGGTTCCTTCCGAGAAGTTTTGGGCTCTTTTTTGTACCTTGGGCTGTTTCTGAGCAGCCTTTGTGCAAAGGACAGGTACGTTGCCATCATATATGAGCTGTTGTCACTGGAGAGTATAGGGTTACAGTCGAGGAAATAATCCTTCGATCCCCTGTTAAACTGTAAGTTTGGTCACTTACAAACAAATAAGCCTTTTGAGTAACAATCTCTTCACTTGTTAATGGCCTTTATTCTGTTGCAGACTGGAATACAGTGAGAGCCAAAATACCTACAAATATTAAAAGAAGCTTTAAAGAGACACAAAACCAATACAAAGACACGACACAGCCAAAATGGGATCCAGAACAAAGACAGCGATGATGTCTGCCCATAATGACACATCCAACAAGCCCAACAAGCACCAAAAAGACTTCACACACTACACAAAACTGCAACATATAAAACTACCACAAAGATACAAACAAGTACAAGCGATGAAAAACCAATTCAACCTAAAAAGAAAAGAGAAAACCCCACAAAAAGGTATCAAACAACTACAGAGAAATGCAAAAAGACATAGATGAAAAGCAAACTTAATAAAAGCAAACGCACAAAGAGTCACAAAACAACTACAAAAAAGATTTACGATACACACAAAAAGATGCAAAACTACCACAAAGATGCACAAAACCCCTTAAAAAGATGAAAAATGCTAGCAAGGGACACGAACCAACTACAAAGAGACGCTAAGCAACTTCAAAGACATATAAAGCACCCTCAGAGAATTGTAAACAAAAACAAACAGAGATGGAGTATACACAATACATTAAACAACTGCAAGCATCAAAAAACAGACACAAAAACAATTACAAAGGGATTTTAAACAACAAAGAAAGGTGGAATTTATTGTACGTCTTCAAAGATGTACAATAAATGTACACATAAGCACTACAAAGAGATGCAAAACAACTACAGAAATGGAATCGATCAACGAAAGGCACAAAGCGGCGTCACATAACTACAGAGAGATGCAAAATAACTTCGAAGGGGAAAAAATATCCATAAAAGAAACTATAAATACCCCATATAACTGTATGCTTATGTTTAATCAGTCACAAAAAAAGAGGCACAAATTGTCACAAAGATCAACAAAAGCTGTCTTTTAACTGATGGCTAATGTGTGCACTACACTGCCAATACAATGCAATTTCCATGGTATGATTTCAGTTCAGTACTGGGGTTGGAAACACCTTAAGTGAAACAGTGAGTTAGTTTTGAAGTTGTTTAGAATTTGCTCCACTGATATCAGCTGAAGGTCAGTTTCTCAAAGCAGCACTGATGTGTAGACAGGTAACCTGAGCTAGTGGTAATGTTATACACTCCTTCTTCATTGCTTTACATGCACAAATAAACTGTTCCTAAAGTGAGCATGATTCAGGTAGAAGGAAGTCAGGGACATTTCAGCTCAGAAACCAACACCAGAAGCTTCACAGACCTTTAGAGAGGCCTCTGCCTTTGAGTGCTTTTGGCATAACAAACATCAGTGAATCACTGAGCTCACAACACTCCCTAAAACAAATGATTACCCGCCAAATAAAACTCATCAAAGCGCTCGTTGTCATGGCAGCCGTGCAGGTGACAGCGTTTTCAGATGTGAGCAGGTGAACCCAACAAAGGCTTCACACCAGCCTGGATGCTATTGATCACAACCGCCACTTGTGGAGGCTGAATAGTCCCACAGAAACCTGGAGGAAATGATGCTATTATCTCCCCGCGGCTCTCTGATGCAGGCCACATGAATAGGCTGACCACTTCAATGGGATGATGTTCATCTGGTGTACCTGTGTATATATGCAACACGCCAAACATCCGCCTCTGCTTACTTCAGCACCGAGACCACTGGAACTATGTGGTATGACATAAATAAATGGAAAACTGGACATTAACTCACAGAAAATATTTAATGAGTTCACTGCAAAAGAAAAATGTATAATTAACTGCATTTTTAAAACCATTATTATTAGCTTTACTATGTATTGCTACATTTTTGGAGTATTTACATAATTCATTCATTGCATTTTGACCACTATATGGTTTCCATGCAGGGTGAAACAAAGATGATTTAAGGGTGAAAGACTACATTCACCCTGGTTGGGGCTGGGTCTACTCTGGTGTAGCTGCCTGCCACCCTTGTGGCTGCTGGATGACCCCGGTCTTTTCTAGGTGGGTGCCACAATTGCCCCCTGCGGTGGGCTGTGGCTCCCCACACCTACTATTAAAAACTTAGATGGAGAAACCTTCTGAACACAAGCACACATGGTGTTTTTTCCCCAGCAGGTGATGAAGCAGATTTTCTGTTTTTTCTCTCCATCCCTCTTCTTCTATTAACTTCCTCTCAAACTTCTTTCCTGTTCACCAGTCTTGACTGTTCTGATTCCAATAATGCAAAATGAAATAAATCAAATATGACTATTAGTTGGACCAGGATAGCAAAAGCTGCAATGGTCTAACGGCTGTAAAGTCTGTTAACTTATGGATACTTCTTAAAATCAAAATTGTGTTCTCTCTTTTTTGAGCAGAAGGAAAAAAGATGTTTGCTGATGGTACTGCCAGGCTAACATGCTTTTTTTTTTTTTTTTTTTTAAATAATGACAAATTAAAAAGTGTGGTGTGCTACTGATCTAAAAGCAAAGTTTAACTACAATGCAAGAGATTTAAAGTCCCATTTTAACCAGTTCACACCATGTACACCAGTGTATTGCCAGTGTTGTGAATATCAGTCCAGTTAAATCCTATGACATTTACTAAGCAGCATATCCTTCAGCAGAAACACTATCAAGCACCGTATGACTAAGTAACTCGTACCTTTGTTTTTTTTTTTTACATTTATTACTCTTGAACTAAATGGAAATCTGTGAGCAGGCTCTGTGAGAATCCTGAAATCATTTCACACAAACTGGGTCACACAAGTCAAAGACAGATGAAACCTGAAGATAGACATGCCTTTATTTAACACTGAGTAGTCTCTACAAGTTCCACACAAACAAACAAGCCATTTATACAGATGAAATGTCGTCAACAGCAACGGGAGCGCCGTCTTCCAAACGACGCACGAGACAGCACAATGCAACAAGCAGTCATTAAATTACAAACTGAGCAAAAACACGACCAGAGCAATCCAGGTGGAAACTTGCCATTCGCTTATTTGAAACAGTCTCCAGGCTCTTGATGCATCACAGGTTTCTCTTGAAAACTCTGGTGCTTCCACAAAGCAAAGATAAATATTGACAAAGACATGTATATTCATATAAGTCAACTTATAAACCTGTACGAAGGATGTATGGAATGATGAAGGCATGGTGCTAACCTATGTACGCACCAGAATTGTGCATCCTTTCAAACGCTGGTAATGAGCCAATTTATAATAGATGAATCTGGGGGGTGGGGGGGTTGGACGAAGGGTTCGGGCCACCATCAGGTGCTTCTACAGAGGGAAATCGATCCTTGCCCACCTAATTATTTGAGGTTACGGGTAAGGACGTCAAAAACAGCCCAAACACACACTCGGGAATGGTGTGTGTTTGGGCTTCTCCGAGAGTGACACGCTGGTGGGGCCCAATAGAAACATTAGCAGAGTAACCCCGCTGTTCAGCAGGCAGCTTTCACATCAGACTCCTTCAGCCAGAGCAGAAGACACGCAGATCTTCAGCCCTGACCATCTCCATTTACCTCGTAGCTCCCAGTCACACCGAGAGTTTTACGTTCAGGTGCTCCTGAGAAATAAATGCCCTGTAAAGGGAGGGGCTAGAGGTGAGGCTGAAGTTAAAGGTTGACTGGGAGTCAAGAGGAAAATGTTTAGTAGGGGAGTCTAATGTGAGAGCAGCCTGCTAAACATGCAGGGTTTAACCTCAGCAACCGGACTGTGTGATGTCTCCACCAGAGCTCCTGGTCACCTCCAGAGTGGTAAAGACCTAGAAGGTAAAGAGGACACAGGAACATAATTAACATCTTTAATGCCACAGGCATGTTCTCATTGGCTGAAAAGAAATTGTTCTTAGTTCCGTTTGTTTAGTCATCTACAGCCAAACATGAAACTTCACACCAGGCTGTCACATCAATGCACTGCGTTTGTTTCAGATGAACATATTTGGGCTAAACCGTCAGAAAATAGAAATACGATGTAAACCCATCAAACAAGAGGATCCTCAGCAGCCTAATGCACTGTCATTAGCACCAGCACGATTAACATAATGAATAATCATGTCCCCTAATTACACCAATTATTCCCAAGCATGCATCACCACACACACACACACACACACACACTATTCAAACAATTCAGACACTGATTGTTTAAGTTCTACACACGATGAATATCCTGTTCCAGCCCAAGATAAAAGTGTGAGACCACTAAAGAGACAGCAAGCACTTTAAACAAGCCGTCTATGGCTGCTCTTTGGACCTGGTGTCTTATCCTGGCCGTCTGATAGGACAACTGCAGACATACACAGCTTTCTTTCTGCCTTCAGCATATTTGCTGTGCAGTTTGTGTGCTAAAGGCAGCTCCAGTGTCATTTCCTGTTCTTACTGGCTTGATGAAAGTACTATTGCAACATGCTGTGGAAATTAACAGTTATTAGCTGTCATACTGGACCTGGAGTGGTTTGACACTGAACTGTGCGGTCTGCCTCAATGAAAAACTGATTCATTTTACCGTCATTAAAACTTTGTTGAAATTATAGAGAACAGAAGGAACTGAAAACACTATGAAACGTTCATGACTCAAAACCGTGGAAAATAACTAAATAAAACAAAAAGGGGGAGAGGGCGGGAGACAGAGAGAGAGACAGGAGAAGAGAAAAAAAAAAACAAAAAAACCCACACCATTGACCTTTAGGTCAAGGTCACTGAGATTTAAACTTCAAGATTTTTAGTAGATATACTTGTGGTATCAATTTAAAAATCCTGTGTCGCCTTGTTCTCATATTCAGTTTGGTGTCCATGCCACCTGCCAACCCGGCAGGGTGGCGATAACTTTTACAGATGGCCCGGTTTGGACCGATTCTCGGATGCTGGCTACGTGTCTCCCCCCCCCAAAAAAACAAACCCCATCCTAAATACATAAACGCAGGATCTAAGGCAGTCCACTAATACAGGAAGATACCCAAGTAAATAAAGTGGCAGCATCGTCTTTTTACCTCAGCACAGGTTGGGTGGATGCCAATGGTGGTGTCCAACTGTTCTTTGGTGACGCCACACTTCATGGCTGCACCGAAGCCCTGCGTCACCTCTCCTGCATTTGGTCCTAGGTAGTGGAAACCTATGACTCGATCCTGCAGTGTGGCATTAAAAAACAAAAACAAAAAAAACAAATCAGGAGCTTAGGCTGGTGGCTGCCACAGATTCAGGCACATTTGTCGGTTGCATTTTAGTTGCTCTGATCTTACGTTGTCTAGTTTGTTGCAGATGATCTTGGCGTAGCATTTGTTGTTGTCCCTGCCGGGCACGGTGAACTCCAGAGGCCAAAAGAGACTGTGATACACCTGAACATGAGACCAGAAACACATGAATGTAAAAGCTTCAAAACAAACGCAGTTCTGCGGTCCAACGTCAGCTCGCATTCACAGATGTACTGAAGAGTTTGTATGCCTGGAATAAAACACTAAACGCATGCATTTGCTTGATGGCAACCTGTGACAACCAAGTAAGTTGGAGACAGTTTCATTCAATGTGAAAGCAGCGACCAGAGCGCACAGTCAGCCGAGCCTCGTCTGTCATCAACAATTCAGCTGTTACCTCGAGGTTTTCCTCGCCGTAAAGCTCGATGGCTTTCTCCTCTGGCAGACCGCAGGAACCATACTCAAGCGGGGTGAAGACTGTGGTGGGAACATTGATGTAGTCACACTGCAAAAAAACAGCATTTGGTTAGTGATTAACAAAATCTTGTTATGGAACACCAGATTCATCATCTGGAGCACAAAACACTCTGACCTTCTTTATGTCCTTCCCTTTCAATGGCTTACTTCAGATTTTAACACTATACCTCTTTAAAATAAGATTAGTCTTAATGGCACCTTAACATTCAGTTTCCATCCTACGAAACAGGCCTTTATGCACCTTAAATAGGTACTAAGAGACTGTTCAGACACTTTATGTCTGGTAGTATTGAGTTGGTTGTAGTTTAATGGACAAATAGATTTTAGAATGACAGTCAGAAATCATGACACAGTCACGTTGTACTTACTTTGACCGTTGATCCTCCGTAGAGGCGTCGGGCCAGCAGCTTGCCAGCCTGGATGGCTACAGGTGTCAGCTCCCACTTGCCTTCCAGAATGTCGCCAATAGCATGGATGTGGGGCACGTTGGTCTGCTCTTCATCATTCACAGGAATCTTTCCATTCCTGCAGGATGGGATCATCGAGCATACATTTAAGACTTTTATCCCGTTTTGTGACTTCAAATTAAATATCCGAGTGTTGAAGTTCAAAGTTAAGTGGGTGTAACAATAATAGAAAATTACACAATTTTAACTGTGAATAACAGATATTTTCTTTATAATAAATCTTTACAATAAGCCTGACATTGTGTAGATGACTGGGGACCGTTATAGAAAGCACCAAAAAGAGTTATACACTCAGCAAAAAGCCTGCAGGAAACAAGGTTAAAGAGCACCACACAGATAAACGTTTGTGTGTCAGTGACAAAGCAGAAATGGATAACTGGCTATGTGGTCATTCATACTTAGCAAAAAGGAGAAGCACACTTGTAGTAGTATCCAAATCACTGGCAGTAGCCAGTGATTTGGATCTGCGCTGCGCAGGAGCAGAACAGCCACAGGCCCCTGAGCACAGAAGCCCTCTGGCTAACGCTGGGCTTCAACTAAAAATTGCTATGGTCATGAGACTCAGAACACTCTTTAAAGCTGGACTCATGCCGTCTTAATCCCTACAGGCCTCACAACACAGGCTCAGCCATTCAGTTATTCACACAAGAGTGGAAAGAAAGCCTTATAGAAAACACTGCATTTCTATGCTGGTATCAACAGCATCAATAATGACCTGCAGGAGGTGTCAGTCTGTAAGAATGTTTTTCCAAACCTAATTTTATACTTTTACTCTTTCAAAAACAAACAAACAAACAAACAAACAAACAAGCGAACTCAGAACAGAAAGCCTTTTTTAAAATATAGATACTTCCTTTGTTCTGTCACTTAATACCAATGTGATTTACAGCAGTGTTCTCATCTTACCCACAAGCCACCCCTCACCTCCCCACCAAATTCCCCCAACACTCACACCAGGCAGAGAGCCCTGAGCAGCAAGAACTGCTGAATCACTGTGACTGTACTGCGAGTATTAAAGGGACAGGGGAACACACGTACAAGCACTCTGAGAGCAAATCAAGCCAGCTCACCCTGGGCGGTGTTTACTTTTAATTGTATTTTCTGTATATTCACTGTGTTTTCTCTGGTCTTCAAGAAGTTTGCAGTGGACTAAAATATTATACTACAGTATATTTCTATCTCATTCCAAGAAACACATTTTGGGGCCAATTGGACAGAAAGACAGATGTGAAATGTAAATGTGAGGTCAAAGGTCAAGTCTCACATGATATTTGGATGCAGACTTTAAAAATAGTTTTAAAGATGACATTTTATGAAAGTTTGATCTCATTTGACCTTGAAGGAGAGGCCAGAGGTCAAATGTGACAGGCTAATACCATATAAAGATTTTAAAATTTCCATGTGTTGGCAATACACACCAGATTGTCACAATCATAGTTTCTCAGACCACGACCCCACTCTACATGCCTACAGAAGCCACAAAAAAGTTTGACCTATCAAGTTTAATGATGATTTAATGACACGTGCAAATACACCCGAAACATGGCCTCCTCGGCAGTAACAACATACTGAACTTACTTTGGGTTGACTTTGACTCCTGCCTTATCCAGGCCGAGCTTGTCTGTGCATGCGTCTCGGCCCACTGCGATCAACACCTGAAGAACAAAAACCCCAGCTTGTTAGCTTTAATGCAGTGTGATATTAATCCTTTGTCATTGCCAATTGTTCCAGAGACATGGCATCTTCTCAACACTAACATGACAGCTGATGATTACATGGCAGTATCTCAACATATCACAGATTATGTAAAATCATCATATCTTTGGTTTAGTTAAACTGTAAAAATGGGGGTTTAAAAAAAAAAGAAAAAGAGAGAAAAGTACCCTAAACACTACGGAGCGCGATTAATATTAAAGTGACCACAGAATAGTGATTATTGCAACACTAAATGTAGTTTCTTTCACAGAAATAAGCTGTGAGAGAAACCGTTTACTCTTTTGGCGGAAATACATGACGACGGAGCAGAGAGAGGGGTGAAGGAAAACCGAAGCGATACATACAGTGTTGTACTCTCCCTCGATGATCTCGTCGGTTTCTGTGGACTTGGCGGTCACCTTCAGCCTGCCAGGAGTTCCTGCTTCAAGCTCCTCTATCTGACACATAATTTAAGAGAAAAGGCTTAAAACATCATTCATCTATATGCTGATCAGAGTCTGACCACCTCCTGCGTTCACTATAAATCAAAGGCTTTTAATGTTGACCTATTAAGCACATGACCTGACAACATTAAAGATTACAGCTATTACCATTGCATGTAGGCATACTCCGAGATCAATAAGCTAAATCACAAACAGCAGGTTGTGTTCACGCTCACCTTTGTGGGTACATATTTACGGAGGAACTTGACACCGTGCCCCTCCATGTGTTCACCAGCGCGGTTGGCCATGTCCTGGTCGAAGCCCCTCAGCAGGATGGACCGTACCATGACGGTGACGTCGAGCCCGAGGCCGGCCAGAAAGCCGCCACACTCCAAAGCCACATAGGACGCTCCGATCACCAGAGTTTTCCCCGGGCAGTAAGGCAATGAGAAGAGGTCATCACTGTGAAAACAAAACAAACAAACAAAAACAAGGTGAGGTTAAAGCAGGTTTTTGTGCAGCTAGTTTTGCATACAAAGAATTTAGCAGGTGTGACACTTGCTTCTGCTGATCTAGACCTTCAGGATATTTTTTCTTTTTACCTCACAGGGTGTGGAGAGATGCTGTCTAATACTTATTTAAAGCCTTGAGCCACACTGTGGATTATTTAATAGAACAAGGTTCATGATGTTGCTCAGTGCTGCCCTGCACTCTGCTCCTACAAGCTGGTCACTCAAAATTTTAAATTCATTTCTTTTTTTCAAAGATTTTCAAATAATTAAATATTTCATGTCACAACAAATAAATCCAACCATATCCCGTATTACTGCTTATCCTGTTTTCAGGTGTGAGCTATAGGATGTGTAGCTTAATTTCAGTAGCTGACAACAAAAGTACCAAATCTGGCTGACTGTCCAACAACAGCTGTGAGATCCGAAGAGAATCCCCGAATAAACCCTACCAAGCCCAGGCTTGTTTCTTACATTGTTCAGACAGCTCTGGTTTAAGACCTTGTGGAATAAATGAGCCTCTCTGCCAAGACAGGAGCATAATCGTCAAAGACACCTGAGGATAATCTCACGTCAGCATTCGCAGAGCAGGCAGACAGACGGCTGCTCTGAGGCACAACAACCTGCTGGATCACTAAAGGGCAGGTTTGTTTTCAGAGATCACACCTTAAGGAAGTGACACTTATTTCAGCCATGAACCCATCCACTGGTCTAAAAAGGAGCTCTGGGTGGAGCTTCAGTCACTCACACACATTATAACATAAATTGTCAGATTCTGTGTACTCTGCACGGTGCTGTCACCTGGTGATGCAATACTCCTTGTCTCCGGGAATGCCCAGGTAACGTGGCCTCTCACCCGTAGCCAAAACAAACTTGGCTCCTGTGTAGAACGTCTCCTTCCCTCGTTTGTTTGTAGCCTGTCAGGAAACACAAACAGATATTTTGACACACATGCAACATAACAGGAAGCTTTTTCAATGTAGTGGATGTTTCTGAAACATCTGCTTTTTGTGCAACTAGTGAGGTGATTGCAACGACAGCAACAACTTCTAAACACCGATAAGTATTTTTGAAAAGCCTGTTTAGGACAAAAATAACAGTTAATTCAACAGGATGATTTCAAAGCTGACAGCTTATACAGATTAGTAACAGGTTGCGAGATGGTAACATGAGCAAGCAGAGAACGAAGACTTTATTAAGTTATGAAACGACTAAACCTCTGCATGACTTTATTGAAGATTCATTTTCATTGAAAGCAGTCGGTTACCTTGATTTTGTGTGGTTCCACAAACTCTGCATAGGCATTGACATAGTTGACATTCTTGTCCCTCAGTGATACCCTGTAGCCCCAGTTCAGGGAGCCAATGTAGTTGTTAACAGCAGTCTTCATCGTGTCCCAGTTGTGTTTCACTGAAGACAGAAACAGACACTCATCAGTAGAAGCAGTTGAAAGACTACGGGGTGCCTCCTAAATGGGCTCGCCTCCGATTTACCACGGCAAGCTGGTGTGATGTCACCCCTGCGTGACCTCCTGGGTCGGTCCCCTGAGCCCTCACCTGTCTCATCAAACTCCCAGCCGAACTTGCGCGCGTCCTGCATGGCCGTGGACAGCAAGGCCGTCTGGTGCATCAGCTTCTTGGGAATGCAGCCTACGTTCACACACGTTCCTCCAAGACCTGATCGTCACAGCCAGAGCACAGCAAAACTGTCGTTTAGCAGCCACTACAGATCCAGACAAACCCTGCGTCAAAAGTCTTACTAAAAGGAAGTATCATACCCCAAGTGGTTCCTTTTGGTGTGGGCACAACGTAGTCCAACACCATGACCTTCTTCCCCAGTGCAGCAGCTTCCTGTTGTTAAAAGATTATATCTTACTGCTGTGTTGCACAGTTTTATGGAGCAAACAGAAGTGGTGTAAGTGAATTACATCATCAGCAATAGTTTCACACTAGTTCTGAGAAATCACCAACCACCACAGATCAAGAACCACCTTGCACTATATTTCATTATGATAACACATTTTAGCCTTTCACAGGTTTCTGTTTTCCTGTCATTTACACTAGTACTCTAGTTTCTGTCCTGTGCCCTGTTTATCATACAAGTGTGTGAAAATCTCACTAACAATCCTCCCAAAGACAAAAGCCTGCAAATGTCTGAAATTCTGCCAGTGACCAAAGTTACAGCTGCACCCCCACACAAGTACAAAAGCACGGCTGTCTGTGGGATCCCCAGTTCACACAAAGCAGTCAAATCAGAGCTAAATACTGAATTCTGACATCACCTTCGAGCAGGCCAAGCCTCCAGAGCCGCCTCCGATGACGATCAGGTCGTAGTCGTAATTATCGCCGTTAAGCAGCTGCTGCAGGCTGCCGTCTTTATGGGCCTGACACAAACAGCAACACAACGTTTGTTACTGTAGCACTTAGCAATGCTAATCATTTCAAACAAAAACAAACAAACAAAGGGTACACTGAGCTTTTTCATACTAGGTGTTGCTATTAACAGATATCCCAGTCCAAGTCAGATATTAGCACTGCCACCCATTATCTGACGTGGATTCGTATCAGCAGTGTGTTAAGCGAGAGGTAAATTTTGCCATTCAAGTCTCCAGGGGACGCTACCGGTCGGGATAATATTATTATTTACAAGTAACTAGGTCTACAAAGATTAGCTGCAGCCATTTTACTGAATGTTTCTGAATATTTTCATTAAAGATTTTAAACAGTGGTGTTTTTTTTCTATTTCTTTTTCCTGCAGCTGTATGAAGTGTATGAGACGACATAGCCCACCCTGTTCATGCACCCCTGATGGAATAATCACCATAAACCTTTTTCTTTTTTACATTTTCAATGAGTTTCTCACAGCTTGGCTTAGTGGCATCATACACTGACAACCACATGGTTTGTTTTCACCTCTTTCCAGTTGTGACAAAAACAACCAACCCATTTCTGTTATGAGAAGAGGCAAGTTACAAGAAAAAACAAGTTACATCTGAGCTGCAAGACGACTTTCATTGCTTACCTGTAATGTTTTGTCACAGCCACCGATGTGCTTCTTGTTGATGAAAACGTTAGGAACCGTTTTCTGTCCGGTCATCTCAAGCAGCATCTCCTGGTAGCTTGTCCCATTATCTGAAGGGGGGGGGGGGCAAGTTTTTCACATGCTGAAACTTAGCCATGCATTGTGCGTTTATACCATCTTTGATGTGCAAATGAAATACAAATAACAAAAGGGAAGGGTAACCCTGGAATGTGTACTGCTGTAATAAACACTTTCCTTAGCTGATCCTGTGCTGACTTTTACTGCACGTTATGATCAATTATAGCCTCTGGTAATTAAGTTTGTTAGGTTTTCCACTGACTAACGTTTAACATCCACCACGTGCAACCCACCTCTAGCATTAAACCTTGGTAATTAACTCAGCAAGACAGGAGCAGTGAGGTACGAGTGCACTGAGATAATGGCACAGGGCCATCTTCGGTGAATGACTCAGCACATTTTGTGCTTTTGCAAAGACAGCCCAGACCGTGAACCAGTATAGGACAACGTTTCCGATATGTGAACAGAAAACCGAATTAACTACTGTGAAAATTTTATATTAAATTAGGGGCTTTGAAACTGACAGCACAAAGCAAAATGTACATTAAACAGGAAGAGGCTTTCAACAGACAAACTAGAAACATGGGCCTTAAACAAGCAGCTGGACTGTCATGAGTGAATTATTAAAAACCTACACTAAAATGTTAGCATAGCTAATAAAGCAAACAATAAACATGTATTGCTTTAGTTATACCAGGTCACAGACAAAGATGGTCACTCCCCTGTTTATACCTGCCTCTTTGTAACTTATTTGCTGTAAGAAGTGAAACATTTGTTTTGCTCAAAGTAATCTGCAGTTTTAAGCCTTTAAATGGAAAACTTGATACAACACTATAGCTAACTATAAAGCACTTACTTTACAATACTCCCAGCTGTTTTTTTATATAGTCATTCGCGATCTGAATAATACACATAAAGCTACTTATGGGCAGCCACGGAGTGTAACAGCTGCTGACAAACACATTAAATATCCCTCACAGCGGCTATCAGTTACCTCACAATGCTCGTCTTACCCATAAGATCCAGCTCCACCACATTGCACTCGACTTGCAGTTCTTTGAACAAGTCTTTCACCTGAAAACACAAATAAGGTAAAAGATTAATCCTACATCAAACGCACACAAACTTGTCCACACGTTAGAACATTTTCATACTAACAAATATGTCATCTTGTAACTGTCAGGTAAGCCTTTGTGTCCAGGTTATGGCGGCAGAAGGCAGCATTTTAAAAATGGGAGAAAAGTATGAGTTTTAAATAAATTAGCGCAGCTTTTTAAATACAGTGCGTTCAGAATTTACAGCACATTGTAGCGAATCACTAGCAGAGTTAACTAAGAACAATACGATATGTAAAGCTGACTTTTCAAGGAGCTCGTTCAGAGGCGGCTAAAGCGTCCCAGGCTTAAATATATAACACTGGATATTTATCTTCCGCCATTGTTGACCTAACGTAAATTACATTAAAGGCTATGCTGTTCGGTTTTGTTTTTGTCATTTAGCGAGCTTATGCGTAATAGTAAAGTTCTAGCCACCAAAGTTGATGACTGTACTAACGCAGCAAGGCCAAACCAGCAATTAGACCAAGCCCGTGTACTTCGCGGGAGAAGGTGGAAGTTTCTGACCGGCGCGGAGCCTCTACCGCCTACGACAAACTAAACGCCTTACCTTTACACAAAATGGGCAGTAGCTTTTGCTGAACACAATCACTTGATTGGAGTCGATAAGCGCTTGTATCTGAGATTTGAGTTCCTTCTTCCCACTGTCATTTTCGACGGGAGGCATTTTCGGATATTTCCGTCTGCCTGAGCAGGGCAAGCTTAGGTAGACGGCTGGCTACGGCTGGTGAAAAAAAACCGAACAAACCGCCTCTCTCTGTACAAACTCGAGAACAGATCTAAATCTCTTGAGTCTGTTTCCCAGAGAAAGTACTTCTAAAAAATATACTCGAGCCGCGGGTCTATCCCGAATCTACTCCCTTTGCTGTCAGCAGCTAGTCTACCAACCGCGCCAAACGTCTTTTACTATTTCTTGTCTCGTTACGGTGGGTGCGCTCGATCTGAGTCACCGCGCTCACCGTGAGCTCCCTTGGTAATCACTACGGGCAGGAAGAACCCCTCCCGCTCGGGAAACCTCGTGCTATAAAACACGCATCTAACTATAAACGTCACAGGGTCGGCTAATTACCTGCCGTAAAGTACAAGAACTGTTATGCAATCAAAATATTCCGCTTAAAATAAAGTATTTTAGAATTAAACGCGCATCTACGTAAAAAATAAGTAGCAACTGTCAGTTAAGGGGACGCTAACACAAGTTGGGGGCCTACAGGCGTCTCCGGAAGACAGCTAATCCTAATTCAAGACAGGAGTGAATTGAAGAGGAGCTGTACAGGAATGTACTGATGTATTGTTGACGTTTGACAGCAACAGAAAGCTAAGTTGACAACCGTGTGAGCCCCTAGCCCCTGAGTATTTCAGCAGTATTGTGAATATTACTTGTCTAATTGTGGGTCCTGTAACGCTTACAGGCTGGTGTCTACCGCCATCTGCTGGTAAGTGTGCCACAGGTACATTTTCGCCGTAATAATTTTCCAGGTTCTTCCTTCTTAAACGGGCTATTCCTTCCTTTTGTCACAACTTCCTATGGCAAACTCCAGATGTCCACTCTGTAGCACAATTTCTGTTAAAAGTTCAGTAACCCTAATAATAAAACGTCATGTCTTAAATACACTTTAATTTAAAATAATAAAAACTACGTAAACCAATATTAATACAAATGTTTTTCTCTCGATTTTTTTGGTTTCTGAAGAAAGAACATAGACAAGATGATAGATTGATAAAGACATGCATAAACCAATATTTCAATTTTGTATTATTCATATATGGTATTCACCAAACCATAACAACAGTCGGCTCAGGGTGTTTTATACTGTAAGGTTAAGATCCTACAATAGTATAGAAGCAACATAGAAAACATCAACAATCAAATGGCCCTCTATGAGCAAGCACTTGGTGACAGTGGGAAGGAAAAAATCATTTTAACAGGAAGAAACCTCAATTAGAAACAGACTCAGGGAGGGGTGGGCATCTGCTGTGATTGGTTGGGAGTGATGAGAGGAAGACAGGAAAGAAGACACACTGTATAAGAGAACCAGAGATTGATAATAGCAGCAGGCCAAGACTATTGCAGCATAACTAAGGGAGGATTCGGTGTCACCTGATCCACCCCTAACTATATGCTTTAGCAAAAAGGAAAGTGTTAAGCCTAATCTTAAAAGTAGAGAGACTATCTAACTCATAAAGGCAAAATGGGAGCCTGGAAGCTGAAGCCTCTGCCTGTGAATTCACTTTCAAATAAGCCCATTGTGTCATTTTTGTTTAACATTCACAATAAAAGTCATAAGCTGGTCAAAAATGACTTCATGTTATTTTTTATAGGGGGTGGCTGCAGATCAGCCACTAATCAGAAGGTCAGTGGTTCGATCCCAGGCTGCCTCCTGGCTGCATGGCAAATATCCGTGGGCAAGATACTAACCCCATGTTTGCTGCTGGTGGTGGTCAGAGGGCCTGGTGGCGCCAGTGTCCTCTGTCAGTGCACCCCAGGGCAGCTGTGGCTACAACATAGCTTGCCATCACCTGTGTGTGAATGACTGAATGTAGTGTAAAGCGCTTTGGGGTCCTTAGGGACTAAGTAAAGTGCTATACAAATGCAGGCCATTTACCATTTATAGTATAGTGTTACTGGAAGCTAAAGTAATGCCATTTAGACCAAGTATCTAGTTAGAGACCGTATTTATAAGATTTTTAGGACAGAGTACAAGGACCTCAGTTTAATCTAAATTTAGGGGCAGGAAATTAGAGGTCATCCAGGTCCTTATGTCTTTAAGACATTCCTGCTTTTAACTAATTAGTGTGTGTCATTTGGCTTCATGCATAGATAAAGTCGGGTATCATTTGCATAGCAGATGCCTTGCATTGAAGGAATCTTATTTTTTTTGGTACCGGTAATGGTTTTATTTTGTTGTATTTATGTATTTATAATATTGTCGGACATAAACCAGTCTGTGGCGCAAAAAAGGTTGGAGACTGCTGGTCTAAGGCACAGATGTCAAACTCCAGTCCCCGAGGGCCGGTGTCCTGAAATTTTTACATGTGTCCCTGCCGCAACACCTGAATAAAATTAGTAGGTCATTAGCAAGACTCTATAGAAGTCAATAGCATACAATCAAGTGTATAGAGTCTTGCTAATGACCTACTAATTTTATTCAGGTGTGTTGCGGCAGGGACATAAAGAAAAGTTTCAGGACACGGGCCCTCGGGGACTGGAGTTTGACACCTGTGGTCTAAGGGAGGCATGTATTATGTAAACAGAATTGGACCTAGCGCAGGATAATTTTTCTGTGTGAAGAAAACTCTTCATTTACATGAACAAATCAGAATCTTTTCGATCGATATGAGTCAAACCACTACAGTGCAGCACCTCAATAATGTGGAAAGCTGCACTGAGGTCTAAAAAGAGAAGCACATAGATGAGTCCACTGTCAGAGGCCATAAGAAGATCACTTATAACCTTCACTAATGCTGTTTCTGTGCTGTGAAGAACTGAAACTTTTTAAATAAACCATTCATCTGCAGATGATCAGTTAGCGGTTTTATACAAATTAGGGCTACATTAAGAAAAAATATACATATTATTGATCATTTTGAGAAAAAAGTCAAAAAAGTGTGGAGGTTACAGTTGCTTCAAGCCAAAACTGTCTGCTATACAATCTACAGAATGGTTTGTGTAGATGAGTTACTGAAACAATTTGATCAGTTGTCTTGTGACACAGCATACATCCTCTTTAGTGTATGAGGGTGTAACCATCGATATCCTTGCATCTCTCCACTGTCAGACATTTCATTTTGTACAAATCAGCTCTTCCACATCTGATCCGATGCAGCTTTCTGGAGCATCTTTCCAGTCCCCATACTGATTACAACACTATGTTTATGTGCTAAAAGAGAAATCATTTCCTTGTAACTAAAACTATTCTGAAATACAATCTTACTAATTCATCTATAGAAGGCATTTTTAGAGGGTACAGCAACCACACCAGTTTGCTTTGAAATAAGTATAATCTCCACATTTTTCTCAAAATGATCAATAATATATTTATTTCTCTTAATTTGGCCCTAATAGTCCACAGTAGTTTTACAACTACTCTTTCAAGAATTTTTGAGATAAAAGGAAGTTTGGAGATTGGCCTATAGCTGGGATAGTTGGATCAAGTGATGGATTTTTAAGAAATATTTTAAGGCTTATGGTGTTTGCCTGTGAGTCACTAACCCAACAACAGATGTTTTTGTTTCTCCAGGACCTGCCAAAATGTCCCCAAAAGGCAGAAACATCCACCCTACAATAACTCTAAACAAACCTTCTGTCCACATGAAGTTAGAAGGAACTTTTAATCACTTAGCAGTGAAATAAATCACCTCCTCACTCTAATGCACACTATAGCTACTTGTCCTCATCTTAACCTAAAACTAACTTTACATGATTGATACATGTTTTTCACTGAGGTCTGTCCCAACAAAATGAATGAGTAATACAAGTACACACACACACCTATAAGTTGCTGCACTGGTATGTGGTTACGACTGTATTTCCCCAGTACGACCACACCTTTGTTAAAGCATGGCAATAAACCATTAACATGTAACATCCAGATACTGGATAGTAGGACGAATGTATAACAAGTTTTGGTGACATTTATTCATACACTATTACATTTATTTTTGTACATGTGAGATATTCATATAATATTAATTAATTAATAATTAGATATGTTAAGTTACAGCTAGATGAAGCTAAAATATTATACAAAGTAACTAAAATGAGCCTATCACCACCCCCATCAAGATAGCAAAATATGGAGCCAGTAAAACTTGATCTACTGCCCACACTTCATGTGTTCACAGAGTTTCCCAGAATTTGTACTTTCTTCATAATCTTCATCACAAACAGAATAAGAAATAAATGAGGACAGCAGGGTTAACAATAGTTCCCAAATAGCTTTAAAGTTCCCTAAAGGTCTAATTAAACAGCCTTCTGTGAATATTAGCTGAATTTAACAATCAGCCGTGATTGTCTGACCTTGTTCTGTTATTATGCTGTAGGATGTATCATAACATATTAGTCATAGTGTCAAGAAGGAGATGTGTCAATAGCTTCCTATCAGAAAACGTGTTAGGAAGTCAGAGCAGTTTCCAGGAATCCTTTTTTTTTTAAATAGGGAGAGTTGATTGCCTGGAATAACTGTCGTGCAAAGTGTTTAAACAGGCATTGATGTTCTTTGCTGAAATAAAAATACATAGTACTGGATTGGGTTTATTGATTACTTATGTACTATGTTATAATGTAGATATAGAGGATTTATATTTTTAAAAGGTGCAAAATAATAAGCAGTTAAATATAAATCTGACTGAGATGCTTTGCCATAAACTTAAACAGACCGTTCATGCTTGCAAAATCTCAAATGTGGCTGAAACCAGTTCTGCAAAAAAGAGCATTGTGGACAACTAATTGCCAGTTAATGCAAAAACTTGACTGGACTTCAAGACCGTCATTAGGTTTAGGAGGAATTTCTTTTTCCCATAGGATCAGGTAAGTTTGGATAACTTTTTCCCCTTAATAAATAAAATCATTTAAGAACTGTATTTTAACTTGGGTTATCTTTGTCTAATCTTAAAATGTATTTGATAATCTGGAGCATGTAAGTGTGACTAATATGCAAAAAAGGAAGGAGGTGAATATTTTTTTACTGCATTGTATGTAAGCTAATAACAAAGAAGTTTGTGAAAACAGAACAACTTATTCGCATTTAAGTAGAAATGTGAAAACACCAGCTGGATGAAACATGTAATTATGGAAAATATTCAAAGTATTGTCATTTTAAAAAGATTTAAAGTTACAATGTCTAAAATATCACCACTAGATGTCAGCAGATTGCAGCTGAATTCTGTTTTACCACTTCCCAATTCAAGCGTACAATGATGTTTTTATGCTAGCTGTGTGCCCCCTGTGTGGGTGTTGAGCAAAGCAACCAATATGGCAAGTATACCTTAGTCCTAGCTACAGTAGCCACTGTAGAACAAAAAGCTCTGGCAGCCATTCATCTGTAGCGAGTGTAGGCTGTCAGGAAGCTCACGTCATGTGTCAATATGTGTCCGTGTTTGTTTACTCTGGAGGAGGCTGTAAAACTTTGTGAAAGAGTCTGACTGGAGATGGTCCGTGAAGCTTGCTGCTGGGGAGCGCTGCTGTTAGCTGCTGTTAGTGACGCCTTCTTTTAAATGGATATAATCTTGTTGTTTTAAATAACTTTTAAGTAACTGCTGTGCTCATAAGGAAGCAATAAATAATTTTATTAGGTTATTTAAAAACATTGTACATTGATTATGTTGTACAATGTTGACACACTGATTAGGGTGTAATTACATCTTAAAAATACATAGGAGCAGGCGCCAGTTTGTGTAAGCCGCCATGTTGACTCATCATCTTGAATACAGTGGCCAAGATAGACATTGCAGTTCCACCTAATCACATTTTATGTATGTGGCTAGATTGTTGTGGTTTAAAGATCACAGATGGCTCTTTCAAACTACACACAGCCATTTAATAGATTCAACAAAGTGCTGGAAACACTCCCCAGAGATTTTGAGCCATAATGATCTCATAGCATCACACAGTTGCTGCACATCCATGATGCAATGCTCTTATTTCCCCACATCGCAGGGGTGCAGTTTTGGATTAAAATCTGGTGACAGTGGAGGCATTTGAGTACAGCAAATTCATTGTTATGTATAAGAAACCAGTGTCAGATGATCTGAGCTTTGTACCATGTCAGAAGATGGGTACACTGTGATCATAAAGGGACAGAAGTGGCCAGCAACAATACTCAGCTAGGCTGTGGCATTTAAATGATGTTTAGTTGGTACTAAAGAGCCCAAAGTGTGCCAAGAAAACGTCCTCCACACCATTAGATCACCAGTGTACTGAACTGTTGATAGAAAGCAGGTGAAGTCATGCATTTATGTTGCTTACACCAAATTCTGACCCTACCAAGTTCAGAATGTTAGAGCAAACACTGAGACTCATCAGACAAGACAGCGTATTTCCATTATCCATCTATTATCCAGTTTCAGTGAGCCTGTATGGACTTCTTAGCTGACATGAGTGGCACGCGGTGTAGTCTTCTGCTGCTGTAGACCATCTGCTTCAAGGTTTGACCAGAGATGCTCTTCTGCATACCTTGGTTGTAACGAGCGGTTGTATGAGTCACTGTTGTCTTCCTATCAGCTCCAAACTGTCTAGTCATTCTCCTGTGACATCAACAGCAGCTTTCTGAGCATTTTGCCCAGATGACTGCTGCTCACTAAATATCTTCTTCAAACCCTGGAGATGGTGGTGTTGGAAAATCCGAGTAGGTCAGCAGTTTCTGAAATACTCAAACCAGCCCGTCTGGTCACCAACAACCACGCCATATTCAAAGTCACTTAAATAGCCTTTCTTGCCCATTCTTGATGGGCAAGAAAGGCTATTCAAGTGATTGAACATGTGATTGAACAGCTAATGGTAATGGACTGTTTCTTATATAGCGTTTTTCTACTCTCCCGGAGCATCAAAGCAGTTTATACAACATGCCACATTCACCCATTCACACAAGCACTGTCTTCTATGCTTCTAGTGCTTACTAACATTCACACACATTCATACTCCGATGGAATCGAACCACCATTAGCTTTTTATAATTATTTGAACATTATAAAAAGTACCTAATGAAGTGGCCAGTAAGCGTACAGATCCGATTATTCCTTTATATATGAATAACAATATTCGACCGTAAAGAAATCTCCGGTCAGACATATATATATATAATATGAAAGGCTGATACGTGAGGTCTTGTGTAATTCTCTTTGAAAAAATTAAAATAATTGGCAGCATCATCTGCTGCCGCTAACCCTCACCCTGCCCGCCTACGTCACGTCGCTGAATCAGCTGCGCTGCACCACAGAAGCGTAATTTACGCACATAATTTTCAGGTGAGTTTTCGCTGGAAGAGTTTACCTGGCCGCAGGTGCAGGAGTGGATTTCTCAACTCTTACGTGACGTGTTTTCAGCAGATGAAAACACGCAGGAACGTTTCCAAATGGCCTAATTTCTTTGACAAGTCGCAACAGGACGAGCTGACTGGTCTCTGGCTGCGCGCGCGTTTTGACATTGTGTTGCTCCACCTCCGCCTACAACAGCTGAAGTCGCAGTTGAATCGCACGGAGGAAGCGCACAGCAGTCAGGGAGGAGAGAGAGACAGCGCGACAGCTGACGATGGCGGAGAATAAGATGGGCCCGAACCTCCAGGCTGGAGCCGGAATCTTCGCGAAACGGGTCCAGAAGTCCTTGAATCGAGCCCAGGAGAAGGTGAGCCAGAGGAGATCCACTTTTTAAAAAAAGTTTCACTGAGCCCACGCAACTTCTTGACAGTGCCCGAAAGTCACTGCCACGGCTCTGTTAAACTATGAGACGGACATATTGAGCTTGTTTTATTAAGCTGCTCGGTGTTGAGGGCTGGAAAAGCCAGTATGAGAGAGGGAGAGAGACCTTGGCATCATGTTCCCACGATGACAGGCTTCTGAAATCGTGTTTCGCTTCTAAGCAGGGTGATTGGTTGAAAAAAATCCCCCACTGATTTCACTTTTGTAATCAGTGTGTGTGTGTGTGAGAGAGAACTGCTCGACTTCATCACTGCCGTCTTTTCAGCTGTGTTTCGTTGCATGGTTTGTAAGGGCATCAATCAATCTGGACGCGTTTACGCACTGTGATCCTGACCACAAGACAGCATTCAAAGCAGTCTGCACACTGTGCTGTACCAGACTGAGCCACTTACTCCAGTTCATGCGTGTGGGTTCACCGTTAACCTCACTAAACTGGCCCCTTTTTTTAACCACTAATAAAACGGTAGCTTAGATTTCCCCCGTCTGAGCAACATGCTGTTGTTCACTGCTATGCAGCTGTGTGCGGACACAGAAATGCTGCTACTTCCTGACTGTGCACTTCCTCTCACTAGCTGTGTCTTTCTCGGTTTGTGGTCAACAAACTTGAATTCACCACTCCACCTAAAAGCAGCAGCTACAAAGGCTTGCTTTTTCGGTACAGTGAAGACTAAAGGGCTGTTTTGGGGCGACTCTGTGATTTCTGTGGTGGTAAATTAAAGAATGGGCATGATGATGAGCTTTTATATGCAGATTTCAAGTCAAAGGTTTCAAACAGCTGCACTCGTTGGGCTGTGAAGGGCTCAGAAAAAGTTAGCCACATGTGTCTGGTTAAGTTTTGGGACGGGTGTAAATGGTGCTCTATGTAGAGTGTTAGTCTGGTTAGGTCAGTATATCCACACTGTCAGATAGATCCACTTTACATTACACAGGTTTATTTTGTTATGTTGAAAGTGTGTGTATCACTGCATGTCGTAGTCACAAACCTTTAAAGAATCAACAGTCATCTGTATTTTCTGTGTTTGCAAAACCTATTTTTAAGTTGTTGTTTTTTTTCAATTTGAGCCTCAAAAATTCATCATTCAGTGATTCAGCAGCCAGATGCTGGAGGCAGAGTTTAATATATAGTTTTAAAAAAATATGTAATTTGGTCATAGATTGTATTTTAAAGGTGGTGACAAAGTGGTGTAAACTTTCTAATGGCTGTCAGGGGGCAACATGGCTGGTTGCAGATCAGACATGTTGAACATATCCTACATGTCTGTGACCTCAGTAAACGTCTGGACACAGATGCTGGTTTCAAGTCTTAGTGAAAAAAGCATGATGTTAATCTTGTAAATTACGGTCTTTCTTAGGTTCAGAACAGATGACAATGCAGGGTGTGATTTAGGGTGGGCCTACCATGTGATTAGCAAGGTGCTGCAGTATGAGCATTCAGGATCCTTTGGTTTCTTAGCTCATCTTGTCTCGTTTCAAAACATCAAGTTGGCGGCAGCCAAAATGCCAATCTTGAACTTTCAGAATGAAAGTCTGTAAACCACTGGTGATGTGATGGGAGCCGTTTTTTGTTTACAGTCTATGCACTAAACAGACCATTTGAATGTGAGGGAATGTCGGAGCTCTCCTGTTGTGGGCGCCCTTGAAGCAGAGCTACTAAATAACTAGAGGACCAAGCTGAAATGTTTTTTTTACTACATGTTGGACTGCCTACGCATCATTGTGGACCTAATATACAGTATCTGCAAAAACATCATGTGAAGGAAAACTCAATGAATTAGGTTTAATGTTATTGCATTTATATAGTGTAAAAAAAAAAAAAAAAAGGCGTTACAAATGGTGGAGCTGAACTACACAACACAAACAATCACCAATAAAGTAACTCAACAGTTCTGTGGGAGATTCAGGTGTGTTATACCTGCTAAATATTGGTAAAATTAGGTGAGGTCTGATGAACTTACTACTTGCAGTTCCTAATTTTTCTATTTGCTTTCTTCAAATTCCAACTTTAGGCGATATTATTTAGTTGCACTTGCATGTACTCTACAACACCTGTAGGCAGGCTTTGATATAGTTTAACTTTAATCTGTATGAGCACAATCTGTAGAAACCTCTCGTGGCATATTGTTAAAATTTACTCAATCTGATTTTTTTTTTTAATGCTTTCAGGTCCTTCAGAAACTGGGCAAAACTATGGAAACCAAAGATGAGCAGTTTGAGCTCTGTTCCCAGAACCTCAACAAACAGCAGGTACTCCAACAGCGTAACCACAGTTTCTAAATGGTAGTCTTCTGCTTTCTGCTCTACAACCTTGATAAAACCCCTTTAACATCTTTAATCTCGAAGCTCATTTGTTTCCTTTTACCAAAATTCTTCACATAATTGCAACAGGGCCAAAAAGTGTTTTGTGTCTTTTTTTCCCTGCACTGACGTGCCAACTCACAAGTTCAGGCAATCATCCTGGCCTTGAAAACAGGAAATGCAAGACAGAGCTCCTGCCTATTTTCTTATCTGTTCTGTGTAAATACGACTTACTATGTCTCCCCTAGAGATCTGTGTGCAGCATTACCCTAAATTGTGAAAGAGCTGTCATTTAAGAAAGGTTTTTACAGGCTGACGAACTGAAAGCCTCAGACTGGCCTTTCTGAACAGCTCTAAATGTAGACTATTTAAAATTTAGAAAAGAGGAAGCAAAACCACTTTCATTTTAAAAGTAACAAAATGCCTTCATTTATTGTTGCGTACTGGTGATCTGTATTCCATGTTACTGTATTAATACTGTAATCGCTGCCACTGTTGGGCTTCTGTTGCTCAGGTTTTAAGTTCACCGAGTGGCAAACAACTACACTACATACTGCAGGGAAGTTGCCGAAGAGCAACAGGAAGGAAGTCTACCCACTGACACTCCATGCTGCTTTCACTTCACAAAAACCACATAAGATATTGTGATTGTTATTTAATTTAAGCTCCAAGTTGTGGTGAGACTGCAAGGAGCTGCGATGTCAAGCAAACTGATGCAGAGAGAGTTTCACAGCAAACTAACAGCCTGCAGTCCAGCTGAAGCACACTGATGTCAAGGAAATGATGCAGCACAATTTTCTTATATTGTCCAACTGTTACTGGGCGTCACTGAATTGAACTTTTCTCCTTTCTTCCTGCACGCAGATCGACGGAAGCAGGTTGTTTAAAGATGTCAAAGCCTACTATGCAGCAGTGAAAGGTGGGTTTGCAAAGCATGGATTGAATCCCCAGTCTTACTGAGGGGAGAAGTTGAAAACTAGGGAAGTGAAAGTCTTCTATTTTTTTGTGGGAGACTTTTGCAATCCTGTCTGCGCTACCAAGTTGTAAAGATCCCTGATCCCGCCTTAAAAAAAAATAGCAGACGCAGCATCGCATATGTGAGTCATGTATGAGAAACCGTTGTTTTTCATGTTGTCAGCTTTTGCGCCTGCATTGTGAGCTCCAGTCAGGAAACTAGTGTTGTTTTGGCCTTTGTAATGTGGGTGCAGCAGCAGCACCAGAAACATTAAAAACAATACCACCGTGGTGCTGTTTGTGCTGCCAGAAGGTAGATGGGCTCATTCCCATGGAGTCATGACTACATTTTAAATTTTTTTTTTTTTCTTCCTTTTTACAGGCATGCATGAGACATCTAAGCGGCTATCCCAGACGCTGAGCGACATCTATGAATCGGACTGGGATGGAGTGAAAGATCTCGCTGTTATAACAGAAGTAGGATTATGATGCAGCCACTGTTTTATTTGGGAAGTCCCACTTTGGTTGTGTGTGTCTCCCCCCCCCCCCCCTTGTGGCATGGTAGCTAAATGCCACAAGCACAGATTGGGATCTGACTGTTTGAACACTTATCAGTCACAAGTTAGGCCAGCCCTTCTTTGTCGTCAATCTACTAACTCTAATTTACAATTTGGGCATTATTTGTCTTCGCCATGACTACAAACGAGCAAATGGGGCAATAAACTGATACGAAAATTGTTTACTGAGGGCATGGATTAATTGAGAAGAAGGCTAATTTTTCCATAGATTTCTGTACAACCAGACTATAAAGGATTTGCCCCCTGCTGGCCATTATTAAGAATGCTAGTGGCAGAGGTTTCTTCCTGTTAAAAGGGAGTTTTTCCTTCCCACTGTCGCTAAGAGCTTACTGACAGGGGGTCATCTGATAGATAGTTTTCTGTGCATTATTGCGGAGTCTTTAGCTTGCAGTTTAAAGCACCTTGAGGTGATTGTTGATTTAGGTGATGTTGACTGTGATTTGGCGATTCATAAATAGAATAGAATTGAACTGAATCCTACTGATACAGTTTTTACTTAGGACTACTGTGGATCATGTCATCAATATGTTTCACTGGCTGGAATCACACACTTCTTTAAAATATTAGTGACCTTCATGCAACATGTACTAACAAATACCCACATTTAAATGCAAGTTCACTCTCTGGTGTGAGGTCCAGAAACTCATGAGGAGAGTTTGGATATTATTTTTCTGTCTTGAGCTGCTTAATTCCAAAGTCCTTCTAGATGCAGTTCTCTCCAGCTGCTCAATGCAAAGAGTTGACACGGAGTCTCTGGCTAAAACAAACAGTCTGAAATTCAATAATTATGTTTACCTACATCGTTGCTACAGTGAGCAGGTATATCTGCCACTGCACAGCTGAACTCAACTGTGCTGGGATGTAGTTGTGAAGAAATTCGCCTTACAAATGAAATATCCCTGGTTCTGGGAGGAGAAAGGAACGGGTCACAAGCTAGAGTACTGCTAGTGCTGGTCCCAATCCCAGATAAATGGGAGTGTGAGTAAGGACGGGTATCCAGTGTAAAATTTCTGCCAAATCAAACATGTGGTTCTGTTTGGTGTGGTGACCTCATGGGAAATAAAGGAGCAGCTAAAAGTACCGTCATCTAGAGTCAAAGAGTCAAGCAAGTTATACCCATTGAATACAGATATTATATTATAGTATTTCTGCTAAATATAATAATTCTCCTAAATTCCTGTATTTCTGAGAAGTTATCATGTTTGTGCTAAGTTACAATATTTCTGCTAAGTTTTGCTATGTTATAGTGTTTCTGCCAAGTATTATGTTTCTTCTAAGTTATTGCAGTTCTGCTAAGTAATTACATCTTTGCTAAGTTGTTATGCTTCTGCAAAGTTATTACAGTTTTCACAACTTTTCAGCTTTTTCAGCTAGTTTCAGCAGACAGCTTCAGCCGTACAGCTTCACACAGCATTTTTGCAGGAAATGCAAATTTTATAGTTGTCTTAAATATTTATATGAGACATTCAAAATTAGACTAATGCTAGTTAAGCAGCAATATGTCAAACACAGACCATGGAATGTCAATAAAAATATCTTTGTAAGGATGAAATAACAATGGATGGAGAGCATTGGGCGAGTACTGGGTTAAATTACACACCAAAGCCTGGAATGTCCACTGTTGACTAACTGTCAACTATAAAGCGAGGGCCTTGTCACTAATTATTTTGTGGATGGGATGGTTTCCATTAGTAAGTCAGCTCTCACATTGGACAAACTGCGACTGAAGCTTTCCATAATGTGCAACACTGTTTGTATGCTTGCCTATATTTGTGGCTTAGTGCAATGGGAACAAGAGTTTTTAACTCTAATGTGGCACCATCTGTTTTTCTTAGAGTGAAGACTTGCTGTGGAACGACTACGAAGAGAAGATAAATGACCAGCTTGTCCGCACCATGGAGAACTATACAAGCCAGTTTCCTGAAGTCAAGGTAAGCCGACGCTCAAATGAGTCCTGCAGAACTGCAAGGCGATGCTAAAACAGCTACTTTGGTCTCTCAGGTGCTAAGAGGTCTTTGAATTTCTGTGTTCACTTTGAAAAACTGTTTTTTTCAGGAACGAGTTGCCAAGCGTGGACGAAAACTGGTGGACTATGACTCAGCACGACACCACCTGGAGGCGCTGCAGGGTGCAAAGAAAAAGGATGAAGCTAAAATAGCCAAGGTTACATTACTGTTAAAGCCTGCGCAGCACAGACGTGCAGTGTGCCGCTGACAAAGACGTCTGATCTCGACTGTATTTTCTTCTTTTAAATCCTCCTTAACAGGCAGAAGAGGAATTCAACAAAGCTCAGAATGTCTTTGAAGAAATAAATAACGAGCTGCGCGAGGAGCTGCCTGTTCTCCATCAGAGGTATGCTTCAGCAGCAAGTAGACACAGAACTAGCTCAGTGGAATCTCAGTGGGAATCTGGATCATGAGTGGATAAATAAAAGTAGAATATGGATGTAGGTTTTTAAGACTTGCATATTTCGACCATTCTTATATGAAATCACCTTTCAGATTAAATTTATACAGATTTGTATTATTTTGGGAGCTTTTGTGTTTGTATTGGATACAAAGTTGAGATGACAGGGTATACACTATATTGACAAGTCCCGGGTCACCTTCACGTTACACCTACAGGAGCTGCTCGGCCGTGGAAACCCATGCCATGAAACTCTCAGTGTGGAGTTTCTGTGCTGATGTTAATACTTCATGTGGTTTGCCACTTGGTGGCTGAGTTGCGGTGACTCCTAAAGGCTTGCACACTGCAATAATACTACTTGATTGTGGAATATTTAAGAGGGAAGACATTCCACAAATGGACTTTTTGCAGTGGTAGCACCCTATTACGGTACCACACTGGCATTCAGTTAACCTTTTAGAACAATCCATTATTTCGCATGTTTATAAAGGGTAGACTGCATAGTTAGGTGCTTGATTTTATACACATGTAGCAAAGAGACTAAGAACAGCTGAATTAAAAGAGAAAGATGTGAACCAATATTTACGTGGCTTATATGTTTAAAGGTACGTCAGCCAGTATAACTGAACCTAAGAAAAGTGTCATGTGGACAAACTGAAAGTTCAACTTTGTCTTTTTGTCTGTGCAGTCGGATAGGTTGCTATGTGACGGTCTTCGAAAACATTTCCAACCTGAGGGATGTTTTCTATAAAGAAATGAGCGGGGTAAGATGTCACACATCGCCTTCAACTTCCTCACTCTCTCACCGGCAATGTGAATTGAAGGTGGACGGTGTGCTTGTGTTTACAGTTGAACCGTGAGCTGTACAATGTGATGAAGAAACTGGAGACTCAACACTCGGGCAAAGCTTTCATCATCAAGGGCCTGAACAGGTAGGGTGTTCTGCTGCACATGTTGCATCATTTGTGGCAGCTGTGTGCGCATTAAGAAATGTCTTGTCTTGAAACGCATACAAACTCTGTCTCTCAGGCTTAAAATAGTCTCCCGTGAAACCAAAATAATAACTGAAAGATGCTAAAATGGTTCTTAGTGCTGAGAGGAGATGAAAACAATGGGAGATAATGTGGGTTTGCGTGCACAGTAGAGACCTCCATTGCTCTCATTGTGTTGCCCAAATGTGGACACTTGTTTTTAGAGTTGTTTGTTTCTGTGTCGGAAGCGATAAGATGGCCACATAGGCGAGTGGAAGGTGTTGCATACATAGCCTTGCAAAAGTTTTATCTTTGAAATAAATGACACAGACATGCAAGGGTTTGGCACAAAAGTGTTTGTATTCGTATAAGAACGCTCAGTTCTTCATGAAACCAAATTAAATGAAATACTCTAACCACTTTTTTTTTTTTTTTTTGTCTCTGACCACAATTTTTTCTAACTTGCATCCTGTACTGATGCTTCTGGGAGATTGTTCTTCGTGTTTTTCGTAAACCAGGTTGCGATTTTTGCCCATACTGGATCTTTAAATGGGCTGTAACTCAACAAACAACAAAATCTCAAACTAGCATTCACTTTCAGTGCTTCCTATCTTGTAGACTGAGGGTTGGGGAACTCCAGGCCTCAAGGGCCGGTGTCCTGCAGGTTTTAGATGTATCCAACACAGCTGATTTAAATGGCTAAATTACTTCCTCGACTTGTCTTGAAGTTCTCCAGAGGCCTGGTAATGAACTAATCATTTGATTCAGATGTGTTGACCCAGGGTCTAAAACCTGCAGGACACCGGCCCTTGAAGCCTGCAGTTCCCCACCCCTGTTGTAGACAATGAAACTTTGTAGAGGGGGATGATGTGGATCCATTTTAGCTCTTCATTAAGCCGGAAGGCCTTGCTTTTTCAGTGTGAAAACTACCATCATTTAAATTAAAGACAAATTAAATTCAAAGCATTTTGAGAATCTCAAAAATCCTAAAAGTGTCCTAAAGTATTTCTCCAGTGTGTCAACCACAGGCTTCAGAATATATAGTACTGCTTTGGTTTATTAATTATTTTTGTATGGGGGGAAAAAACAACAAATTTGCACCTTCGATTAAACCATTTAAAGCTTTTTGGTGAGGCATGTTAGGTATTACGAGTAAAAATCTTTCACTATGAAACACAGAGGAGTCTAAGATATGTTATGCAATAATATTTGGCCCATGCGTTCACTTTTCTTTGATGCACTTTTGGCTATTTCTCACAGTGCTGCTGACACATCTTAGCCACAGCTCATTCTCATTAGGGCTAAATGTCAGGTATACTATAGGCCCAGATGTGTCTGCTTGATGCTGTGCAGTATTAGTTGAATTGGATCAAATTATAAAGGTGTTCTGAGGCAAAAAACTTGTCAAGAGTGTTCAAGAACTCTGTTGCAGTTGCAGTTGCAGGTCATTGCTCCTTTAACAGGAAAATAACCTAAAACAGAACTCTACAAGTACTGAGGTTGGCTAAAACACTGTAGGACTGTTGTCTGTTGATTTTTGCCTGCATTCCTCACCGAATTCAGTGCAACTTTGGGTAGAAATGTAACTTGTAGATGGGAGGAAGCCACACTTGGCAAATGACGTGGAGTTTGCTTCAGCGTCAAGAATAGCAAACTGATACTTGACTGCAACAAAGTCCACTGATTTCACAGAAAATTCTAGATCTTTAAATTTAAAGGGTTCTGCTACTTTTGGACACTTATTCTTTTCTTTCCTGTATGCTGGGGTGTTAATGATAACTCTGTCACAAATAATGTGCTTTTGTTCTTTAAATAGCACAAGCAGCAAGTCAAAGAAGAGAAAGTCCCTGGTTATATCCAATCCCATACCCTGCAACACCGCTTTCCCAGCTGACCACGTCTCCGTGCATTCCCAAAACGGCAAAGGTGCTGCACCCTCTTCCCCTGTCCCAAAGACTCAAAACATCGCTGAAGAAAGCATCCCAGCAGAAGAGAGCAGCATCCCTTCGAAAAGTGTTAGCTCATCAGATTCCGATCTCAGCTCGAGTGGCACCGGCTCACCGAAGAGGCAGTCGCTATGTGACAATGACAACAGCGACACGAGCAGTCAAAATCCAGAGGCAGCAGTTGCGTCGGAGCCCGCTGAAAGCCAGTCAGAAGACAGCAAGGAGGGAGAACCAAAGTCAGAGGCAGCAGCAAGCCAGGAGATCACTGATCCCTCGGATTCTGCTGGTGGCGATGCCCCACATAAGGATGCTGAGAGCGATCCAACATCAGAGGAGGCCAATACCAAACCGGCACCAGTTCCAGCCCCTCGTGTATCCTTCCGCTCCAATGAAAGCCCCCTCTTACCTGCTAAGGAGCAGGAGGATTTGGACGAAGGGTTAGAGTCAGGAGATGACTCGGGTTCCCCCAGTCCACCAGGCTTCCTCTATAAGGTACACGCTTAATCTTAAAGCAGCTACAGCTGACATTTCTATAACAGTAAAGTCCCCCTAAAATAACCTGGAGAGTCTTAATAATTTGCGTGAGCTAAGCCTTTAAACGTCACAGCCGTGTGGTAATGTGGAATAAAACAGCTTTGTTTTACACCAGGGGGTGGCACTAGAGAGTCACGCAGCATCTGAAGAAGGCCTGCTCCAGTTTGAAGAGGGCGATGTCATCATGGTTCTTGCTGACACTCAACAGGTGTGTTTGTGTAGTGTGTACTTGTAAACCATATCTTACTTCCCATTGCACTCTAGAGATTACACACATCCTGTACATTCTGGACCTGGACATGTCATTTAGGCCACTGTGTTTGTTTCTGGCCTTTCTGTGTAGGTACTTGCTAACGTGCATTTTATCACATGCCTGTGTATTTCAACCCACCAGCAAATCAAAGTAGTCCAGTCGTTTGCAGGGAGGTGATAGTTTGTACATAGTTTGCTGTGCTGATCAACTTGGAATAGTCGTCAGAATCTATAATCAAACCAAAATTCACTGCAGTTTACACTACACTGTAGTTTGATGTAGTAGACTATGTTCAGCATTCTGAATATCCACAGCAGAGTGTCTGAAATGGCACCTGACGTGTTATGGATGTACATCAAATGACAACACAGCAAAATTTCACTTCTGTTGTTCTACTTATTGCATGTTTTTGAACTTTTGCATCATTTTGCGCCTCTGATAACACAAGGTACCAAATTCTTCAGTAGTGAGGATGACCCTAAACCTAACTTCACTTTTTTGCAGTAAATGGTTAGCATAAACAATACTGTGAATGTGCAGTAAAATGACAAGGTGATATTTTAACATTTACTACACTAAACAAGCCCACAACAAAAAAATCTGCTTTTAGCCATTTATAGTTAGCATCATCATGGATGCTAAATTTATTTGTTTCTATTACAAAGCCAGTTGTTGCCACTATTGAGGGCAAGGCATGCACAGTGTTCCACATTTAACTCTTCTGCACTAAATGGTGGGATAAATAAAACTGTGAATGTACTTGTGCACTAAAATGACAAGGTGTTGGAAGCATGGGATTGGAGAGAGCTTTAACTTCTTGTCACAGCCGTAACAAAAATTGGATTGAGCAGCTGTAAGATGAAGAGGCCTTAATGGTCTGATCCCTGGTTGCCAAATCTGGTCAAAGAGACATGAAACTTCACCTCTCTGGTGGGAAAAGGGCACAAACTAGTGTGAAAGGTTCTGCTTCCCCTATGGAGCTGCTCTGAGTGAGAGGCCATGTACAGTACAGGGGTGGGGATACTGCTCTTCCAGTTCGGTACTTTTTTGTACGTTCTGTTTACATTCCTGCTTTCACCTATGGCTGCGAGTAGTGACTGAAAGAAAACTAGAAAAAGTTGCATTTCCTGCGAAAATGCAGTGTGAATGCCATGTAGTGGAATCTGCTGAAAACAGCTGAAGAAGTAAAACTGTGCTGAAATCCAGTGAAGAAGCAGACATGTTTGCTGAAAAGAGGTGAAAAGCCAAAAATTCTGCTGAAAAGGGGGTGAAGAAGCTGAAATTTGTACTGAAAAGAGGTGAAAAAGTTGAACTGTCAGCTGAAAAGAAATGTTGCCATGAGCAGGGTTTGAATCCAGACCTTGTGGTCTCAAGGCAGCTACTCATCTCACTGAGCCAAACTAGTTCTCAGGTAACTGAAAGAGGTGGAAAAGCTGAAAATTCTGCTGAAAAGAGGTGAAGAAACTGAAATTTGTGCTCAAAACTGGTGAAAAAATTCCATTGAAAACAGTTTGTGCTGAAAACAGCTGCAGAATCTGGTATTTTTGCTGAAAAGGGGTGAAGAAGCTGAAATTTGTGTTGAAAAGAGTTTAAAAAGCTAAAGTGTTAACTGAAAAAAGCGGGATTTGAACCCGGGCCTCCCGCTCTGAGAACGGCTGTTCATCTCACTGAGCACAGCTCACCCCGGCAAGCAAAATCAGTAACAACACTGATAATGTGGTCCATTCATTTCAATGGGACAAAAAAATTGCATAAAAAATTTAGTATTTCAAAAAGTATAGAAGTTCTGAGCACCAAAAGTCATAGCTGGCATTAGCAGAAATAGCAGATTTTTTTTTAAAGATTTGAATGGTGAAAATTGCACAAAAACTGTGGAAGTAGTTCCATGGCGAAGAAGCATGGAGCAGCTAGAATAAAGTATAAAGAATGCCTTGTTGTTGTTGTCACACAACAAGTAAGACACGTGGCAGAAATGAGCTGTGTCTGAATGATGTCTGGGCTCACCCAGACCTCTTTTATTAAGGAGCTGCTCAGACTAGTGTTACTGATTCCCAGGCATTAAAAGGAGCTAGTCGAGGTGGTTGGGTCATCTGACAGCGATGCATCCTGTGCACCTCCTAGATGAGGCGTTTCAGATATGTCCACCCAGGATGTACCGGAAAGATTGCCTTGGGATCAAGAAACATCTGGGAATGTCTGCTTATGCTACCCCATGACCCAGACCCGGATGGGAGAAAATGCATGAATGGAGTCTGTAATCAGATGCTGTGAGAAAAAGCTTACTTACAATGATTAAGAACAACAACAACAAAACAATGTACACAGGAGACACACAGGCCTGTTTTCCAGAAAAAACAGAATTAATTCATATTAAGAGCTGCTCTGATCAGGATATTTAAATAATAATGGCATTCAACGAGTCCCGAAAAAAAGATGGAAATGCACATTTGGCTTCCCATAGTGACAACTGTTAACCTTCTAAGTTGTTCATAATTTTATATTATCTTTCAACTTCCATGTCGAGGTTATCTAGCATCTTTTCACACTCCTTTTCTGGTCACGGCTGAGTTTGAGTTTACTTTCACGGACTGGTCTCCCAGTCACTGTGTACACAGTGTGGAAATGAATTCAGAAGCACCATTTCACCCTGTTAGTAAATCTTACTGTCATGTCCCGAGTATCTAATCAGAGGGTGGATTTGTTTCCCTGAGTCCTCACATGTGTTTACTGTGTCTTGCAGGAGGAAGGTGTGGTGAGGGGGGTCAGGGAGCAGAGCTGGAACGAGCACCAGGATGCAGAAAATCACTCCGGGATCTTCTCAGAAAAACTTATCCGACCCATTAAAGAAGAGTGAGGCAATAGTCACTGCTCGGTCTGTAATCTGTTTCTTCTTCCATCAGGCACTTCTGGTGACACACACACACACACACACACACACACACACACACACACACACACACACACACACACACACTGAGAGGGAGTGAACCCATATGTTATGGGTGCAGAAGCTGTCCAAACAAATGAGCACAATTCCCACGTGGTTTCCCTCATGCTATGATGTTGCAACTTGTGGAACAAAAGCGAACGAGCCGAAGAACATTTTGTAAAAGACATTTGGAAATCTTAAGGCATTTTGCTCTATGAGACACTGTGAAAAAAAAAATGTTTTTAAGCCCATGTTATTATCCTGTGTAATGTTTCCTAATAAAGTTGTAAGAAAAAAAAAGTTGTTGTTCTGATGTAAGATTTTAACAAAGTAGGCTTCATTTGCTGTATGTTTTTAAATAAAGCATAATGTCGCTGCAGGGCCGCTGATAAACAGCCTGAGCCCGAGAAAGAGCTGCAGTGATTCACTCGAAAGGAATGTGAAAATATTGTCAGGACTTGAAACTCGAGACACATTGACTGATCGACTGTGAGAGCTTTTTGGAAGTGGGATCTGTCAAATATAAAAACAAACAAAAAGCTGGGGCAGACTACCCTTAGCCTGGCAGCTCTGTCGTTTGAATGAGAAAGTCTATCACCAGACGAGGCAGCTCTGTGTGACGACACAGCCTGATGTGATTTGTTGGTCACATAAGGTTTTGAGACATTAAAGTAGAAATGTAATTTGCTGGGGCTTCCCCTGTGCAACATTGCAAGTTGGAACTCCCAGTTTCCAAAACAAACATGAGTTCCTATCACACTTTTAGTTTGAAAAACGAAGCAATAAAGAGAAATTTACACCCCTGGATTATTGTTCATTTTGAATTATGTGCAGGGTGTTGGTGTCATTACATATTTAGTTCTCTATATTGTAACTCTAAGTGTGAACATAGGTGATGGGGCTACTGCACTTTCCCAAACTCCCACCCTGGCTGGTGTTCTGTGGTGATGGAACATCGCTCATCAGTGACAAGGTAGGTCTGTGCCAAAGCGTAGTCTGCTTTACCCTCCATTTTTAATCTAATTGGGACCGCTGTCTACAAAATGAGCCCCACATTCTAGCCAGTAAACCTTGAAACTAGCCACAAGACCGATAACTCGCCAAGAACATGTGAGAGGTTGTGACTTCTTGCAACCTGAGCTGTCTTCTGTATTTCTTCACTTCTCAGTCCCTGAAGCGACCTTCATCAGTCCCGGTCATCTTCCCTAACCTTGTCAGTGGTGCTAGTTTTGGTCATTATGCACATGTACTGTTTATAAGGTTGGGGAAACCTGCAGTCAGCTGAGACTGAAGAAGTCTTGTGATCAAAAACCTTTTTGTGATATTTATCACTAAAAATGTAAACAAACTTAATTAAATTAAAGTAATGAATGCTTCTGATGTCTTATAGCCACATAAATAATAGTTACATTCAGAGTTTCACATGTATTAAAATGGGTTTCAACAGGCCCAATAACAAAAGCCTGTTTTTAATGCATTAGCCTCATAACGTACATTTAAACAGAACAAAGAAAACAAAATGAAAAACAACTTGAGATTCAGAGTTTTTACAGTGCATTGTTAGCAGTGTGCATCACTGTACTGTGGTACAGTGATTGCAAAACATGCTAATGTTAGCTTCCTACCACTGCCACTTATAATAATACACAATATTTCCCTTTAGCCTTTTATGCCATTGTCTCAGTTCTGCCTTGGCTGACTCACTAGCACGCTCAAATTCCACAAAAGAGGAAAACAAATGGCAACATGAACACTACTACTATGTAATGGGGACCAGAGTCGCCATGCGATGGCAAAATTGGTTAAACACCAAAGCATTGCGTCTCATAGTGGTTTGATCCACTGCCTATCATTTCCTAGTCCAGGCGTGGGCAACCTTCAACATCAAAAGAGCCATTTTAGCTCCTCCTACCAAACAACAGGAAAAAAAGGAGCAGCACACGCTGGTGGCAGGGGGTGACGGGGACAGATGGGCAGATGTAGTTGGGAGATGATAAATTGATAAATATAGGACATGGATTAATAGGGTTACAGTTAACCATAAATCTAATCCGTGGTTCATGAGCCATAGGTTGCCGGCCTCTGTTCTAACCTAAAATCACCAGTTGCTGAATTTTTGGTTTCCAAGTGGTTTGATTTGGTGTTTCTCATGGTCACTGGCCCTTGGTTTCCTCTGTGAAACCACATTTAAAATCACTGGAAATGCAGCTGTTCAAGGCAAACGACCTTGTGGCACTGGACCCAAGTGTCAGGGAATTACAGAGAGTTATATCAGTTCATGCTCCTGCCAGCACGAATATCTGTGGATATTTCAGTGCTGACTCAGGACCCAACATCTGGCTAGCATAGCTAAATATCTGTCACTGATATCAGAGTTACAACTTTTCAACCAACACAGGAGAAGCATAGTTGCCTGCTCACGTTTTCCCTACTGTTGATGGCTTTGAGTTTTGTAGAACTGCCATAAAGACGAACAAATCTTTTGTTATGCTGTCGTAGACGCTATCCAATGCCAACAAACTGAATGCTACAGAAAGTTAATGTACATTTACTTCAGGTGTTTAGCAAAACTAGCTTCTGTAATGTGGCCTTGCAGAGATGCAGTTCAAAGCAAGGAGGCAGGAATCCAAGTATGTTGCACTGGCTCAGCGTTAGCGTAGTTAACCTGCCTGAAGCCTTTTGGAGGTGGAGAAGGCCTGGTTGGGGTTATTACAGGTCCTCTGTACTTCATAACAAACACAATATAACGAATGCTTTATTTCCTTTTTGAGCATGCTCCATTCTTTACTTCCTTAAAAAACAAACAAAAAAAGCTGCTCTAAGTTTTAGTTTTCTTCCTGTCTTTGTGTTGCAGTGAAATGTTTCCACTGATTTAAGGACTGACAGAGAAACCTGGCTGCCTCAGTTCAGAATATTTTTCAAGCTACCTGTGGGAATACACGCTAACAGTTTAGGCCGCAGGCAACCATGCTCCCAAGTGTCCCTCATAGATTGAATCTTGGTCACTGATGGATTTCTGTTATTAATAGAGCTGCTTCGTCACCAAGAGGTTAATATTGAAAGGTGATATTCACAGCGGAAGACTCTGGGATTTGCTCCAGTATGAATATAATTTATTGTTACTTGTCTTTTTCTCAATGAGGGGCCTTCATCCGGGTAAGACAGTATCAGAGGCCTGTTTCTTCTCCGCTGGCCTCGTGCTGATCTGCTTGTTTGCAGTGTGAGTTTTCCTTGCTGCTCCCCTTGAGCAGTTGGCAAGTAGGTTCAACTTGGGTAAGAGCTGCATTAGCTCAGGTTCATTAAGAAGCAGTTTTGTGTTGACAAGGCAGATGATAGATTCGCTTGGATTGAGTTCTCTGGAAGGCTGTGGAGTGCCGTGCACGGCTTCATCAGTTCATTGTGGATGAAAGTGATGGAAATGAGATGTGGGAAAACTAGCTCACACACCTCTGGATCTCATTCATAAATATGTTTCCCTCCTGCCCCCACATACACGTACCTCATTCATTACTGTATAAATGGAGAACTAATGCTAATCAACGCTAATCAAACACTTAAACGGAAGTGGTGGCTTTTCATAGCAGGCCATGACTGAAGAAGTTAGTCTCTGTGGAAACGAATGGGAAATCTCTAATCTCTATTTCTTCCTGTAAGACTATTCTTTTTCCTCTACTGCTTAGTCAGCAAGCAGAGAAAGGTCAAAGGTCAGGCTCAACCATTCAAGGAATCGGTGAGATTGCTGCTCTGTGATACAGCAGAGTAGAAAAAACATTAGAACACCACTGTTCATACTGTATATTCTTTATAAAGAAGTATTTTATAATAAAAATGCATCAAACAGACACGTGACAGCAGGGAATTTTAGCTTTTATTGGAACAGGAAGCTGTGAAAAAAAGTATACCCTTACTGCTTCCACAGGACATAAGAGGATAAGTAATCAAATGCACCTGATTAATACCCCACTGTGAGCACCTCTATAAAAGCAAATGTTTTGCTGTTATAGACACAATGTAGACACTTTATTAATGAACAAGCACCAAAGGGTTAAAGAACTCCCATTTAACAGGATGAGACCTTCTGCAGAACTAAGCTCAGGAAGGGTCATCCACCTGATGTAATGAGGGGAGAGGAAAGTGACAAGCACGGAGATACAACAATATTGATGGTTGCAGCTTTTACTGATCCACCTAGCTACAAGTGCTCGTGCTAAACATGCAACGTCCAGCAAACTGGGAAACAGAAAAGAACCACTTGCAAAAAGAGACCTATGAACAGTAGTAAGACCTCAAATAGAGAGATTTAATTACAAAATAAGTTGAAACTCTTTTCAGTTCATCATCTTTTTAAAGTAGTGTGCAGAATTAGGATAAGCACACATCGATTGGCACCTAATGACAGTTGCAAAAAGTCTGATTGTCCTGAGGCAGCTTATTTCAGGCTTGGCAAATACCTAACTAATAACCTTAGAAAAACATTTCCAAACTCCTACATTAGCAGACATGTTGTTGTTTTAATTGCAGTAATTCTGTTGCTCTGTGTGTAAAGGTAAGAGTGCCCTTACCTTCATTGTTCAGTGCTCAAGACAACATGCAGACACTCCTAGCAGGTGTGTGTGTTATGTCTCTTATCACCTTCGCCCTGACATGATGCAGACAGTCCTGTGTGGGGGTGAAGCTGAAGGGAATTTTGGCTGTAAAAAGGCATAAATAATGTCCCCACACATGGCTGGTGAGTGGACCAGTGGAAAATGAGACCCTTTAAACTCTGCAAGCACATACGATTGCAAACGATTGCAGAAATGCTGAAAAGGTTGTTTCAGTGTGTGCTTCTGTTCTCAGGCCTTTCCAATTAGCGACTGCAGATAGAGCCGGCACAGCAGGCATTTGAGCTTTTGCAGTTTCAGCATGCTCCTTGTAGCTCAGAGCGTCGTCTTTTTTTTCCACAGCAACGAGCCAAATCAGTAAAGGTCACCTCTGTGCACTTCCCTCTGCTTATTTCTGCTTTGAAACTAAGGTTAGAAACACATAGTAAGCACAGATGCAGAGAGTGTGATTGATGTGATGATTGCTTTGTTTAATAAGCCAATTTTCAGTAAAGTAATGGTGTATCTAAAAAGATATTATTCTGTCCATCCCTCCATTTTCTTCACCTTATCAAATTGAGGATCGCGAGGGTGCTGGAGCCTATCCCAGCTGCCATAGGGTGAGAGGTGGAGTAGGCCCTGGACAGGTCACCAGTCACCAGCAGGAATAACTTTATGAATGAATCTGTGTATGTATGCATTTATTTAATTTTGTAATTGAACTAAAAAAGGAAAACTCTCATATATTCTACATTCGTTATCTGTAAAATGTTACTTTATTTTCGATGTTTGTGGTGACCAGCTCGTGAAAATCAGAAATTCTGTCAATCCTCTCAAATTATTAGAATTATTTTGAGTCCCTTTTAGTAGGAAAAGTGCAACGGGGATGAACCCCGACTTGGGAGGATTGTCAATAAATGTTGCTTCAAGAACTTTAGCGAGTTTCATAAGGAGTTGACTGAGGCTTCAGATCCATCCCACACAGACATGTTTAGCAAAGGGGTCGCAGCTGTTAGGTTCCTCATATCGAACCACTTCAGAACCAGAGGCAACATCACAAGACCTTACCGGGGCTGAGGAGACAAAGAACTGCACTGTTGCTCGGTGGCCTTGTTTTCACATGAAAGTAAATGTTGTATTTTATTTTGAAATCAAGGCCCTAGAGTCAGTTTGATGCACAGAATCCAAGGTGTTTGTAGTCCAGTGTGAAGTGCAATCTGATGATTGTGGTATTATGTCCTCTGCTGGTGTTGGTGGTGGTCGGCCCACAGTGTCAAAATGGGTTTAATGTATTTGATTGGCCAGCAAACTTGCCTAGCATGACCCCATAGAGTCACAGATAAGCTTGAGGCTTCTATCAAAACAACCTGGCCGGTGTCCTGCAGGTTTTAGGTCTCACCCTGGGTCAACACACCTGAATCACATGATTAGTTTATTACCAGGCCTCTGGAGAACTTCAAGACATGTTGAGGAGGTCAGTTAACCTTTAAATCAGCTGTGTTGGATCAAGGGCACATCTAAACCCTGCAGGACACCAGCACTTGAGGCCTGGAGTCCCCCCACCTCTGCTATAGGGGGTCTCCACTTCTGATCTCAAGCACTGGGTACTGCTAATATAAACTAAACGCACAGCTGTCGTTTTGAAGCACTTGCTTGGTATTCAGCTTCTGTAATTAACTTACCACAGTGAACAGAGAAATCCTTTAGAATAACTGTTTTCCAGAAGCAGAGTTACAGCTATGCTGCAGTCTTAAAAATGTTACAACCAAATTTAACATTTTAATTAATGAAATAAAATCGGGCCTCCCTGAGCCTGGTTCTGTCAGATTTTCTTCCTGTTGAAAGGGAGTTTTTCCTCCCTGTTGTTCCCAGTGCCTGTTCATAGGGGGTCATCTGCTTGTTGGGGTTTTCTCTGTATTATTACTGTTGTAGGGTCTTTACCTTACAAAGGCAACTGTTGTTATAATTAGGTGCTCTATAAATAAAACTGAATCAAATTCAATTGAAATGAATTGAACTGAATATAAATATGAGTACCATGTTACAGATATCCAGAGTGTCAGTGGGCACTTGAATACACCAACAGAAAATGTTGCTTGTGGTCTTCACATTTGTCCCCTGCATCAAATTGTACAACTGCTACAAAACAAGTTGAATAATTTATTTATATATCTACAAAAATATATGTCTAAATGAACAAAATGAAATAAAATAAAGAGTCAGCCAAAAAGACAAATACCTTCATGGGTCAGTGGAACTGTTTGCAACAACACTAAGTGCGTGTGATTTGTCGTCAGTAGAGAGAAACTTAGGGAGGTGCTGCAATAATTTATTGCCTCATTGCATATTACATTGTAGTTTCAGCACCAGATGGCTCTCAAGCCAAATACATAGCACTGTGTGTTTAGCAGTGCCACTAAACCCTTATCATTGTATTTGGTGCTAGTTTGCAGTTCATACCTCAGGCCAACAGAGGTCAACAAAGGTCACAGGTTGCTTGAGTTATCCAGGCAGTTTGTACAACACATGGTAATGTATATACTCGATTTAAGCCAGGTCTTCACCTCACAGCCGCAACTCCTTTTGAATTTTAACCATCTCCACTTATAGTATATTGCTAAATAATAGGTTTTGAGTGGTGGAGACAGGCACTTGTGAGGAAACACAAATGTTTTAAACTCATTAAAGTTAATGAATAGACCTTCAGTCTCATGGATGTGCTATTTAAATCTGTTACTGAAATACATTCTTGGACAAGGAAATACGTAAAACCCAGCACATTACCACATCAGCTGGCATTTGTGACTTTATAAGGGGAACTAAGCGTTGTATTATGAGTTGCTACGAGGACCACTGTGCCATGTGAAAATGTGTTTTTACCGAGTGAAAACAGTCTTTGTCCAAGTGCTGTTGCCTTTGGCAGGTAATGCATTTTGACTCACTGTTTTTCAAATCTGGGGCCCTCTATTACTATAGGCTGCACATTTACATACACATAACCATGACCAAAGGAGACTAATAATCACACAGTGTATACTCGCCTGCACGTCTGCAATGATAGCAGAAAGTTTATTCCCAGCAGAGTGACGAGAGACTGAGCTGAAGGTGGAACTCTGTGGGCTTTCCCAGTTTAGTCATGCCGAATTGCCTTGACATGTCTGCATGGTAGAGGAAAAGCACAACTCTGACAGTAAGTCTGACTTTGAAAACATACAGCTTCTTTTCTACACACGGATGAGTGAAACTCCAAAACAGCAAGAACAAAGATAAAAGAGTTAATTTCTTCTTTGTATGTTTTCCAGGAAGATCTTTGTAAATGCTAAGAGCAGCTATAATCAGTGTTGGTACAATGATGACAATATGAAAACAAAGTAACAATGTTCCAGTGAACTGTCACGTCAATCTGCAGCTCCTTTCAGCAATACAGAGCTTTATACCGACGTTCGGTTCTTTTATTTATTAGTGTAGCAGCGTTGGGAATGTATTTCTGCTGAAACCTAATGTAAAATTTGGAAGTGCATCAGCTGTGATTTGGTAGCACTGCATAAAGGAGTCGACTCTTGCAAAAACATGAAGGTAAATCTGGAACCTTCATAAGAACTTTAGATGTCTGACAAGTAAATGTCAGTTGTTGGCTTACTCTTAGACGTCACATAGTCTTATTTTCCACTGCAGCAGCAATAAAAAAAGAAAAAGCTTAAAACCCCGCTCTTCACTACCTGATGTCTATGTTTCCATTTTAAATTTCCTCCTTTCTGTTAAGTAATGGGATTCACTTTTCCCTAATCGTTCAATCATGAACTCTTCGCAAAAGCTAGACTTCCAAACTTGTTGCCAAGTCACAAATCCTGTTACATGATTGGAATGACATTTAGAGAATAGTCTTATTATGCTAAATGTAAAATATTTAACAGTTGGGGAGCCGTAAAAGTTACAGCAAGTGGTTGCCAACTGTCCTGTGTTAGCCTGGTGACCTGCCCAGGTTGTACCCTGCTTCTCCTGCTATGACAGCTGGGATAGGCTCCAGCCTCCTGTAATGCTGAATGGATAAGCAGAAGTGAATGGATGAATGGGATACACTGAATGCTGAAACCTTACATTTATGTATACATTACAGATATTAACTGTACTTTGTACTGTACACATTTCTTCTAGTAAGTCACACTCTAAATACAGCACTTTACTGTCATTTTTGAATCCACGGCATCTTTCTGCATCTAACTACGAGGTCTAAACCATCTTTGGTAAGAGCCATAGTCCTAATTCTAACCCTGTGCAATCCTCTGGTTTAAGATAAGCATTGACATGTAAATCGAAATGAGGCAACAAGAGAGTTTAATTGATTTAACAGGGCTACATTTGAATAAATAAAAAGTTCAGCTAACATTAATCCAAACGTTAATAAAATGACTGCATTTAGCATTTATATGCATTTAGCTAAAATGTGTTGCAGTTTTGTTTGTCTATATAATAATATAGTGGAAATGTTAATATATATTTATGTGCATCAAATTAAAAAACAAATTTACTGAATTACAGTATTGTAAAATGCAAAGTTTTTATAGTATGATTATTGTACTGCAAAAATACATCTTCTCTTGCTGTAGAAGTGAAATACAGTTTTGATACTGCAGCTTGGAGTCACTGTAACTTACAGTAGTGGCCTGTTTATTTACAATGTGCAATGCTGAAATAACCACTTCTCTCTTCGGTGCCTTGAGGTAAAGAGCTTTAGCCCACACTTGAGGTTCTGCTGTGATATTTCAGATTTCGTGCCTTTTAGCTTTTTACAGCATTTTTTTCTTTGGGAACCAGACTGTCTGGTAATATTTAAAAACTCCACCCCCATATCTGGCCGCACTCTTCCCCTCCCTCTCACTCTGACCCTCTTCCTTTACAGTTCATCGTTCACTGTGGGACTCTACACCGGACCTGTTGCATCTGAAGGAGAGGATATTCAGGACACCAGTTTATGATTACGACTCCAAAGGCGTCCCGCGGAAGGAACAGCACGCATGATGCGTTTGCGGCGCTGCGGCTGTTCAATGAAAGAAGAGACGCGCAGCACAAGAGATGGGTACCGTTCCTGGACTTTCACCTACCCGGTCTTGGGGAAAATGTTGTGAGTGCGCCGTGCTGGCTCTACCTGTAGTGGTGCTTTGGTTTCAGCTTGGCGCCGCTTTTAACTTGGACACGGAGAACCGCGTCGTCTTCACTGGACCCCCGGGGAGTTACTTCGGCTATTCTGTGGAATTTTTCAAGAACTCATCCAGGTAAAGTGCCAGGAACGGCCACAGAGCTGGATTCTTTCTCCAGGTCAGCGAGGGGAAGTTTTCCGGCTCTCCTTACAGTTTGTAAAGTTTCTTTTTATTTCTAGTGTAAGATTAAAATCTTGTCCTTGTGGTTACTTTACGCAGTAACCCACTTCTCTTTTGGCGCCCCTATAACATCACCCTGAGACACAGAGCAGTATTTTCTGGTAGAGCCACCAATCCTGACATGAGAAACAGATTTTAGATTTTAAAAACGCATCTCTGTGTTTGGATCACAGCCTAAATGTGTGTTTACTTGTGTTATTGGCCATTGTCCCAGCTCTTTAAAGGTTTAAACAGCATGGGCTGGGGGGAAATGTATGAAATGAAGCTCACATGCATATACACATACATCTCTCTCCCCCTCCACCACACACACACACACACACACACACACTGGATATAGGCCCAACTCTGATTGGAAACAGACACACAAGTGTGTGTCTGTGTGATTTAGGGAGCAGGGGGTTAACCTACAGCAAAGTAAGAAAAATGCAAGTCTTATTCTGAATGAAGACTGAAGGGGCATTAAGGGTTTCCCGATGTTCTTTACTGACAGATGAGGAACTGCCAGGTGAGATGAAGTTAAAGATCAAACCTTCCCCTACAGACAGCCTTTAGCATCACCTATATCTCCTCTCTTCTGGGCACTAGTGGAAAAAGCACACACAGTGATTTTGAAGAATGTGTGAAGTTTATCAAGCAAAACCAGCCTTAGTTACAGTTCTGCATCAGATTTGTTTGAGAGGCCAGTGCCATGAAAAACTAAAACGTTTATAGTAGACTGCAATACTTCAGGGACTCAGTCAGTGAAAACATATTCAGTGTAGTGCTAGAAAAGAAAAACCTGGTTTTCCCAGTTTGAATCCACAGTAGCTGTAAATAGAAAAGAAAAAACTACTTTCTTTAAACAACATAAGCCAAATAGAAAATGTTACAATCTGCTGTTATAGCGATGTCGTGTACACGTGTGTTTTAAATTGTCACACAACAAACTGTGATCAGGTTTGGCTAAACTGCTATGTTTTATAGCTGGTATGGAAAATAAAAAAGCCTTGTTCTTTTTTTTGTATACTTTATTAATCCCCTGTAGGGAAATTACTCTCTGGCAGTGGGCAGCCACCAATCCAGCGCCTGGGGAGCAGTGTGTAGGGATGGTGCCTTGCTCAGGGCTACCTCAGGGTAGCTCTTTGGTGGATTTGAGCCCCTGACCTTCCAATCATGGGGCGAATGCTCTACCTATTGAGCTACGTCCTCCCCTCCTCCTTCATATATATTTTTAAGTGAGCAGCAGTAATTTATGGATTTGTTTAAAGTTTTTTTCTTTCAGAAAAGTATTTATTTTACATTAATGTACTACTGAGTCATGAACTGTACTGTTTGTGGAGGTCAGTGTAGCCAGATGTATAAATCACCAATACTTAGTCTTTTGTACAATGTTCTGTCAATGGCTCTAAACAAAACCGCGTCACAGTACAAACAGTACAAACAAACAAACAAACTTGGTCCTCTGTATAACACTTCCCTGCTCAGTTTATGGTCTCAGCCAATCATTTTGAAAATTTTGGTTATTCCAAATTTTAGAAAGGAAAATATTTCAGCAGATGCTCATTTGCTGACATATTGTGATTGACAAGCGAATGAACATGTGGTTTCCAAGCCAGGCCCGCCCCTTATGTGTCACATCTGATTTCTAAACAACAAAAATGATAAAACAAACAAACCGACTCATATCCAGCCTTCAAAATGGAACATCACAAACTGTGGGTGACGTCATAGTGATTATATCCATCTTTTATATTGTGCTGTCTCTGGTCAGTACATCAGATGAATGCTAGAGTCACACTAGAGAAAGAGACAGGGCAGGACCAAAATCAATGCAACTTTGTTCAATGAACCTGCGATCTTGTTGCCCTTGTGACCGTTCACAATCAGTTCTCAGATTGACTAGGGTGCATCAAGACAGCGATAAAGCCGTTCAGTCAGTGCTGCAACAGAGTCAGCAGTTAGTGTTATAGAGGGCGGATGGAGCGACCTTGATTATCTACAACTAACAGTAAATTGTACTGCATTACCCCCCTACACAGTCTTCCTAGTGCTGGTAGTTTACCAGTTACAACTGAACTGCTAACAAGCTGACAGAAACAAATACCCTCAAAGTTCTCAACCACATTTTTCTATTTTTCCCTGGAGACAAACAAATCCATGTTGGTTTGTCCAGTCAAAACGCCCTGTTTTAGCCAGCTGTTCACAGCTGCTGACAGCCTCTGGAAGATATGTTACATCACCTAAAAGCACTTTATGTTTGCAAGCCTCGATGATGACAGGGTTGTAGTTCAGTTTTGCTGCAGGTTTAATCTGCTTTATGTTACCACACCGGAGAGCAGCTGGTAGCTGGCAGCCATTGGAAGTCAAATGTAAAGCTACTTTTGCTGGAGTTCACTTACACCATTGTCATCCCTGGGGGCTCACAGACTAAAGTCAATGTTGGTTTAATGAATGTAGATATTTTCATTTAAGGAGGTCGGTTAAGATTACGTGAGTTTGCTCAACTAAGCTTGTGGCAGTCAGAGGGAATATTGTGGAGTGGTTCCTGAGATGTTGGTTTACACACATCTTTTTTTTCTGCCTATGCTGAACAATACCACATTTTGTCTTCCACCGAATTCAAGCGTACTGACAGCAGAGAAATGCAGCTGAATGTCTTCCTGTGAATCTAGTGCTTGTTGCGATGAGTAAACAACACAGGAAAGGGATGCAACTGCTGAATTTTCATTCTGCTGATGGGATAGTTTCTGCAGGCTGTCATGCATTCTGGCAGTTGCTTCGCTGTCTGTCTGTTGGGAGCCTTGGGAAGCTTTCTCTAGCTCATATCAGGTGCTGTGGTGAATAATTATATGTTAGGTTTTCTGTTAGGACAGTGCATGTATTCACTTAGTAATGAGAAGCATTTTGGGATGACAGTCTTGTGGCTTTTTGAGGAAATCAAAACTATGCAAAAATTAGAGAGGTTTGGAGCATTTCTTAATTAGGCTAGGAATATGCAGACGAGTGACTTGGTTTGGAGAACAAAGTCATCTAATGTTTACTACAGCTTTCGGAGCTGTAGACAAACAGTTAAATCCTTCTCATGTGCTGAAAGAATTCTGTCCTATCTGGAATGTGACAGAAGTACAAAACATGGCATATCACATATCAGGTCATTATTTATTTAACAGGAATTATGCAGCAGAAGGTTTGGCAGTTTGCTGTGCCGGAGCATTCAGGTGTTAACATGTTGCTAAGGAAAAAAGACATCAGCACTAATCTTAGAGATAAATGGGAAGGGTTATAAGGTATTTTCCAAACCATTTGTAGTTCGTTATTCTACAGTGCGGAAGATTATTCACAAAGTTGAGCTCACTCACTACAGGCATCAGTTAGCATGTTAAATGTCAAAGTTAATGACAGTAACATTAGAAAAAGAATGAACAAGTATGGGTTGTTGGGCAGGGTTGCCAGGAGAAAGCCCCCTTTCCCCCAAAAAGAACATGGCAACCACAAGGCTTCTTTAACAGTGTTCTTCTAACATTCTCTATATAAAGCGCCTTGAGGCGACCTTTGTTGTGATTTGGCGCTATATAAATAAAATTGAATTGAGTGGAGTGTATATTTGGAGAAAACCAAACACAGCATATCAGCACAAACATGCACACCATGCCAACTACAAGCACGGTGGTGGAGGCGTGATGATCTTGGCTTGTTTTGCAGCTACAGCAGCTGGACTCAACCATGAACCGCTCAGTATACCAAAGCATTCACGAGTGAAATATGAGGCCGTCGGTCTAACAGCTAAAGCTTGACCCAATTTTGATCGTGCAATGTAACAATGCTCCTAAACAAAGCAGCAAGTGTTTAACTTAATGGTTGAAAAAGCAAATCAGTATTTTTTGCAGTGACCCTGAAATGGTGTGATGCAAACTTCAGTGAACTGAAACTGTGTTGTAAAGAAGAGCAGGTCCACAATATGAGACCAATGAAATCATACAGCAAACAATTATTTATTACTTCAAGTTATTGCTGCCAAAAGTGGGTCTCCAAGCTACTGAAACATGGGGTGTCCTTAGTTTTTTACATACAGCTATTTTGCAAATACTGACACAGTGTAATATGGCATGTGTCAGGTAATATTTGCCTAATGTTATGACACTGATAATTTCTGATTATGTCTTGATATATAAAATCTTAGAACAGACACAGCATGTACTTTCTTTTTGCCATGACTGTAAAGTTTTCGACACCAGGAGGATCTAGAGAACAATAAAGCTGCCTAACACCTAAGATGCTTTATGTGCGATTGCCTTTAAGGTGTCACTGACTATATGGCTATTCATGGACTGAAGGATGTATAAAAAATTATATATTACATACTAATTATATGTGTTCATCTTAGTGAGATACTGTAGTGGACTGTTTTGCTTTTGTCTTGCTTGTTAAAACACACAACTAAACGTTATTATAAAGCCGGTTTACAATTTGTTTGGATAGTTTCCCTGTTCATAAATACTGCATAATAAATTGATTCTTTTTCATTTCTAATGGTCCTTCCAGTATTACAGTACGCAGTGCTTCAGAGGTCATGAGGGAATTTCTAACACTGTATTGGTTTGTTACTTAACACTGATTAGCAGATATCTATATCAGCAGCTGAAAACTGGCTCCAGAAAAACGTACGTGTTGGTGAACAAAATGCTGTATTGAGGCTTTTTAAGGAAAACTAATAACCAATGTAATGTGGCTACATCTAGGCTACAGTCTGCAGTGTTGAAATGAAATTTCTTACAGACGTTTAGAATACCAAGATTTATAACTTCCTGTAGTCTATTACCGCCACCAAAATATTCTTTTTTTCCACTACTTTGGTGCAGTTTTGGAGATTCGGTTATTACACTTGCCTTTTGCTCTGATTACTCATAGAGGTTCAGTAATGATCTCATGGTCACAAGTGTAAAGACACTAAGGGAGCAGTATTTCAGGGAATTCTGGGCCACACGCAGACGTGTGAGTTCAGTGAGTATATTTACATGTTAACCAAATACAGCAGATTTTTGGTATGGGGGTCCAGTTCATGTAAACACCATATCCTGTTTATTATAAGAACCCTGATAAAATCTTAAAAAATCTGAACAGTGACAGCACTGTGATGCACGTCAGCAGTTCCCAACCATGCTAATCAGGTTGTGTCTACAGACAGTACTGATCCCTATCACGGGATCAATAGGCCTGTAGGTCATGAGCAGTTCTACCAGTTCTTTGTTTGGATCATTTTACAGACCCGATGTGGTGAAACTACACAAATAAATATAATTTTGTGTTTAAATATGCCACCATTAGGACACAACCTATTTTGGAATAATGTGACTGTGAGTAAATTCAATGGAGGTCATAAATCTTTCACTAAAAATTATACGTTGTACTGCTCCTGAGCTTCTTTCCTGTTCGCAGCTGTTCCTGTTGAACATGAGTTCAAGGAAAGGAATCCTGTAATTTCGGGGCTCAATAGTGTCATTCTACTGATAAACATCCTATTGTTCAGGATTTGTAGCTCTAGTGTTTTTAGTCACCTCAGAGAGTGAATAAAAGTTATATACTGATTTGAAAAAGTGAGCCACTGAAAGCCTGTACTCTGCACTCCTTAGTGGCTGTGGAGTGAATGGTTTATAAGGAAAGCTCATCCAGCCGTGTAAATATTCCTAAGACATTTTGGGGGATGGGGAGAGTACAGAGTCTGTCTGATATCTGCTAATGTCATCAGTCACCACTGTCTTAAGCTGTGCCATTGGCTCTGGGTTTTTTTTTTTTTAGCAAGGCTGCATGAATAACAGGTGTAGGTATATATTTGCATGATATTTATCTATATCCATGCAAGCAAATGTTTAGAACAGCTTTTGATAGGTCACATTAATGTGTGTTATTGCTTTGTTGATTTCCAGAGTATATCATGAAAATATGCACAACCATCTCAGGATACTTCTTGTCTACTCTCCCATTTTTTCCACCAATGTTTGTTTAATTTTCTAGCTACAAAGCAAAAGTACGTTCAGCACGAAAGTAATAACTGAGAGATAGAAATCTATATCTCTTTAACCTAAAGGAGCTGCCACATGGTTGTGCGCTAAGTGAAAACACTGAGTTACTGTATTTGCATAAATAGCTTCTCGTCATTGTAAGACAAAAAAGCAAATGACCACGTCTTTGTCTTTCTAAACAAATCAAAGGCTAAAACCATACCTAAACAAGGCTTTGAGAAAGATGATTGCCATTCATTAAAGTGAAAAAGAGCTACAATACTCTGGGACCAACGTGTTGTCATCGCAACACTTTGAGTCTATAATTTCCAAACAGGTCACAGTCACCTACGTAGGACAAAATATAAGAACAGAAATTTAACTATAACCAGGATAGGTCCAAGGTCCAATTTATATTTGGAGAAAAAGGCTCTGTTCTGGGATTTTTTTCTACCTTTCATGTGAGAACATGAAGCTGGAGGTGGGCAGAGCAAAACAAGACTGCAGCCCAGAATAGACAAAGCTGGACTGGGACTTATGCAGCACTCTGAGCTTTTAGCAGACAACATACATGACATTAAGTCAGACACAGGATGAAAGGAAGAGTTGGGTTAAAGTGGGTTGCAAAGCAGATTGCAGGTGCAGAAAAAACTGCCTTTTAAGTTTGCCAATAGAAACCACAGAGGGGTATAAAGTGAACCTTCAGTGATGGGGACTAATGTGTAGAAGGCGAAACTACTAATTTTGGAGGCAAACTGGACTTATTTGGGAAAAAATGTACATTTTTTTATGTATATCAGTTAATTTCACCCCTGGTTGCAAAGACTTGGGAGAAAAAAAAATTGCATATCTTTATTTCCTCGGCCTGGAGTTAAAGTTAGGATTCAGATTGGGGTCAGAGCATTAAAATGGAGGGCAGGATAAATGACTATAAGTCTTGGTGTTGTCTGTAGATTTATGTTTAGCAGTGCCAGACAACGTCCTGTAACTGTATCTAACATCTGGTGTAAAAGTAACTGGTAATGGCAGGGATCGGTGGGAATGCTGAGGTAATAGCTACAAATTGCTCTTTAAATGTTCTTAACATACCTCTATGAAACAGTTGTGCTGAACTTTACAAACTTCTATAAACAAAACAATGTGATCTAACTTCTCAAATCTTTATGGCTGTGTTTTCATAGCCGGCAGTACAGACTGTCAGAGTCTGGTTTCCTCTTTGTCATCATTTGAGTTCTGATTAAAGGAATTGTGCAGCATTTGGGGAAATGGACATATTTGATTTCTTGCTCAAGTGAAAGGATAATTTCTGTGTTCATGTCTAGAAGCTACAGCCAGGAAGGGTTCATGACTTTCTTACTGTCTTGAGATCACCAAAAAATGTATGTAGATATAGTTTTGGAATTACGCTTCTGTACAGAAATTGGTCATATTTTCTTTTCTGCTGCTCTAGCATCAACATTTTGATCGGTGCCCCGAAAGCCAACACCAGCCAGCCCAACGTCACTGAAGGAGGAGCTGTGTACATGTGCCCGTGGAGCCAAAATAACTGCACCATTATCAGCTTTGACAAGCAAGGTAGGGTGTCTCGTTAAATCTAAATTAACGGTTGTCTTCTTTGCACCGGCACAGATAAAAATCATGCTCAATATTTAAAATCCAAGGGAGACGATTCTCCCTACATCATAATCACAGCAGTGGCTCGTAGGTCATATTGTTCCACAGTATTAAAATGTCACTTTCCCCAAAGGTACCTTGAAATAGTTGAAACAGAATGTGTAGTAAACGCACAGCTGTCTTTACCTCGCCATTAAAGTGGCTGAGAGAAGCTATGGGTAGCTTCCCCCAGTTAAGCGCCGCTGTGCTTGACCTTGAGGTCAGGAGTGCGGCTCCCTGCCATCTTCCATCGCCCGATCTAGGGGCCATGTGTTTTGATTGAAACTAGCCTTTGATGTCTTTCCTGAGTTTTAATGGTGACTGAGTCTTTCCTCAACCCCACCCCTCTCTAAGGTTTCCATTTTGGGCAATGAGCTGCGTTTGCAGTGTTTTCACAGAGCTTTGATTTTTCTCCTCGACTCGGGGCCCAGTGTTGTGAGTGCTCTTTAATTAGCGCAGAGTCATTACGGGGACAAGGACCCCAGAGGACCCGGCCTTCCCCCGGCCCTGCCAGGAAAACAATCACCTCCATCAGAAATGCAGGAAACGATAAGGACCACCGTTTGAGGATCAGAGGGTGTAACTTATCACGACCGACTGCGTGCTGATATCAAATTGTGGTTTGCACAGACCGAGAAATGTGGCTGTGCAAACTCTGCGCACATAAATATACACTCGCAAGATGTTTACAAACACAAATGGTCTCGGAAACTTGATATAGTGTATTAGAAAACACTTAAAACCACGCTTACAGTCGCACACCACATACATTTACATTCAGTAGTCTCGCTTTTCCCATTTCAGGCCTCAGGATTAATGGTGTGTTGGAGGACGTAGGCCAGACTCCATTAACCAAACAGGCACACTGAACTGCAGCCAGGAGAGTTTAATGTCACCACTCTAGTAGAGACAGCAGGAACATATATCAAGAAAATCACCACGGTTAAGGTTACAGTTAAAGCCACATTATAAGTATAATTTACATTATTTGAGTGCTTAAACAGGGACTGAAGACAAGTGTTCTCATTCAGGCATGCAGAAGGCGTTAGGGTTTGTTAAGCAATCAGGGATCCTGAATGTTCCTTTTTATGCGTGTGAGACAAAAAGCATGCGTGTGCAAGAAATTGTCCGATAGCAAATCTCTACAACTTTTATTTGCCACTTAGTGAAGTGGTTCTTGTTTTAACTGTGCTCCAAAGGACATAAAGGCAACTTGGCTCAGCTGAGTCAAGTTTTGTGGACCAGGAAAAGCAGTTGAACTTGGAAAACTGTCTTAGTTTCCCAAATTAATTATTTTAACAGAATGTCCCTGAAAAAGCAAAAATCTGGAGGTGTAATGTTGCTGAAGTTGCAAGATTAAAACTCTTTGGCACATTCTCCTTACACTCCACCAAACCTTTCCTCATCGGTGCCTTAGTATTGCCAGGGCCTCTTCTTAAAACACATCTTGACAATCAAATACGACCGTTTGGGTTACAGTAACAACAAGGTCCAAGTCCTTTTGAGCTGTTTGATGTCTGCCATAGCATGGAGGATGGATTAAGACTGCAGACCCCGGGAAGAAGGCCATAAAATATCCATGTAAAAAGCCAAGAACATGTGGGGAACTCTCTCAAATGAAGCCCAGACAGCACAAAAGTCAAACACAACACGGTGATCAGAGTTAAAATAGCAACTCCTGACATCACTGAAGTTTCCTTCTAGTCCTGCTTTCTGAGAACCAAACTGTGTGGTGACTATAAATCTTTTGGGTTTTCTTCTGTGTTTTCACAGGTGACCGGTATTTTTATATAAATGAAGTGAACACTCAGGTTGAGTTCAAGTCTCATCAGTGGTTCGGAGCTACTGTGCGTGCCCATGGTAGCAGCGTCCTGGTAAGAATAGCTCATTGGCTAGATTGCTGAAGTGACCTGTGGCATATGTGTTTAATTGAAAAGCTGTTAACATATAGTGCAGACTTTGTTGTCAGTAATTCTTTAATATGGGGTTTCGGAAACACATTCTCACACCCAACAGTAAAGCTTGGTCAGCACACTTTATCATTGCATTTTAACACAACAGCTAACTCAATAGCTTAAGAGACCAGGAGCAAAACCTCAGGACAAGCCAAGTGACTCTTTTTTTCTACTTCTTCACAATCGTCTTGGTTTGTTTGGCGATTTGGTTTGGCTAAGTGACTAGTCAGCTTATGCTATACTATGACTTGGCCATTGAAGTTTCTTACTGTAGGCAGCAAGTCCAGAGTCTTAACAGATTTTTGTCTCGTTACACACTCGATGCACTAGTAGCTTAACAACTGTAAGGAAGTTTAAGAGTAAAGTTTACATTTTTTTATTGAGTCTTCTTTCTCTGGTCTCCAGGCTTGTGCTCCCAGATACTACTGGAGGACTGAACACGACATACCCTTCTCCGATGTTACAGGAACCTGCTACCTCGCTGTAGACAACCTCAAAAGATTTGTGGAGTTTGCACCATGCCGAACAGGTAAGCTAGAGCAGCAACAGCTACCTTTCAGGGGATTCCACATCTTAATCCACCAGGTGACCAGCAGCTCACCCACAATTAGGGTTAGCGTTGGATTTGTACTAAAATGTTGGTTAAACCTTTCAAATGAAGTCTTACACACTCACTTTAGCATTGTACCTTATGATATAAGTCATCACAGGTGCTAACCATAACCGTAACCCCACTCCAACTCTATGTTTGTGTTTGATGCATGTCAGAGTGATTATTTCTGAAAAGCTTCAGGATAACAATTTGGTAACAAAGCTATATATTTGGATTACACAGGGTTTGGGTTCTCTTATGACAACTTAAACCTTAGAGAGTTAATCTAATTGACACCCTACCCCTAACTACAGATGTCAAAGGTTGCAACTCCATTATTGGCAGAGATGTTATGAACAACGTGAAGTTGTTGTTCAATAAATGTATTGATATTTAATATGTTTTGTTGCTGCTCACTGCAGAAAGACATGGACCTGCTGGACAGGGCTATTGTCAGGGGGGATTCAGTGCTGACTTCACCAAGGTAAGAGAAATGTTTGCTAGTTTTATGCAGGAACATGGTCAGTGTTTCTCTCTTTTTGCTGATCAAAGCAGTGGCGATTACACTGTGTGCACCAAACATGCACAGTTTATTTGAAACTGGTGACACACAGATTCCTCAGCTCAGTTGTGTGTGTGTTTTTTTCAGGATGGGAGGGTTGTGCTTGGAGGACCAGGCAGCTTTTACTGGCAAGGTGAGCTGAGAGGAATGTGATGCCGTATGGCTGTTTTAGAACACATCCTCCAGTGTTGTTTTCTTCTTCATGGAGAATGGATAAATAATTGGGAACCAAAGTTCAAGATACACATGCCTCACGAGTCACGACCCTTTGTTACTGGTCTGTTCTGAAGGTCAGCTGATCTCTGCCACTACAGAGGAGATTGTTAAGGCCTACTATCCTGCCTACTTTCTGCTGTCGGTCGCCGGGCAGATTCAAACCCGACAGGTGCAGGGAAGCTATGATGACAGTTACCTGGGTAAGGAAGCACCTTTACCATTCCCAGCATAAACCCGTCCTATGGGCAGCTTTTGTTTTATGTCTGTTTTCTTAAGTCTTTGTTATCTATATATAATTATATCTATTCTTCGAGTAACAGAAGAATGATCAACAATGCCCACAAAACACTGAAAATTTACAATGAAGTTTGACAAAATAAAAAAAACATTTTCAGCTTTACTGGAATGAATTGTCGTCAGTTAAGTTGAATGCCTGTGATGTTTAAGACCTGCCGTGCGTTGAACGTGATGTGAAACAAACACATGCAAACGGAAGATCACACTCTGGGGGGCCAAATCAACATGATATATACAAAAATCCAAACAACTGGGATTTAAAATCAATTTTTCAAAAGACATATCAATTTTTGAGGGCCCTTATGTTGCATGTATGCTTACGTCTTGTCAATGCATCACAAACTATTTGCAGTTTTTTTCCCAAGAATACATTTATTTTTATTGTTTATTTGCTGTCATTCTGTGTTTAATACCTCACAGTATTCATAGCATTGCCTAAGTACAGGTGTAGTGTGGTATAAGTAGTGTATAATTGGCCAGCAGATAGCCCTGTGGTTCTGCTTGCATGGAACAAATAGTATGAAAGTAAGAAGGATTATTTTCTTTGTTTCCTGACTGCCAGGGCTTGTGAAAAAATGTATTTTAAAAAAATGACTTAGTCTGATGGTTAGAGTTAGGGTTACAGCTGAGGTCACCACCGACTTAGACCTCAAAGATTAATAAAAAGGGTTACATTATTTTTTCGGATTAATGCTTATAGAAAAATGGAAATAAGGTTTTGATGAGCGACAGTCAGAATGATGATTTTTTTTGTCCCATGGTTACCAAGACTTACAAGAACAATTCAAAACACAAAAACAACATATTCTGATGGGGCAGCGTTAGCGTTGGTGTCATGATGATTTCCACCTCACAGGGTTAAGGCATGTAGGCAAAAATATACTTTTATTGTATCCACCACTTCAAGCTGTTTCTGTCCTCTCTCCTGCAGGTTACTCTGTGGCTAGTGGCGAGTTCAGCGGGGATGGTGAGGAAGGTGAGGGTCATATTTACAGTACTGAGAACCAAAATGCATGGCTGAGTGTGGGGATTGCTGCTTTGTTTCGATAAACGTGTTTGTGTAGTAACAGAAAGGTGTTATTAGCCTTTCAGGAAGCCAAAACATTCAGACCCCCCCTCCCAAAATAAATCTGATAATTATGTTGTTACTTTTCTTTTCACAGATTTTGTCACAGGAGTTCCAAAAGGACTCATGCTGTATGGTTTAGTAAGGAGTTCCTATGTTCTTCTTGATTTTTGCAGTACAAATAGGAAACGTGAGGCAACATGAAGGTTCTCAGCGCACAGGTTTTAATAGCTAACTCTCTGCTGTTCTGATATAGGTGTCCATATTAAATGGAAGTGATCTGAAATCTCTGCTAAACCTGACAGGGGAGCAGGTACGTACAAGTGTGACTGGATGTTTTTTTTTGCCTGACTGCTGTTTTCATGTATGGTCCTATATTTAAAGTGGCATGTGCAATGGAGGGTTGGAGATGAAGGAATTTGCCCTGTGGAGAAGAGGCCTACGCCAGGGTCAGAGCTGCAGGTCACAGTACGCACAGCTCGTGGTTTCTAAAAGCTGTTAATCAAACCCAGAGTTAGCAGACACCAAGACAGTGGTCAGCATATTGATTCAGGATGTGCATTTTTAAAGTCAGTCAGAGCTGAAGAGCACCAGTGCTGAACAGAATTCCTTTAAATAAAGCCCACAGATTAACAGTGTTGGTCAAGTTACTTGAAAAAAGTAATCAGTAACTAATTACTGATTACTTCCCCAAAAAGTAATTCCATTACTTTACTGATTACTTATTTTCAAAAGTAATTAATTACTTAGTTACTTAGTTACTTTTTAAAAACACGATTTACAACCTGAAGAGGTGATAAAGCGATAGATCTTTCAGCCCAATTCTACTTTTTCTGCATAATTCATCATACAAAATGTAATCAAATGGAAAAGTCTCTTTTTAAAACTTGTTTTATCAGTTTTAATCTTTTAACTTTATGCATCAAGCAAAAATGTAATTAACTGCAACATTCTCTGACTTGAATAAATTAGTTTAACATTTAAACCTATTTTCTGCACATTCCAGCACATAAAATAAAATATTTTTTGTGTTTACACTCACTCTTTCAAATAGATGCAAGTAAAACACAGCAGGAAATAAATAAAGTCAAAGACTCAGCGGTCCTGTTGCTCTATTTTCACCTGTAAAGCAGGACTGCGGTAGGCGGAGGTTTACCCTGGTGCAGGTGTGCCGCGGTCAGTTGATGAATCCGCGAGTTTCTCTGTGAGTTTCCCATTACGTCGTTGTGCACTCGGTGCTTGCTTGGAAGTTTAGGGGGTTTTTTTCACTGTAAAAAGTTTTCTTCCTACGCACAACGGACACTAATGTTTTTGTCACTTTTTATGGAATCAAACTCAAAGTAAGGTCACGCTTTAAACGCTGCACGCTCATACTCTCTCCTGCACTCGATATATGATCCATTGTTGACCTGCACACAGCTGTTGTCACTAACGGCGCACTCGCTTACGTCACTGTCATGAGACATTCTCGCAAAAAAAATCACGGTTTTAGTAACGCAGTAACGCAGCGTTCCTACGGGAAAGTAACGGTAATCTAATTACCGTTTTTGCAATAGTAATCCCTTACTTTACTCGTTACTTGAAAAAAGTAATCAGATTACAGTAACGCGTTACAAGTAACGCGTTACTGCCCATCTCTGCAGATTAATCACGTTGGTATATTTAGCTCAGCTACTCATTGAGCTTTATTTTTGACATGTTAACTTTCAACGCTGTGCAGCTGAAGGTGTGAAATGTCATCTGTTAACCACCTACTTAATTTCCTGTGAAAATGTAAGTGCTAGATTACAACGTTACCCTTTACTATCATTAAAATACTATTTATCAATTCTCTAGTGGTGAAAAAGCTGAAGGGTGGTGATGAGTCATTTGTAGAGGGCATTCAGAAGCCCCTTCCTTTGACCTCGAATGTAAATATGAGTACATGTTTCATTTACATCCAGAATAAATTTTCCTTCTGTGTTTATTGTATTTGCTTAAAAATGTAGGTTAAAACCAGTAAATGAAAAGGACAATTTTTGTCACACATTTTGGTTTTATTAATTTAGCTAAATTTGAATCTTGTCCCTGAACTCTGACACTGAATTGACTTTAGGGTTGGGTCACAGACAAACTGTAGAAGGGGAACAGAAACGAAAAACTCTTTCCCTGTACAAACTGTCGTGTGACACAAAGGTAACGGTATTGCTTGAGTTGTGACATACCAGTTACGTCATTAGGCTTTGCTGATGCGAGAGCATGTGACACCTGGACTCATGGTAAAGCATATGGCTAATCGTGCGTTTATGTTTGTGCGGCGCAGCCTGGGAGGTCATCAGTAAGTGCTCAGAGGTGTCCATCTGAGGGTGGAGGGCGCCGGATAAACTGTCAGGTCATAGTGAGAGTGATCTGGTGTAAACTCCCGGCTAATGAGGCTCCTCTCTCTGTTGCTGGTCTCTCTATGGGTGCTCAGACTGTGATGTAGAGATCAGCTGTGAAAACACACCAGAAAGCCTTTCTCCAAGAGGTCGTGTTGCTTTGCTGTTGAAAACGACAGTGTCGGTCGCTTGGACGCAAAGTTGCAGAGCGGTACAGCGTCACATGTACAAATGCAAAGTGGGTGTAGGTTAAATTGTAGGCTCTACATACGTAGATTCAATGAAGAAGTTTAAATTAAACTTCAGAGTTAGCAGTTTGACTGCGTTGCTCATTAACCTTTGGTCACTAACCTTGTCTGCTTTTGGTGTTCCACTTTGTTCATCAGCCACAGCTTCTTTGGTGAAGGGCAATTATAAACTACCATTAGCATTCAGGTTAGGGCAGCTTTAATGAATGGGTAAAAAAAAAAGGCTCTTAATTAAAGACAGACAATGCTACATTTACATCACCATCATTTGTTTGTGGACTTCATATTTAAAAGCTTTTGCTTCAGCTTTATGGCAAACCCTACCAAGCTGGTTAGCAAGCTGTGCCCATAAACTGTAGGGTTGCAATGTCTCAATGCATGCATCCAGGTAGGCAAATCCCAAAAGGTTGATTCTGTTCATCTGGATGTAGCTACATCCAGATGAACAGAATCAAACTTTTTGGATGTAGGGTTGCAATGCACACAGACACTGGTGTGTCGAATTTTTCTCACCAAGACTGGAGATCAAACATTTTGGACTGTTTCACAGTTTGTTTGTTTTTTAGCTGATTTCAATTTAAAAAATACTGCAAAAGGCACGAGCAGCACAAATGTGTGAATATTTTAACATGTTTGGCACTGCTGTATTGGTTTGATTTTTGCCACTTTGTTACAGAACTTTGTGGCCTGGTCCTCATCTCTACAAACCTGACGCAGTTTGTAGAGCTATTAAAGGAACCCCAGACGTTGTGGCTGATGACTGAAAAGCCATCAGTGGTTGACTTTTCCTAGCTTGCTGTTCTCACCACAGCTCACCAGACCTCAGAAGAACATTACCAGAGCACTTGATTTTGTTTTCTTGGACTTTAAGTGTAGGGCAAAACAGTAATGCCAGAGTTTTACATTGCTGCATTAGAACTTTATCCTGAGCCTCAGTGATTTATGTTAAGAGCTGCTTTGCATGTGCACAACGGGAAAGCAATCCTAGTATTCAGTGTTGTTTTTCACAAAGGTTTCAAGTGTTGGAAACCCTTCAGTGACGCTATACTACAAATCACTTTGAAATCAGAGTCAAACGAGGATGTAACGTGACCCTTATTTATCATACATGCTCATACATGGCATGAAATTAAACCGGAAAGCCCAAGTCCCACAAGCATTTTCTTTGGGTGTGCTTTAAAGGAGTTGTAGTTATCAATCCTCAGACCCCCTACCTCAACTCGAACTTACAGGAGCGTCAACACTGAACCCCATGAAAAGAGAGAAGAGGAGACCCCAGGGGATTGTGGGATTGAGAGAGAAAAAGAAAGCTTCTGGGGGTGGTGGTGGCAAGATAAAAAGGAAACGTAGAGAGAGAAAATGAAAGAAAAGAAAGGGATCTGTGCGCTGTGGTATGATTACAGGCTAACTGGGTCTTGTTTGTAATGCATTCCAGATGGGGTCCTACTTTGGCTACGCAGTGGCAACCACTGACATCAACAGCGACGGGTAAGCGACTGTCATGGTGGCACAAAATATCAGCAGTGAGTGATGAAATGGGAGAGATACGATCAGCTAAAACAAGAAACTAAAAACAATTGAAACAGAGGTCAACAGTGTGACTTTTGGACATTTCCCACAGTGGTTCAATTACTCATGCTTTCTAATGTGTCATTAAAATTTCCCCCCGAGAGTATTCTTGTTCTGTGCAATGAGTTTTTTTGCCATTCTCACTTCCTCACTCCCTTCTTCTTTTAGAATTTCAACATTTACTAGTAGAAGAGTCACAATGTAGCAAGTTAAACCCTGAGAACGTTCTAAAGCTCACACCCTTCTTTGTTCCGCTCTACACTTTCAGTCATGATGTCACATACAGTGTTAACCTCACTCAAAGGACTCAACACACTGTACAGTATCTGTGTAGAATAAGAGGCTTTTCCAGAATGTTAATGTTACTGGAAGTCACAGTGAAAGGGCAGTTAGGCCATATTTAGCAACTGTAGTGTGACATAGTGCTAAATGAAACTGAATACAACAGGCATTTAAATCAAATCTATGGTTGGACTGTGAGAGAAGTAGTCGTGGCTTAGCGAGAAAGCTCAAATGTAAATGTAGTGGCAGACTTTATTATTTCCAGATGAAATCCACACACGCAAAAATCAGCTATCTGCGCTAGCTAACAGTCAGTGCAGTTTTATATGAGTTGCCCTTTTAGCTAGTCACCGCAAATCACATTTGATTACGTTAATCTCAAGCTGAGTCACAATGCTGCAAACTCCTAAATTTACATAAGAGCGAAAAAGAGGATTACATTTTGAAATGAAAAAATGCATTTTTTCATTTCATTGTGTGTTAAAAGCAAATACTAAAAGGGGAGCACCTAAAATCATTCTCTGATTATGTGGCTTTGACTCAAATTAGACTCTTTGTATCTTATTGTCTGTGTTAATGTCCTAATTTTCTCATCCTGTCCTCATTTAACCCTGTGAAGCCAAGTGTGCTTTTCCTCTGAAAACCCCCAAATTCCACAACACCTTTTAAACAACTGCAATTACAAAAAATATCGGATGTAGCAAATATGATGCAAATTAAAACTCATACATTACAACAAGTTTCTTTCTTTAAATTTAAAAAAACAATGGATTTTCTGGTAATTAATTTATGTACAAGGGTAACTATTGTTACTCTTTTCTAAACTGAGTGGTTTCTGTCAGACCTGCTTCCAGAACAAAATTATTGGGGTGCATCAGACGTTAATCAGGGTGATCTCTGCCTATACAGTTTACTGGTCATCAAAACAACTCTTTATTGATATACAGGGTGGAGAAGAGGATTGCATTGACAATCCAACACAATGGGCAGCACATTGAACACATTTTATAAGTGGTCAGAAACTTGTAAATAACTCATGAAAGAATAAAGTTATGTTGAAACCAAGCACACCATTGTTTTTCTTGTGACATTACCGATAAGTTTGATGTGTCACATGGCCCTCTTCCAATTGAAAAAAACAAAAGTTGTATCCAAGATGGCCGACTTCTAAATGGCCACCATGGTCACCACCCATCTTGAGGAGTTTGCCCCCTCACATATACTAATGTGCCACAAACAGGACTTTAATATCACCAACCATTCCCATTTTATTACGGTGTATCCATATAAATGGCCCACCCTGTATATTGAGGTGTTATTGAGGGTACAGGGTCTTCCTGTTGTCTTCATGGGGAAAGAATAAAGCTTCTTAATTTGCTTTTTGCCCATAACTCCAGTCTGGATGACCTGGTGGTGGGAGCGCCGCTGTTCATGCATCGGGGGTCTAACGGGCGTCTGGAGGAGTTGGGAAAAGTGTATGTGTATCTACAGAGGGGTCCTCTGGAGCTGGAACCAAGTCAGTCTCACCTCCTGGGTCTTCAGGCCTTCAGCCGGTTTGGCACCTCTCTGGCCCCGTTGGGTGACCTCAACCAAGATGGTTTCAATGGTAAATTTGCATCATAGAGAATGTGCTGAACATAGACCAGAACGAGACAAAATAACTCAGTTGTTACACTATAGGTCATAACCCCATTTCTGAACATACTTTACTATAACTTACTATGTAATTCTATTGGAAAATCCACCCATTGTCTTAACCACTTACACAGCTTAGGGGTGCAGGGAAACTGGAGCCTGGTGTAGAGGGAGAGTTAAACCCTTGACAAGTTTCCAGTTCATTATACCATTAACACATACAGTAGATACAGACAGCCTCACAGGCGCATTGTTGAACCTAACATGCACGTCTTTGGACTGTGGGAGGAAACTAGTGCATCTGGAGAAAAAGGAAGGCTTTTTTTAAATTTGAGGCATCATTCACCACCATGCCACCTTTTCTTTTGAGACCACGTTAGTTAAAGTAAGATTATTTTTCCATCTGGAGTCATTTATTTTCAGATGCATGGCTCTGTTCTTGTTCCTCCCTGAAATTCCAGGCATACGTGATGGGAGAGCTGCAGAAACAGAAAAGGCCTAACTGACAAAAGACATAACCTTGATTAAGTCAGAAATAGCATGAAATTGATAATCTGGGGTAAAGGTGGGTTGCAAAGGAAACAGGATCAATGCTAAAGCACCCTTAAAGGAGCCACTATATGAGATTTTGGCAATATGACATGAGAGTGTAGTGTAGTGGTTTTCTTGGCAAGCAGAAGGTTCCTGGTTCAGTTCTAACTAGAGACACAAAAGCCTTTGGCGTTGTCAAATATAAATGAAAATGTTTCTGAAACAAAACCTGCAGAGCTACTTGCTGTGGTGAAGCCTTTAGCCAAAAGTGGCCCTCTTGTGTGCAATTAAGAAGTGTACCAGCTCAACTGTCTGTGGGCTGGCAGATTAGCAGATCTGTTGGGAGTGCTGGCTGAGGTGAACTTTGTTGCCTACCAGAAATAATACTGCACTCAGTTTGTTTTTTTAGATTTGGTTTCTGTCCCATGAAGTAGTTTCTTTCATACAGATCTGCATTCAAGTGTCCATTTGTCTAATGAGTTTCTTCTTTGGTTGTTTCATGCTATAAAAAGATAGAGAAAAGGGTGAAAAGTGCCAATCATATAAACAGGGAAAAGCAAATCCTCACATTTGCGCAGCATAAAGAGCCAAATGTTTTGTTTGTTTATTTCCTACATGACTGAGTCAGTATAAGGGAAAGGGTGTAGTGACTGATTTCATGTTTCAGCACTCGTTTAAACGGCCTCAGATGCTTTTCCAAATGTGAATGATAACTTGGCTGAGCTAACAGACACACTGACAGAGTCTACACTTCATTCATTCAAGATTCAGCCAAAGTCTAACAATGTAAATAACCAATAAACACAGCAAATGACTGAAGTCTGCTCCTTGAAAAACAACTGTCAGTCCTAGAACAATTGTTCTTCATTATTTTGTTGTTGAAGGAATATAAGTGCGTTGTGCTGCCTTGCATAATAATATACATGTAGTTAACAAAGTCTTGTTGCTGTTTACGATCAGACGTGGCTATCGGCTGTCCGTACGGAGGAGACGACCAGCAGGGGTCGGTTTTCATCTACAACGGTCATGTTGGAGGACTGAAGGACACCCCCACTCAGATGCTCTCGGGCCAGTGGGCTTTCAGCTCTTTCCCGGCCAGTTTTGGCTTTACTGTGCGAGGCAACAGAGATCTAGATCAAAACGGGTACCCAGGTATTGCAGAAAAGGCTCCAACAGATCTCTATCAACGCTTCTTCTTTGTTTCATTTCATTTATTGATTTAAGTCACTTTCCTCTTCTCGCAGACCTGATTGTCGGTGCTTTTGGGGTAGATAAAGCTGTCCTCTACAGGTATGTTTAAACTTTTAGTAACGTAATCACAATCATGCAGACCATTCTACTCATTCTTGTCTCGTGTCTGCAATCAGAGCTCGGCCAATAGTGAACGCCAGCGCGTCTCTCACAGTACAGCCGACCATGTTCAACCAGGAGGAGAAGCACTGCATGCTGACCACAGGGAATAAAAGTCTTTCTGTGTCTTGGTAAGGTATTTTCCTGTTCAGAGTTCGAAACATATGCTTATTAATAGGTGGATTATACACAGTGTGATCGAGCCTTTGGCACTCACCGCTGTAGTGGAAGTTTCTTTAATGGTCTACCAAAAAAGTTTAAGAGCAACTCAAGAGTTCTCTGAGGTTATGGAGCATCTCCTAAATTATGTAACACACATCTTAGTCAGTACTTTACCTCAAGAGAATGTCAAATGACTTCATGTTTGCCAGTTTCCTCCTCTGAACACAGAGTATTCTTAGAATCAGTGGAAAAACAAGGAGTAAAATTCTCCCAGCTTTCAGTCCCAATAAAGCTCTTTCCACAAGTTCACTTTAACCATCGGATTCAGTGTGGAACCTTTAAATGCTGTTGTGGGGTGTTTGCCAAGCTGCCTGGTGTCTTTGTATCTGACTCTGATGTTGATACAAGCGAGTCTTGTTTTCATGCTTATTGCTGTATTTTTTGCTGCCGTGGAAACAAAACGGAAACAGAGGGAGAGAGGAGAAGATGGGGAGGTGGGAGAAAGGTGGAGTAGCTACATGGAGGAATGAAAAGAGAGTTGGGAAGGAGACGGAGGCTTTGAAAAGGTTGGAAAAGGCTTGTAAGTTTTATGGAATGAATGAACACGATGTTCATTCATGTACGTGTGTGCATTTCAAAGCTAGAGCTCCTAAAAGGGACCTTTCATGTGTTTCCATAGTTACAACAGCTAATATTAAACATGACAAGAATTTTTACTTTTCACTTAAATTCCCTCACTTTTATGTGTTATAATTCTGAGGAATAAAGCTCAGGTGTCTGAGGTGTTAGACTGTAGCTCTTTTTGCTCTTGGTTCTGCACAAGGCATTTTATATTTTAAGGTAAGGACCCTACGATAATACAGAGACAACCCCAACAATCAGACAATCCCCTATGAGCAAACACATGGTGACAGTGGGAAGGAAAAACTCCTTTTTAACAGGAAGAAACCTTCAGCAGAACTAGGCTCAGGGAGGAGCGGGGCCATCTGCTGCGACTGGTTGGGGGTTGCAGTGAAAGACTTTAGAGTAAGCAGTGGGAGTAGGATTGTAGAACGTGGTGATGTTGCATATCAGCTGGTCATGTGTCCAGCTGAGATGAATTGTGCCTAACCATGTCTGTGAGGGTGAAGTCAAACATAACCCAAACTTACAAATCACAAGTTTGCCTAGAGAGGATAAATAAATCTGTGTACAATCAGAGGAGAAGTAGATCTCACGAAATGACAAAACTCCTGAAAACATCTGAAGAACATGATCCAGCGAGATGCCAAGCAGCTCCCAGGTGTCGCCAAACAGATTTACACAGCTTGTTTCCTGTGCTTTTATGTGCACCATTCAAGCACATAGTGTAATTGTTAAGTGCTGACTTTGTGTTATTATTCCAGCACATTTAGAGTCAGTGTTTATTTTGGTTTAAATGCAAGTAAATGACCAAGGATGGCTGGAATTAATTTAGAATCAGATCAAACTGACAACATTTTCGTATCTAATTGAAAGCTGTCTGGGGATGTTGCATAAACATAGACTGGAGCATTCCAGTGTTTTATTCTGATCTCTACCAATCTGCCACCCCTGCTGACTGCAGGAGCGGAGCAGTGGATCTTCTTGTTTTAACTGGTTAATCCAACCATCCATTTCCCTCTGTGAGCATCGTTTCCCATCACACCTTCTGCTTTGTCCAGTATAATGTTACAGTCACGGCACACAGAAAATCTACCGTATTTCAGTTCTACGGTTATATAGTGAGGTAATAATAACAAACATCTTGTACTTAGCAGGTTCTAAAGTTAGGCAAATATAAAAGCAAAACAACAACACTAAACTATTTTATTATTTTTTTTTTTTTAAAAAGCTCAAATGCAGTGTGTAAAAACTTAAATCCACCTGTGTCTAGAGCCACCTTTAGCAGCAATAACTTTAGGTAATCATTTTCCGTATGACCTAGTTTCGCATCATTGTGGTGGAATCTTTGCCCACTCTACTTTACAATGTTGCTTCAGTTCATTGAGGTTTGCGGGCATCTGTTTATGTGCAGTTCTCTTAAGGTCCTACCACACCATCTTGGCCAGTTTGAGGTCTGGACTTTGAGTGGACCACTGTAACACCTTGACTCTCTTCTTTTTCAGCCGTTCTGTTGTAGATTTGCTGCTGTGCTTGCGATCGTTGATCGTTCCATGACCCGATTTTGGCCAGACTTTGGTTGTCAGACAGACGGCCTCACATTTGACTCTAGAATACTTTGGTGTACAGACTAGTTCATGCTCAACTCAACAATGTGCTTGGTGGTGCTGCAGTTCTATGAGATGTTCTCTATAAATGTGGTGCTGTGCATTATGACCAAACATCTTCTCATGGTTCATCTGAGGTTGAATTTTCCTAATTTTAAGACCTGCTAAGAATCAGATAAGTTTTTTTAAATTATTGCTTAATACATACAATCCTAAACTTTAAGAGAGGGAGTACTTTCTGTCATCAGATTACTTTCTGCAGAATTTGGTCTTCAGAAGGTTGCAAACAGTCTTAGACTGAATTTGGCCCTTCTAATCTGTATCTGAATTTATTGCACAGCATCAATTTAGATACACTGGTTCTCACACTTTTTCTGCTATTTCTCATTTAAGAAGCACAATACTAGATTTTTTTAATGAATTATTAACAATTAAAAATGATACAGTTTGATTTTGACTTAGGATAAGCACAGGTAGCATCAAAGGACCCTTTTATTTGGTCTCCGTAAGAGAAGAACCATAATTATTCACTTTATTTACTGAACAGCTGCCTGATAGAGGCATACTGTAGATGCTTAATGCACACTGTCTTAGTGCAGGGAAAAAACCCCAAAACAATAAATCTATGAATAGGGGATATTTTCTGAGGAAGACAGAGCTACGGCTCAAATAAAGTCAAGACATCCATGCTAGCTCTGCATGCTAATTTTTAAAAAATATTTGTGTCTGTCTTAAACCTCCAGCGTCAGCATCACTTTCTGCCTGCTGGCTAATGGGAAGCACCTCCCCTCTCATCTAGGTGAGGCACACACACACACACACACACACACACACACACACACATGCACACACAAACGCACAGATGGTCCCCATTACCTTGCTTTCTTTGTGCAGCCACAAGTATGCTAGCCCTCACTGTGGTCAATTTGGCAGTTAAGATCAAGATAAAAGAACAATCGTGTAAACACGGGGTAACTTGGTGGGCTCCGGCAGTTTAGAAAAGTGCGTGTGTGTTTATTTGAAGTGAGTGGGTGTGTATTGTCTCTGTTCTCTGCATAGTTGTTGTCATGTGGTCTGCAGCAATGCTCTCTATGTTTCTGTACATAGAACAAAATAGCACACAAAGGCTGTTTGCCATAATAATATTTACTCCTGCATATGTGTGTGTTTGCATGTGGCCAGGCAAACACAGACGGCTGAGCACATATGCGTTCGTGTATGTGCTTTGCACCAATTGGCATATTTGTGTGAAACATAGATGTGTGTGTCATACATTTTTTTAAGGCTTCGTGGCAGAGGTGCAGTTGGACAGTGGGAAGCAGAAGCAGAAGGAGTCTATCAGGAGGACTCTGTTCCTGGACAGCCAGCAGCCCAGCCTAGTGAAGACCTTTAACCTCACCAACAGAAAGCCCCTGTGTCACAACAGCAATATCTATCTGCGGGTCAGTCACACAAGCTGTGTTTGCACCTTGAGGTCAAGCAGTTTGAGCGAATGTTTTCCATTTGATTTTTTTTTAGCAAACCTTTTGTTTTGGTCAGGTAGAATTTATTTATCTAGTCAAACTAGAGAAGATATAGGACTTCTCCTATTTTTTTTCCTAGTCCCCCTTGTGACTAGGAAAAATTGCCCAATGATTCCACTGAATGCTTTTGAGGGGAAATAGCTGCAAACCAACTGGTCGCCTAGAGGTTGAACATACAATACCCTCAGTTACTGGGTAGCCACTTTTCATGTCAAAGGAATTGCACAGGAAGCAACCTGTCTCCAAACTGTTGTGGTCTGATTGCAATCACGTTCAGGTTCTCCATTGGCAAAGGCTTGCAAATAACATGTTGCAGTTGCAGTCTGCACTGCACAGATCTCTTTGTAATAGGGTACTTCACTTAACTGGTTACATTCCTGTATAAAAGAGACATTTCTGAGCGCCCATGTCATTATTTCTGGAGAAAAGTCTTCATTTCTGTTTCAAAGTAGTTAATGTGAAGTTCTGCTTAATATGAATTTCTGTATATGTAGATGATAACAGATTTACAAGATGGGAAAGTATTTCTGATTTTTACCATATTTGTATTTATTTTTTTTATTTGACCTTTATTTATACAGGCAGTCCCACTGAGACTCAAGGTCTCATTTACAAGAGAGACCTGTTTCAGACAGACATATTAAAATTACGACAACAAAGAATAGCCTAATGTTTACACAGTCATTTCAAAAAGAGGAACAAGTTCCCATAGTGATGATTTTACAAGGTAATTTTTTCATTTTTTTAAATCTGCAACTGAGAGAGCTGCGAGTCCTTCTGTAATGCATCCAATGAGGACTGGGCAGAAAACGAGAATGCCTTCTTTCCAAGTTCTGTAAGAGTCTGATAAATAAGAGGGGAGTAAACCACAAATAGATTTATAGATAAAATTATACCAATGAGCCATCCTGTGTAAGGCCAGTGGGAAGCAGTCAGCCAGAGAACAGAAAGTACAGTGATGTGTTAAAGGTTTACAACCAGTTAGAAATCTTAGTGCCCCGTGATATCATGATATCATGTAAATTATATCATGTTATCCAGGAGGGGTAAAAAGGTGGTAGCAACGAGCCTTTTCCCTGCCGTGAAAGAGAAACACGATCGATTTTGGGAATATAAATAACTGTAACTCATCATATTATCACAGTTTGTGAGTAAACGCCAACTTCAGTTGCAAACTGATAACCAACTTACTCAATCTTAAAACTGTTTTATCACCGTAGCACAACTGACTGCTAATGTTCACAGAGCTGCTGTTCATCAGCAACAAGACTGCAAGTTCTTTGTACTCTGTCACAATAGTTTTGGTTGTGCTGCTGTGTCCAGCCACTGTGTGACTGTAACATGAGGTGCTCCTCAATGAATAAGAAATGAATGAAGCTAAATAATTAGCATGATTGCTTATAAAGCATTCATAACTTGATTTGGAGCCTCTGAAAAGTACAAAAATGCAGTGAAATACATCCATGAACCGAATAATTCAGCAACAAAAACTTAATTTTTATTCTGTGACAACAATATAAAGCAAGAAAGACCTCAAGCTCTTTCTCTTACCTTTCTGAATCTTTCTCTTGAGTCTCATTCTAGTTTCTCATCAAATACAACTAGTTCAGATGGTCATCTGGAGCTTTGGCGCATGCCGTTCCCCTGATCTCTTTCACCACATTTCCTGTCAATTTGTACCACAAAAAAAGAGGGAGAGAAAAAAATGACACGTGTTTTATGACAACCACTAGTAAGATTACTGATCAGTATTTCTTATGCATGTACATACTGAAAGTTGGTACCATAGTTAACATATAAAAAACATTAAAAAAGGACAACATATCTAACAAAAGTTAACATAAACAGTGAATCTGAATCATTCATGAGCTTTGCAGATCTTTTGTAAGGAATGAAAAACATTTAATAATTTAAAGGCTAAAAGATATGTAAATTGCATTTTGGTGAGGAGATATTGGCTATAATGATAAGTACACCCAGCAATTTTCAGATATAAACACACGCAGGGACAGAAATGTACTTTCAGGCAGAACTATGATAATAAGCCTGCAAATAGTCGCTCATATTTCATGCTGTCATCTGGGCAGGAGAACAAGCACATATCATTTACAAACATGAAAGTAATTGTGCAAACAGCCCTTATTCTTCAGACCAACCATTTCATAAGTATGCTTTTAATAATTTTTGCAAATTTTCTACTTCTTAATGTTTGGAAACGACTCCAGCCCTGCTGCTTTTCATTGGAGCCGTCTAATCAGAGACTGGTTTGCACCTGCAGAACCAGGTGAATGCACTTAACTTTCGGCTAATACCGAGGTTGAAGTCATTTCCTAATAACAGGGTTTGAAATTGCTGTTTGAAGTGCTACGTGAGGTGAAACTGCTTCAGTACCAATCCTCTCATCACTTAGTGGTGACCTGATCAAAGATTGTGCCTGACAAAGGCGCTTATGTCATACGTGTGGATGTTCACTGTTAGATATAATGAGCAGAGCACTTTGGTCTCTGACAGGATAAGAGACCAGAGTAGAAACTGACAAACATGCACTCATGTCAGTCAGCACTTATCTGTCTGTGTACTCTGTACTCTTTCTTTAAAAGAGCCACATCATTGTGTTTATGCAAAGGGAATTCAGGCAACATGTTATTAACTTTAAACACACTCAGGCCATTTTAAAGGTAATATTACTTTAAAAACTAACTTGTTATATCACTGCTGTTATAATATCAAAATCCCTTTCAATTTAGCTTAGCAATTTGGGTCAGTTCATCAGTTGTGTGCATTATAACCTCTGGTTATATTGACTTTACCTCAGTGCATAATAAGTTGATATTGCCAGCCTCTCCTTTAACCCCTTAACCAGAAACAAACCAATTTGTTGTTCTCTGATCAACAGTTTTGGGGCTCAATCACAGTTGTACCTTTGTCCTACACATAGCTTTGCTGACTGATTTTTCATACAAAGAGCTGAAGTGAAACCAAGTGATAAAAATAGGTGCACTGAAAGCCACTTTTCTGTGTGTTTCATGCTGTTTTAATTTTAATTCTTTGTGGGGGTTTTTCATGCTTCTTGCTTCATCCACCTTTCAAAATCAAAATTAAAATCATCCACTTATAGACACCATCAACCACATCAAGCTGTTGGTCATTTGAATGACTGCATATGTTGTATACCCAGAATCCTTCACAATAAGCGAATACAGGTTTGAATCCCCCATTAGCCAAACTAAAAGCTAGCTAACAGTATCACTGGTATTTTGTTAGCTAACCTAAAAGCTAGCTAGCAGTAGCACTGGTATTTTTTTCCTTCTCAGCACAAGTTTTGTGGAGTTTAGCTTGCAGGGAGTTATTGTAAATGTCAGGTAAAGATCCTTAACTTACATATATCCTATAAATACTCTAAAAGAAGTAAAAAAAACAATCAATCTGCATCTACTAAAACTGATTTCACTCACACAATTTATGTTTTTGCATAGTGCCAATTCAGAACAACAGTTGCCTCAAAGTGCTTTATACTATAAGTCTTATAGTATAAGATAACCAACAGTCCGACTGACAATCCCTTATGAGCAAGAACTTGGTGATGGTGGGAAAGAAGAACTCCCATTCAACAGGAAAAGACACTTCGGCATAACCAGGTTCAGGGAAGGTCGGCTGTTTGAGGCAAATGTTTGGGGGTCAAGGGAAAGAGGAAAAAATGAGAGAATAGCAAGACTGAGAGCAAAAGAACTTGAGCCTGTAGCAGTATAATTAAGGGATGGTTCAGTCATCAGATCCATGGGACTGGTTCACTAAGGAGACGGGTGTGCTAAGAAGTCAGAGTGAGCCACACCAGACATTAGTTACTACAATGAAAAAGTAATGTAGGCCAGTTTTTGCTGTAAAATCTGTTCTTATTTTCAGAAATCGCACTTGGTAGCTTTCTTTTATTTAAATATACAGATTTCTCAGCTTCTAATGCAGTTGTTTCTTTCTCTCTTTCAGCCTGAGGAAGAATTTCGGGATAAACTGTCCCCCATTTACATCAGCCTTAATTTCAGTTTGGATCCACAGGCCCCGCTAGACCAACATGGCCTCAGACCTATCCTCAATTACGAGACAGAACAGCTCATAAAGCAGAAGGTATGTACATCATCTAATGATAGGATAATGCAAAACGCTGTGACAATACACTGTTGTATGCATGTAGAAACAGATGCAGGGATGGTAGAGTTAAACAAGCAGTTTGAAGATGTTGCCTATTATTATTAATAATAATAATAATAATAATGTTATTCTCGCAATTAAAAGCCGAAATGCTACAGTTTGGTGGTGCCAGTAGCGCCTGTAAAGCACAACATCAGGCATTTTAAGCAAAACAGCAAATACAAATCAAAACCTGTTTAAACCCTCTGTTGCTAATGCGAGTATTAGGAATTGGTCATTGAGATAAAGTATTTCTTCAGGTCTCATTAAACCACTTCAGAAGAAAGTGGGCAACACAAACCACATATATCTGATTGCAGCTGTGCTGTAGGGAAGTGGGTGTGTCATGCATAGGGTTAAAGTTAGTGTAATGGTGAGGGTGGTGGTGTCATGAACTTGGTTTGCAAGGCTGCAGCTGGATGCTTCTACAGCAAGCTGTGGAGCAATTTTATGGCGGATTACAGTTTCTCCATATCCTGCACTATTAAAAAGGCGAGAGGAGCCTCAGCTTACCCAAAATTATTGGTGACAATAATTTTAGTGCAGTTTCTTTGAAAACACTGGATTTTTAATGATTACTTCAGCAAAGACATTGCCTTACAATTCAACCATCTTTCTAAAATGAAACCCGTGTTGTGGTCTGGAAGTTATCTGACTGTCTGCTGGACACCTTTCCCGGACTTTCTAGCATGTGGTGTTGGTTACTAGGACCACTTCCTGAGTTAACTAGCCATTGTGCAGAGGATTGTATGTGCTCCTGCCATTAACAGCACGATACAAAAAGTATATCATTTACTTATGGATAAACAAATGCACTACCAGCACCCTCCTTCCTAATTTAACCTTACCAAAACCTTCCCAAACATGATGGTCGAGCCTCACCTGTGCACATTTATTTAAATCTTGCAATGAAAGCTTCAGTGGAGATTGTATGCTTCATGTGTGCCGCATATTTACTTGCAAAGTCTGTTTTTTGCACTTTGTTTTTGTGAACATGGCATCTGTCCCACCTATTTTCTCCTCTTTTTCTGTCAACTTTGTAGAGTGAACGACCCAAAGGAAGGATGCAAAGCAGACTGATAAGAAAAAATTAACCTTGAAGTCTGGCTTAAAAGCAAAAACACCAAATTTAGCACACAGCAGAAATCCAAGAGTTCCAGGAAAAACTGAAAGAGCAAGAGGGAAGATAGACAGATGCTTAGAGGGACTATGTGTCTGTCTGTGGGGAAGGACAGAACTATATATACACACTGAGGACTAACTGGGAATTGAAAACAAGACAAAAAGTAATCAAGACAATCACAGGGGAGGAAGTTAAACTGAAAGCAAGACACACGAGACGACTAGTTATCAAGTAAATTAGGAAAAAGAACTCAGCTAAATACAGAGACAAGGAAACTATCAGTAGGAAGACATGAAGGCTAACTTAAAGAGAACAAGCAAACTATAAGTACATCACAAAACTGAAAGGCACTACAAGAATAAGAATAAACAAGGCCGGGACCCAAAATAAAGGCAATGCAAGAAACTTCAAATACTAGAATAAACAAAACCCCAAACTCAGGTGTATTAACTATGGATACAAACTCAACCATGTGATGCATCCCAGGGGTTCATAACATTTCCCTTTTCTGCTGTGTCTTGGATGCATTTTTAACGTAACCCTTTGAAAACTGTCTTTGAAGTCTAAAGTCTCTGAGGATAAGAAGTGTGTGCTTCTGTAAAAGTGTAGAGTCTGTCTGTACTGTATATCACATTACCACACCAAAATCCTAGACCACACCACTTATATGGCCACACGCCGTGCTTCTTAGGGTTTAACCAGATGGTCGCCACAAATGTTACCAGATGAAGGGAGAGCAAGGGGAGTGAGGATGCTCTACCAAGCAACCTAAAGTCATGTTTGTTCCATACATGGTGAAGTCACGGCTCACTCTTACTTTTCATATAGGAACATGACTTGATTGGCAAGGACAGAGGCTAGCATTGGCCCTTCTATAGTAGCGAAGCCCATATGGTTAGAGGTTGCGGGTCGGCACTGTTAAATCAAGAGCTGCGTTCTGCTCTCTGGTCTCTGTTGGCAATTCCTTTGCGCGCGTTTCATATACGAAGAGTTGGAAGGTTTATGGAGGACTTGCGAGTCATGGCTCTGCAAAAACACAGAGGGGGGACTGACAGCTCCGTTTGGGCGGGGTGGTGCTCAGCTCACAGACATCTGGTTGTGGTTTGTTTATGTATGTTGCCAGTGGTCTCCTCCACCAGGCAAGAGCCAGGGCCTGCAAATGTGCACATGTTTATGTGAGGTATATAAGCTGAAGTGGGTGTGTGATGTGGGTGTGTAAGTGTGCACTACATGTGCTTGTAATTGGAGTTTTGTAATATTGAGTGCACCAAACTTTTTTGAGTTCGGAATCCTTAAAGGAAAAATTACCAGGTTCATCTGTTGATCTCCCGTTTTAGCCGTCCTTTGCATAAAAGCTAAGATTTTGTTGAGTTGTATGCTTCCACTGAAGCAGATTTGTGACACGGAGTAAGATTTATTGGCATTATGATATAATTAGATAAAGCTGCAGACTTCTTAATCAATTAGAAATATCACTCTTCCTTTAGTTTCCAACACAGCTTTAATGAGTAAGCAACCTAAACCATGCTTACTGTGTGTTAGCAAAGTCACACCTCATCAGCTGTGTTTTTCCTATGGTGGCTTTGGTTACCTGCATCAGACTGCAAGTAAATTCAGCACAGAGTTGCCCCCTGATTGCTTTTATTTTCTTTGCTCCTTTGCTGTGAAGGATGCGTACTCCAACATGATAATTTGCCCCAACATACGTCAAAGCTTTAAAAACTACCTGATGACAGAAGACCAAGTCACAAACTTTCCTCCATAGTAAAGTAACCCCACTGAGGGTTTGTGGGGTTTAACCCTTGTTATTTTTCTTCGCCATACTTTTTGTGAGACAGGGTTTAGAACTACAAGTCCCATAATGCTTTACATTGTGAACTACAGTTTGAGCCCTGTTATTTTCACTCTCTGTGTTCACATAATGCCAAATTAGCACCAGTGAAAATTTCCTCAGTCAGCTGTCAGTAATTGCCATGAGCTGTGTACCCATAGACACTAATGCTGTGGACAGATTTGCTGCTACGCCTTTCTAGACAAAATCAGTTTCACTGCTTTTTACTGCGTCCAGACAGGCTTATATATAGTAAACTGCAGGACTACAGGACACTTAATCAGAGCGTAAAGGCCATTGATAAACTTGATAATGCTTCAGTGATGTTGCCATGCATTTCACGTTAGAACATTGCTGGGTGTGGTGACAGTACAATAGCCCACAACAACCACACCAGCAACTACAGGGATACTGCAGAAAATTGAAATGATGTCAGAGCTCATTATTCACTGTATTAATGGCTTTTCACTAATATCCAGTTAATTAATTTCTGTTCTGTAATTGCTTTGTTATATTACAATGTTTAGTGAGAATGACACAGTCTGCTGAGCTGTCAATGACTAGTCCAGTTAATGAGTTCATTTTATCATCATTGTTTTTGTGTTGGGGAAAGAGTCAGACGTCCATTGGAGCAGAATTAGTCTCTCGTCTGCTGTCGTAGCTGGAAAGACCTTCTATCCAAACCATTATGAGACTTTGTGTTTGGGTCCAGATGAATGTGTCTCTTCAGTACATTTCCAAGCTGTTGATGTGCTCTTAAAGGTCTTGCAGTTCAAAAAATGAAACATGTATATTGTATTTGCATTTAAAGAAGGGTTGACGGCATATAGTTTTAGCCCTCTGAGGTCTAAGCCTAACCCTATATTTTGGAGAAAAACAGTGTTTGTGAAAATGATTATATCTCTTTGTCCTTGATTACCAAGACTTGGGAAATGAATTTCATAAAAACTTTTTATCTGGGATGAGCGTTAAGGTTAGGGTTGTTGACGATGAGGACTTCAGGAGGTTAAGATCTTCTCTTTTGTATAATGTCGCTTGGGTCAATGGTTATGACACATGTCATTAATTTCCAGTAAATTGTTTTGAAACTGAACTTATGCCAGATCTAATTGTGATGCTGTTTGGAGTTTTCACTGTAACATGAAGTTGATGGCAGTAGAATAGCCTGCTCCTTTAAGATCTGGAGGGAAACATGCTTTACATTTGTGAGGATCAAGAGATGAAAGTGAACGACAGATGAAGAGTTTTTAGAAGGAAGAGATTATAGGTTAGAGCTCATCACTTGATCTTAGTAAGTGTATCACAGAGCATGTTATTCTCAGTGGTGCAGTCACAGCGACGCCCCATAAGCAGCACTGCACTCACCAACACAAACAGTCAACAGGCCAAATCAGACAATGATTCCACTCTTTTTTTTAACCACATTCACACATGTTGGCTGATATTGACCTAATTCTCTGACCCTACGTCTTACCTCTCATGACTCCCAGTATATAAGGCTGGCCCAGAGTACTTATGTAGAAAACAATAAAGAATCGCAATATAGTACTGGGCCGTCAAGCAGCTGTGTTTAGTTGTAAGTGGCCAAACTCAAAGATCTCAAAGAGTGTAGACTATCAGAATGTGAGGGAGGTGTCTGCTTAGGCTTCTGCAACCTGGATAAGCCAAAGCAAATGGATGGATGGACTACATGAATGAATTTTATCAATGCACGTGGATGGTAACTTATTTTAGGCAACTATAATTACAGCAGCTCAGTTAAACTCAGTTCTTACCCACATAAGAACTGAGTTGCATAAGGTCAAAGGTCACTTTGCCATTGTAATGTTCTGCACATCTGCAAGCTGCTTTACCACCCACCTCCACCTCAGCTTCTCCTCTATCAGTGTCATATCTGTTGTCATTGAGTCAGGAATCTCCCAGAGCAGAGCCATGCTGCCAAGTATAAAATACTGCAGATGGGAAGAACTTTGACTACATGGTCTTGGCTAAATTTTATTACAGCTGAAACCAAAACAGATGAAGGGGAAGTTCTGTTATGCTCTGCATCCATCCTCCAATTCTATGTCTGTGCACATAAATCCAGTGCCGGTCGAAATGAACTCATATTAGCAAACACAGGTGACTGTGGGCGAGTTTTAACAGGAAGAGACTTCACGCTTAGAAGTGTACAGTGTATACCTGCATAGCATTTAGACTCAAGCATGTTTGTTATTAAATGGCCGATAGCATCTTGGGTCCTAAATAGATGTAAAACTAGGAACTTGAAGCAGGGATCTCCACTGAGACACTGTTAACCATTGCCAGGCTGATTCTTTGCTCTCTGTTGCATTCTTTGGGAATCTAATGATTCCCATATGTTGGAGAGACATGCCACAGCTACGATGACAGTAAAGCTACAAGGAAGAACAGAGAAGAGAAGACAGAAAAAAGGGAGAAAGGAGGGAATAAAGCAAAACGCTCAAGGGCACGTTAAAGAAAAACTATACTTCTAAATCAAATAACATTTATCTTGTACTGTGGTCATCTGTCACGTAAGACTAAAGGGCAGATTAATCCCTACTGCCTTTAAAATATGAGCTTTTCTCTGTTTTTGAAAAAGACTTTCCCACAAAAATGTAATACTTGTTAAGATGGAATTACTATCCTTTGATTCTCTTAAACCTTCCACCACCATATTTTCTCCCTTTTCTTCCTTCCCACATACGTGTAAGGCACGTATTACTTTTACTCTGCAGACATTAAAGGGTCATGTTTTCTCACAACTTCCCAGCATCTGGTAGATGCAAATATTGTTACAGTTTTTTGTGTGTATATAGAGGATATGTATAGTCTGTATCCTCTCTTATCCTTTCATTAAATCACAAATCTGTTGTTCTGGCTTCTGTCAACACCCACTTCCTCCAGAGCTTTTCTCTCCCTGTACCTTTTGATTTTACAAGGAACCAAATCTAACTTACTGCTCCTATTTATTCCATTTATCTCGGTCTTTTTTTTCAGGCCCAGATTCAGCTCGATTGTGGAGATGACAACATCTGTGTCCCAGATCTAAAGCTGGCTGTTTATGGGTGAGAGGAAACCACCTGATCCAATAAACACAAGTTAAAACTGCTAGCCACCTGAAGCTAAACTGCCATAGTTTTGTCCCTCACGCAACAACAATTCTAATTATTCCAAGAAAAGCTTCGACTTTTTGCAGCCAGGAAGACCAACAGAAGTCGACATGTTGTCATTTGATGAAGTCAATATTGCTAAGCTGTTAGTAATCTTGCTCCTGGCTGCGTAGCTAATGCAAATCCAGCATTCACTCGTCTTTTAGCTCCGTTATGTTAACTTACTAACACTATCCATGCGGCAATGGGAATTAAGCAAAGAATAAAACACTTCCAGTTGTAACGTAATACAAAGTAGATAAGAGTGGTGAGAGTGAATCACAGAATTCGACACAGTTTTCAGGCCTTAAAACCAAAACAAGGAGCTGAAAGATGCTAAAATAGTGAACTTGGGGAAAATGATCATTTGCTCATTTTCTGTAGTATCATGACTAGTTTGCATATGAACTAAATACATATAAATACTGCAGTTTTAAAGGCTTGTTTCTTTTTAAACTGTTTTACATGAACAAAACTAATAGCAATATCCATTTATACAGTCACACAATTCCCAGCAAGCAAACGAGCAAAGAAGAAAAACCCCTGTTATTGGCGAAGGGTTTGGGACAGGTGTAGATGTGGTTCCACCCGTTTTTCTTTTACTTTGACTCATCTGAAATAAATCCCCAAATGGAAATCTATTAATAGGAAGACTGTAACGCCTAAATGTTTCAGTCTTCATTTAAAAAGTAACACTGTTGCTGACAAACCGTCATTTTAACCTGTGACTTAAATGATAACCAAGCCATAGATTGGTTGTTTGGTGCATGTTAAAAGCTCAACAGTTATATTTGTTTGAATTATTTTATTTAATTTACTTTGAAAGTTTCAGTGTAGAAAGACAGAAAACGTGGAATGGAGGTCCTCTGGTTTTATGTTACTAAGTACTAAATAACTGGACACACAGGAAAAAAAGTGGTAACAGAATTAAACTTCATGCAAATTTCGAAGTTATTTATCTAATGAAATCACAAATTCTTAGCAAAACATAAAATAAAGACTTTAGCCATCAATTAACTCTGAGGTCTTACTCGTCACAGGTGATAACCCTAACACCCTAACCCCGACCCTCCCTACGTTTTTCAGAAAGTGTTTCACTTAGAATCATTTCTTTGTTTGTTTCTCTGTTTCCTGATTGTCAAGACTTGGGGAAAAATAATTTTGTAAAATTTAAAAAAACAACATATTTTGATGCAGATTAGGGTCTGGGTTGAATTTCTATAATTCTAATTCTATAGTTCTTTATAAAATAGTCATTTATTTAAAGAAGTTAAGGAAAAACATATGAAGATATAAGCCTGATACACACAGAGTGAATCCTCCACCAGTATCTGAGGTCTGGGTATCTTGGCGATGACCCTAAACCTGAGCTCAACCCTAACCCGGCACAATCAGTATATATTTACATATAAAACCATGCAGGGTTCAGGTTAGGCAGGTTAGTGTCATCGATGACTCAGACCTCGGAGGGTTAAAGAACGTGATCTGGATCCACTGCAGAACTGAATGAGCTTACATGTTTCACGAACTCCAGCTTGTCAGTCTTTTTCGCTGTCAGACATGATCACATCCCCCTCTCCCTCACTGAGGAAGAATAGGAGGTTGTTTACAGCTCAGAACATGCGTGCACTGGGGTAAAGATCTAGACTAATGACTCCTAGCTCTTGGCACAATAACATATCATTGTATATTAATCCTGAATCCTTGTTGCTGAATAGGCTCCAGCCAGATAGTTGGCTGTGCCTCAGCCCATTCACAAAGCGAACACACACTCCAGACTTTCTCCTCCCAGCCTGCCAGCTCTGATATGTGGACTGTTTTGCATTACATGGCCATGTGATTTCTCTTAGCTGTAGAAATACAATCAGTGCTAAAAGTTTCCCATGAAAAGTCAAAGATCTGCATTTGGAGCTGCCACAGGACCAAACTTGGAATGATTCAGCACTTCCACTAAAACACAGTTTCCCTTCACTGACTGTTGCACACAGCGATTTCCCTTCTTTGCCAAGAATTTGCAAACAGTGGGATGTTTAAGATTCATAACCTAAAGGTCTGTCGCTGGTGTTTTAGTTGTATCCTCTGGCTTTAATTATGCTTTTATGAGCTTCATGATCCACTGTTATATTTTTCCCAGCGAAGTCAGTGTAGTATAACGTGTCAGCTGTGAGCTGCTGATTCCTGCCCATTCCTGGCATCTGTGAGAGTCTGCTGTTTGTGGGATCAGAGTTGCTTCCTCTGCATTTGCTAAATTTGCCCAAGGTTAATTAAAATCATCTGGGTGTCGTCTTACCTAGTTTGGGGTCACTGTGTCCAGACCCCTTTTTTGGGGGCGGGGGGGAATGGAGTGAAAGATGAACCCCGGTTCCAACCTTCAGCCACGCTCCTTTCTTCCTTTCCTGCTCAATAGAAACGTGAATTTACTACTGCCAAGTGTAGCTGATGGGGGAGGGCCAGAGTTGAAGGGTGTCGAGTGGATTTATCACTTCTCTGAAAATGTGTTTGCACACAGGGGTGTCACTATGAAGTCGAAGAATAAGGTGGGGGTCGGTTTCCTGAGACAAATCACAGTGATCAGATTTGGGTCATTTCCCATGTCACTCATGACATGATATGTCGGAGAAAATGGCCTTTGGGGACAGACTGAAACAAAGATTCATTGTGTGGAAAGACTTTATGTCCCTGCTTTTCATTACGTTTTACCTTCTTTTGGGCCACGTTGGTCATGTCCTGCACCCAGTGACTTGACATAGATCTGGAAATGAAGGAAAAGTGAACTCTGCTGGCGTAGAAGCTGTGTGTGAAAGCTGCTGTTTTCAGTCATTTTGATTACAGTAAATAAACTAGCTTTTCAAGACGGAATAATAAATGGCCTGTGACAGTCAAGGGAACCAAAAGCCAGAAAATGAGTCTGACACCATGCAAGTGGCTGTATAAGGATGTACTTAGGACTTCACTATACTATGGTAAGATGGCATTATTATACAATCATCTATCATATATGATATCTGTGTATTTAAAAAAGGCATGTCAAATTCACTGTGGACCACACACAGCCCACTTTGATCTTAATTTTAAATCCCTGTGATAATTTCAACAGTACATCTCAGTTTCTCCGCATGATAAAGAAATGCTGCTGTAATCTATTACTATGACATGCTGGGCTTTTATTAAAAAAATAAATATGTCAAATTACAGAAGAAGTTTTGGTAGCTCATTCCCGAGACTGTCCTGAATTTATAAAACAGAAAGTTCTTGTGAATTCACTGATTTCTTTTCACTTTGAATATATATATATATTTTTATATATTAAAAAAACATTTCTGTAGTAGATAGTTAATAAAACAGGAGGTTTTGATGAATTTAATTATTCATATATTACTTAATTACTTGTAGTATGAATGGTGTGGGGTGGTCTGTATCAGTAGGGAAAGCTGTAAAACCTATGAAAGTGCAGTCAAAAGGTACTCTGACCCCCCAGGTCATTTAAAAAAATAATTTACATTTAGATTCTATTAAGAGTTTCAACTTTCAGTGGCAGCATCACAAAATAATACATCAAGTACTGATAATTTTTGGCATATTCACATTCACATCAATGAGCTTAGCCTGTAACGCTGAATCCCGACTTTACTTAGTGTTGCTGCTTTCAGCTCTTTGTTTTGCTTTGGCTGTTTTTGTTCAGTCTTGCTGCTCTTGAAAAACCTTTGAAAACTTCGATTGGCAGAACCGAACATGAGTGAGAAACACTGTGGAGAATTAAGCAGCTAAAGAGTCACAGATGAGTAGCTTCCTCAGGGGCTGCTGAAGAACAGAACAGATCTACAGGAGGGAGATTATAGTGCTTATTTTAATCGTGTGGCTTAAAGCAGACTGCAAATGATTGTTTGTTGACTGTGTAACTCTTGCACAATCAGACACTTTTTGTGCATTACGTAATCATTAGGATTGTGATATATTAACCCTCTGACCCTGACGTCTCATCACTGGTAATGACCCAACCCAGTCCCTGTGTTTTGGAGAAGAGTGTTTTCAATGTTAGCCTGACAGCACTAGTTTAGGGTTGGAGTCATTGTTGATGATGGGTACTTTGGTTACGGTTGGTTATAGTATATCACTTTAGGTTAATAAAAAATAAAAATCTGGTTCAAAAACTGTTTTTCTCTGATAAATCGATTCAATTCTCAGTGTTACATGGAACTTATGGTTTTATGTGCAACAGGAAGTCTGCATAAACTGTTCTTTTAACAGCTTTCAACAGCTTTCAAAAAGGTAAGGCTCAGTGAAAACGTAGTGATGATGTTGCGCTTCTCTTTGCCCAGTGACAAGACAGAGGTTTACTTGGGAGGCGAAAACTCCGTGAGCCTGACCTTCAATGCCAGGAACGAGGGAGAGGGAGGTGCGTACGAGGCTGAGCTCTATGTGGCGCTTCCCCCAGAGGCTGACTACAGCGGGATAGCACGCAACAACGTGGTGAGTCGGTGGCGTTTAAAAGGAGGTTTAAGTATCACGGTCAGAAGCACCGTGTTTTTTCATTCAAATGATAATTATGCATAAAAATGCTTTAATGCAAATAAAATGTGGAAATTATTTTGACTTTGCATAAAGTCAAAGGTCACTTTGCCATCGTAATGTTACGCTAAAAGAGTTTTCTCAACCTGACGCCCTCCTTGTTGAGTTAAAGCCGTGAAAGAACGTGAATACACTTACTACGTTTTGAATACATTTTTTGAAAGCCCTGAAATGCAGCTGGTTGGTAGAGTCACACTCTAACTCTAGTCAGAGTTTTGATTTATTATTCTAACAACTCGTGAGACTGAAGAAGTCACTTGGCTGAGTGACGAAACGTTTCTCACACTGAAAACGCTACGTCCAGATGAATCTTCTTTCCTTACCTGGATAGCTGAGCATGCATCAAGACAACAGCTCTTTAGCTTTTACAGCAGTACACTTAATAAAGTTAAATACATGATGGAGTTTTATTTCTTTGTGTCCTTTCCAGAGCTTGACTCAGCTGACCTGCAGCTACGAGGCAGAAAACCAGACCCGCTATCTCGTGTGTGATCTGGGAAACCCCATGAAGTCTGGTACCAGTGTAAGAGCCAATAAGACCCACATGTTATTTTTGGCCTTTCCCACTCTTTGTGTCTCAGTACAATTAAGCCAAGTTGACTTGCCTAATTCATACATAAGCAAACTCGACATGTTTTCTCACCGACCTGATAAAACCTGATAAACATTGCTTTTGTGTTGAAAGAGTTTTCATTCCTTGTTTCCAAAGTGGGCGTCTCTAAGAAAAAGAACCCAGACTCTATTTAACACATTTATTTCCTTTCTCATGTTCCCTGAAATAACTGCGTGAATTTTCTGTGGCTGTTTTTGTAGCTGTGGGCCGGTCTTCGCTTCACCATCCCCAGACTCAGTGATACTTACAATACTGTTCAGTTTGAGCTCCAGATACGAAGGTAGGCCACTTTTTAGGGATTCCAGTTCAAGTGGGATGGGGTATCTTTGGCAACTGCATACCAGTGGAGCAGATTTTAATCCAAAGTATTCTCTTAATTCTTATTATAAGCTACATACAGTTTTTTTTAACAAAAAATTCTTTAGGGCAACCAAGTAAATCTGTAATCATCACTGTTATTGTGATTCTGTGGTGTAGTGGTTAACACATTTGCATAATGATCCTCGGTTTGATTCTGGTAGGACGAACAGGAGTCACAAAGCCACTTCAGGGATTAGTGTACTCTTAGTGCTGCTCTGAAGCTCAGATAAATAGGAGGGTTATGCTGGGAATGGTATCCAGTGTAAAATCTGTGCCAAATCAAATATGCACATCCATCTGAAACCCCTCAGGAAATAACAGAGCAGTTAAACATACATACTACTAGTGCTAACTCATGCTGAAGTCAACCTCAGCTGATGTCATTGCCAGTCCACACCAGCTGACTTCTTTCTACACATGGTAAATCCCATATAGGGCATGCTATTAGGCTGCTTTAGCTGCTTTCAACGTTGCTGCACCTCAACCCCAGCTCCTTGATCTATTCAGTTCAGTTTTATTTATACAGCACAACATCAGTCACCTCAAGATGCTTTATATTGTAAGGTGGACCCTACAATAATACATACAGAGAAAACCCAACAGTCATATGACCCCCTATGAGCAAGCACTTTGGCGACAATGGGAAGGAAAAACTCCCCTTTAACAGGCTGCTGTCACGATGCCTGCTCTGTTCTTCCTAGGATTTTTTTGGAAGGGTTGAAATTTGGATTTCCATTGAAACCAAAACAAATTACACAATGTGTCAATAAAGACTTTCAACCTGAATATTTCATTCATGAAGACTTGATGTCTGAGTTAAGTGATCCCTTCATTTTTTGAGTAGCATTTAAGTTGCTGCAGATGGAAACAGCCTGTTTTAGTGATCCTGACTGAACCGCGGTTAATGTGGCTGCGTTGTAGTGATATCACACCAGCAAACATTTTGATGTTGAGAAGGTGATGGTGATCCACATCTAGTCTTCCAAACTGAAAGTTGTACTAAGTTTGGAAATTCTTAACCTGAACAAACTGAAATTGACAAAACACGCTTCATTGAGACAAGAGGAAGAATGCCAAGAAAAAAATGTTACTCATCCTACCAAAAAAAGGGACTGTGGACCTGGAAAGTGACCTGGATACTCTGGCTCCTCTAAAAATAAAGGCTCCATATGAGAAATACTCAGCAACGCGTACCTTAAAGCAGTTAACCTGTAAGCTGGAGAGGAAATGGCATCCTGCTAATTTAAAAGAGCTTTTTTTTTAGCTTGGAAAAAGAGTTTGTTGCTCTATTTCTGTGGAAAGTGAACAAGATTTTCTCCAGCAACTAGAAAACACCTTTTGTAAAGTTAGAACATCTTACGATTTGTCACTGATTCAGTGCTGAAAACAAGAACAACCCCAGGTTTATTTAGTCAGAGCTTGGTTGAGCCAAATACTCTTTGAATCTGAATTAAAATGACTTTGTTCACAAGTAAAATTTTAACCATTAAAGAAAAAAAAAAAGATTCATAATGAGCAGCTACTTCCAGTACTACTGATATTTATTTAGACTCATTCTCTCTGATTGAACTTTCTGTAATAACTTCAGTAATTACTTCCTCCAAACCAGCAATGCATCTACTAATGTGGGGTCTTTATGTTGTGTGTTTGAATATTAAATTCAAATTCAAATTCAAATTTTATTTGTCACACACACACAACCATACACAGTATGACATGGGGGTGAAATGCTTGTAGCTGTACAATGCCCGACCATTAAATGACAGAAGAAAAGTTTTACAATATTTACAATTTACTACAAAAATTTACAAATTAACTTAGGAATTTACAGTAAAGAATGTGCAAATAGCAGAAGAGATTATAAAGATAAGGATTATAAATTATAGGAATTATAGGATTATAGGAAATGTGTGGTGGTGCGTGTGGTGACGTGTGTGAGAGTCCAGTCTTATAGTGACGTGTTTGGGAGAGTCCAGTCCTACACCTGGTTCAGGGCCCGAATAGCCTGGGGGAAGAAGCTCCTCCTCATTCTCTCTGTTTTGGCCTTAAGGGAGCGGAAGCGCTTCCCAGACCTCAACAGTGAGAAGAGTCCATTGTTGGGATGGGAGAGGTCCATCATAATCTTCCTAGCTTTGGACTTGCACCGCTTGGTGTAGATGGACAGCAGGTCAGGGAGCTCTGATTGAATGATGCGTTCTGCCGAGCGCACCACCCTTTGCAGATCTCGTCTGTCCTGATTGGTGCTGTTCCCAAACCAGGTGCAGATGTTTGACGTCAGGACGCTCTCGATGGTGCAGGAGTAGAAGTTCTTGAGCACCTTCAGTGGCAGATGGAAGTCTCTATTAGCGTGCAAAATAACTTAAACTCCCACTGGTTAAATAATACCTCATGTGAAAATACATGTTCCTACTGTGTTATCCAAATATTTTTGATTCATTTTATCTTGTAGGGTTTTTTGGTAGCATTTGCAAAGTTAGTTTTATATATATATATGTTTAATAACTTCTCAGCTCGCTTCACTAAAAGTCTACAAAATTCAGGTTTGTAAAGCTGTTTAATGCTTCTTGATCAGGTGATCAGGGCTGTTTCAGTAACATTACGTTTTTGTGGTTTGTTCTAGTAAAAATGCAAATAACTCTGAGAGCGAAGTGGTGTTTTATGAGCTGAAGGTCTCTGCCATGGCTGACATCATTCTCCAGGGGTGAGGCTTCACTTTAGACACATAACTATGACATCATTTTTCTTAACCTTCATTCTTGCCAAGATAAAAGTGTGACTGTGCCGTTTGCAGTGTTTCTCGGCCAGACAAAGTCATCTTTCCTCCTCCCAACTGGACTGTGCGACAGGGTCTGGGGGAGGAGCAGGAGATCGGCCCTGAGCTTCAGCAGGTCTTCGAGGTAAAAATAACATCTACGATACACAAGAAGCTAGTCCTATCACGTTTGCACACTGAAACATAGAAGCGTAATACATTCAAAATATTCACCAACTTTTAATGTGAGTATAGTAGTGTTGGTGAGCTTAAATTAATAGTCGTGTAAAATAGGAGCTCGGCTATTTCACTAAAACATTTTGCACTGTGAAAAAGAAGCTAACATTATCTTCTGAGGCTTAAAACGTCAGCTGTGGTTACAAAAAAAGTACACATAGGTGCCAGTGTTCACAGGAATGACTGTCCAAGAGCTGCATCTCAGACTCTACAGGCCTCAGTTAGCATGTTAAATATTGAAATTCATGACAGTACAATTAGGAAAAGACTGAACGTCTTTTAAAAAACAAATTGTCTCTTCTCTCCAGCAAGAAAATAGAATGGTTACAGTTTTGTAATGTTGCATCTAAACGAACCAAAAGACTTCTGAAACAAGGTGGTGACATTTTGCCATAATGCGCAGTGGCATATTTGGAAAATACCTCAGACCAGATGTCAAACACGGTGGTGGAGGGTTGATGATTTGGGCTTGTTTTTTGGAATATTGGAGTCACCAAGTCAGGCATGAACTCCTCTGTATAAATATTCCAGAATAAAATCTCAGGCCATCTGCCTAACAGACAGATCAACAACAGGAAAATGATAACAAGCATAGCAGCAAATCTACAATAGAGTAGTTGAAAAAAGAATCAAGGTGTTGCAATGGCTGAGACAAAATCCAGACCCCAACCTGAATGAACTGCTGTGCATAAACCAAAGCCTGTAAACCTCCAGCAACGTAAAGAAGAGTGGGTCAAAATGCCTCCACAGCTATGTGAGAGACTAAAAGTTAATACTGCTTAAGGTTGTTCTACAAGGTAAATAGGGAGCTGTTCATAAGCCATAATCATTAGTTTTTCTTATGCTCTTTCTGTATGTTTATGTGTTTTAAATGATCTTATTCTTCATTTTGTTTTATTTTTACTATTATGTGTCATTACAAAAAGTTGCAAATCTTCAAACTTGAGAGCCTGAAAGATCCTGGACTTTTTCAGATCTGTGAAGATCTGAGGAGTTCAGTTCTAAAACAAACTGGCAGGTGATTAAACTCTAGTGAGGGAATTCCTCCTTCTAACGTCACCATCCAGAAAAAGGAGGCGTCCTGAGTAACATTCCTGTGTAAAGACCGAAGCATCAATCGTCAACTGATTATCACTGCAAAATTACCACACTCCTCAGTGACACTAACACTTATGAGACCCCCATAAGCAGATACAAGAAGAAAGTCATGCATATGCAGGGTGTAACATCTCGGTGTAGGCATCAGTATGTATGGTGGTCAGTAGCTTTTTCCCTTTTAAGCTGTTGTATGCAATTCATGTCTTTCATCTAGTAGCTGCTTGTGTCTTACATTAAGAACTCATAAGTGTTGCTGTAAAATATTACCACACTCCTTAAATTGTTGAAAAGTGTGGTCATTTTGGAGTGATAATCAGATGAATTGAGAACAGCACTGCACCTCCCCTTGTCAGCTGATAATATTGAGATGCGTCGGTCTTAACTAAGATGTGCGATAGTCTTCTTTTCCTTAAAAATGTGGCTACAAGGGGTTTCAAAGTGGGTCTCCTCCACTAGTGGATAATAACCTGGGTGCGTTTGTTCACAAGTAATCTGGTAGGATAAATCCAGTCAGAACGGATCCTGAAACCTGTTCAAAGGGAAAACAGGATTACCTGATTGGATAAGATCAGATAATCCAATAGTTTTTGGGTTTTTAAAAAAAATCTAGATCAAACCTCCAGTTTGTCTTGTTCATTTCTTCTTTTGAACAACCAGGACAAAAGTGAACTGGATGACGTGATCCATGGAAAGGAAAAAGCCGGTTCATTTTATCCGGGCTACATCTGTTGAACAACTGGACCACTTGTTTTAGAACTGAAGAGAGGTGAAACGTTCACAAACCAGTCCAGTCGGCTTCTTTTATTAAGCTCTCAAGACTATCATGACGTGGATGGCTGTGCTGGCGCGCTTGATACAGTCAAACATTGCTAATGTCATTTCACGCGTAGGACTTGTGTTTCCTTTTACTAAAATCACAATGCAAGGGAGTTTGTTTGTAAAGTGCAGTACACAATGTACAGTGTACTAAAAGAAGACACAGTATAACATGTTAAACTCTTTCTCAGTTGGTGAATAACGGTCCCAGTGTGGTGAGCCAGACATCTTTAGTGGTGAAATGTCCCCTGAAGGCTCATGGTCACTGGCTGCTCTACCCTCTGGAGGTGGTCACTGAGGGTCCACTCAGCTGCTTCTCCAAAACAACCTTAAATGCACTGAAACTTAAGGTGAGGACACACACTTACACCTTTGTTGTTAGTCTATTCTTGACTGTGAACACTGGCTTGTGTTTGCTAATGACTCCTAATGTATTTATGTTTACAGCTTCAGCCTGGGGCAGTAGAGGGTCCAGCATCACTGAAGTCCAATGTTGAGCACCGCATCCAGAAGAGGGACGTGCACAGAGATCCTCTGGCTGAACAAGGAAACCTGGTGAGACATTACAGAATATAGAAATTCAACCTGTGAAGGAGTTTTACAGAGAACATGTACTGTTCTTTGATTAATGAATGGAAATGCTTGATTACAGATTCTAGCTGCAGCTAACTCAGCTTAAAGCCATCAGGAGCTAAGCAGAGTCTGACATCTCTGTGCACTTCATGCCAAACCTTCACTGTAGCACCATAACCTATGTATAGCCTAGCTTAGCACAAACACACACAGCAGGGTAAGTTCGTAGCAAACCTAGCTAAATTCAAGTTTAAACTGAATATCCAACTTTATTCCTTCTTCTGCAACCTTGTGACAACATTTGCTCCTCATCAGTGGACGTCATGTGTCCCTTAAAGACACGGGTCATGTTTGTCTCTGTCCTCAGTGTCTGACACGTGGGTGGAGAGTAGTGGCGAGATTAGCTTGCAGATCCCAAACACTTTAAAACAAAAGCTCTTTTGTTGGGTGTCGAGTCTCTCTGAGTTTCTACGGGACTGTGTTTACTGTAGTGTTCAGTGGTATTTACACATGTATGCAATGCACTGAAACCAAAAGATGCAAATGAGACTGCAGAAAGGAGTAGCTCTGCCTTTTCTTGTTCTGATTCGATTGTTTGTTTCAACAGAGGAAATGGAAATAAAGATGATGAGCTCTGGTCAACATCGACAGCTGCTTGCTGTAATTGTTTGTGAGAAGAAGTTAATTACGTTTGTGATTTACTGAGTTATTTTTGTGCGGCTGACATTTGACAGCTCATCTCTAATGGCACTCGGATGAAACCAAACAACCTTAGCACACAGAAATGTTTCGAATAAACCGTGCTGCACAGTGGGAATTCTAAAAACTAAAGTATTTTTAGTATTAATGAATTGGTGCTAACTTAATAGAAGTTCACAGGTCAGTGTGAACAACAGTTACACACTCCCAGAAGAAAGTTAGGGCTGCAGAATACTGTACATGTGCATTGTTGGGTTATTTTTAAGAGATAAAAAGCTTTAATTTTGATAACTTGTAGCTTCAGTGACTTGCTGTGGTATGTGACAGTCACTAGTTTTGTTTCCAACATATCACACAGTCTGCCATGCAATGCACGATTGTTGTAGGCAATTCAATTCAATTCAATTTTATTTATATAGCGCCAAATCACAACACAAGTCGCCTCAAGGCGCTTCATAGATACAGAGAAAAACCCAACAATCATATGACCCCCTATGAGCAGCACTTTGGCGACAGTGGGAAGGAAAAACTCCCTTTTAACAGGAAGAAACCTCCGGCAGAACCAGGCTCAGGGAGGGGCGGGGCCATCTGCTGCGACCGGTTGGGGTGAGAGAAGGAAGACAGGATAAAAGACATGCTGTGGAAGAGAGACAGAGGTTAATAACAGATATGATTCAATGCAGAGAGGTCTGTTAATACATAGTGAGTGAGAAAGGTGACTGGAAAGGAAAAACTCAATGCATCATGGGAATCCCCCGGCAGCCTACGTCTATTGCAGCATAACTAAGGGAGGATTCAGGGTCACCTGGTCCAGCCCTAACTATATGCTTTAGCAAAAAGGAAAGTTTTAAGCCTAATCTTGAAAGTAGAGATAGTGTCTGTCTCCCAAATCCAAACTGGAAGCTGGTTCCACAGAAGAGGGGCCTGAAAACTGAAGGCTCTGCCTCCCATTCTACTTTTAAATACTCTAGGAACAACAAGTAGGCCTGCAGAGCGAGAGCGAAGTGCTCTAATAGGGTGATATGGTACTACAAGGTCATTAAGATAAGATGGGGCCTGATTATTTAAGACCTTGTATGTGAGGAGCAGGATTTTGAATTCAATTCTGGACTTAACAGGAAGCCAATGAAGGGAAGCCAAAACAGGAGAAATATGCTCTCTCTTTCTAGTCCCTGTCAGGACTCTTGCTGCAGCATTTTGGATTAGCTGAAGGCTTTTCAGTGAGTTTTTTGGACATCCTGATAATAATGAATTACAGTCGTCCAGCCTGGAAGTAATAAATGCATGAACTAGTTTTTCAGCGTCACTCTGAGACAGGATATTTCTCATTTTAGAGATGATGCACAAATGGAAGAAAGCAGTCTTACATATTTGTTTAATATGTGCGTTGAAGGACATGTCCTGGTCAAAAATGACTCCAAGGTTCCTCACAGTGTTACTGGAGGCCAAGGTAATGCCATGCAGAGTAAGAATCTGGTTAGATACCATATTTCTAAGCTTTTCAGGGCCGAGTACAATAACCTCAGTTTGATCTGAATTAAGAAGCAGAAAGTTAGCGGCCATCCAGGTCTTTATGTCTTTAAGACATTCCTGCAATTTAACTCATTGGTGTGTGTTATCTGGCTTCATGGACAGGCACAGGGAGACTAACGCTTCCATGAGGAAACTAGAAACCCAGACAGTGTGGTTCATTCATAATCATAAAACACACCAACACTGTTGGTTATATATCATATTTCTACACATATGAACCGTTCATGACCCCTGGAATCATTTATGGATTTCTCTCTTTTGGGGCTTATGGGAGGCACATCTTGTTGGTGTAGGTAGGGTTAGGACAGGCTGTATTCACGATGTGAACCCTACTCAGTTGGTAATTGTTGATTTCAAAGGGACACTTTAGACCCTCTTGGCTTTTTAAAAATATATAGGGTTTGGGTTTAGGGCTGGGGTTTCACTGACAATGACTTACACCTCACAGGGTTAAACTGAAAGCTGAAATATTAAATAAACAACAACATTACTTTGTTCAATACACGACTTTACTCATTTACACACATCACAGGAGTTTCAGTGTGTGCTGTGGGGATCTGAGAACAGAGGCATGTGAATTGCCAGCAATCTTCTTTTGATTATATCCAAAGAATGAAGTTCAGTTTTTAGTCAGTGGGATTTTGAATGAAGTTTTCTTGGCGCTCAAACTGGTTCATATCAACTCTGTATAGAGCACCGGTGACTTTGACATCTTATATCATCACTGCACTGTAATCTGCTCTTACTCTGTCACTGTGCTGCCAAAACCATTTAACTGTGTGAGCCTTTCCAGAGGACCCGTCTTATTTTTAGAACATGTTTCAACATTTTAGCTTAATTCAAAGTCATAATAACTGACAATACTAATGCTAAGCATAATACAAAGAAACATAATCTCTGTTTATCCATGTGTTTATATTGCTACAAAAACGACTGCTAGGGTTTATGGTTATGCAGTTATATCACAGCATGTGAGGTATTCTCTTCTATATCGAAGATGGGGCTGTTTCTGTATAGTTCTTACAGGAAATTTGTCTTGAGCTTAGAGTCACTGCCACTCCGAATATTGACTGCCAGATGATGCATTGAAGTGCCAAAGCTCACAAAGTACGGAAGTACACTCAACAAATCATCCTACAAATCAGGAACGTTTAAAAGACTTTTGCAGGCTTCTCAGTCCCTGAGGCTGTGAGAATTAACGCTTAACAGTGAAATTGACAAATGGAAAACTTTTTATCAAACTAAGGAAAGTAAAGCACATGTATGCAAATGCATCATGTAGTAGAAAAATCCTTGCATGGTTTTTTTTTTTGTTTAAATTGCTGTTGTGAGGGCAGTAATTAGTCATTAGTAATGAAAGAAATGACGGTGAATGGTTAACTGGAATGTGCTGTGCCTGCTCTGTCCCTCTGTAGACATGCAGTACAGTGGAGTGCTGGCAGCTGCAGTGTAATGTGGGGCTGCTGCAGAGAGGACGAAGTGTCATCCTGACTGTACGCTCAAGAGTCTGGGCTGAAACGTTCATGGAGGTGAGACTACAGGACTTTGAACTCTGCATTACTGCTCTGTAGTGTCAGTCATGTCTTTCAAGTTTGAGAAGAAGAAACTCAACTAAGGAACAGACTAGAGCGGATGAAGGCGAGAACCTGCAGGAGTCTGTGCTCATGCTGCCCTCTGTCGACCGACAAAAACAGACAGTGTGTCTCATCCACATTAGATCATTATTCATACCTAACAGTTTTCCTAATGAACTTAATAGGCTTTCTACTGTTAATTGTGACATTTTATAATTAAATTTTGAGCCTACTATAACCCACAGTACAGAGTAGATGATGTATGGAACGATAAACTAATATTTAAAGAAATAGTACGAAACTGATTTCGCAGAAATCACAGAGGCTTTTGATTTTCCTTAGATACAAAAAAGTTTCCTCATTAAACTTTTGTTTATCGATCGTCCACAGCGAGCCTATAAGCAGTACACGCTGGAGTGCTCCGTTCACTTCAGCGTGGACAGGATGCCGTATTCTGTTTCTCCCACATTAAAGCCATCAGGATCCAAAAAGGTAACATCAACAGCTTTTTTCTGTGTTTTTACAATTTCACAAGCTCTTTAGATTTTTCATTTACAAATGAAAATCAGTGCACGGTGGATCAGTTCTGCGGTTTCCTGTTGTTCAGGTGGCGACTGCTGTGATGTGGAATAAACCCAACAGTCAGTACTCGGTTCCTGTGTGGATCATCATCCTGGCTGTTCTAGCTGGGTTGCTGTTGCTGGCCTTGCTCATATACTTACTTTACAAGGTAACAAGGTGTTCAAATACCCTACTTTTAGCATGATCACAGAAAAACAGCTCTGGAATAACTTGGTTGTTACACATTGCAGTTTTTGTAATATTCTTGATAAATATGAGATTGACAGCACTAACCTTCGGGCTTTTCTGCTCTACTGAGTTACAGCCTGAGCCAAAGACCCCAAAAACAGATTTTTGTTTCTTTAGTCAGTTTGTTTACTTATAACTGCTGAAAGCTGTGATCTGAACTAAAGCTGTGCTTGCAGGACACGGAAATTGTAAGATTGTCTTTCAGTTGTTACTGCGGGAACAAAAACCCAACAAAAACCATTACAGAAGCAAGAAAAACAATGTGTTGTAGAAAAATCAGTATGGCTGTCATTAGATAGTGTTTGTGGATTGACCAGATATTGTAAAAGTGACTATTCTTTAAGAGTTGTGAGTTGCATTTTGGGTAAGTTATCAGGGAACAGTGTATTTTTTTTACACGTATCAGTTGTGAAGCTCACACGTTATTATTGTTTTGCATCTAATCTCTTCATCCTTTGCTTTAGATGGGCTTCTTTAAAAGATCAGACCCATACGGTACGACCATGGAAAAGGCCAAACTCAAACCCCAGGCGTCCTCTGAAGCTTAGATCTGAACGGAGCCTCCACCTGCAGCTGTTCCAAAGAACTGGAAGTATTGTCGCATTCCCAAAAAAATAACGGAAATTCCTAATTATAAGCAGGCCACCCATTCATGAAGGGACAGTTATGGGTGCTGTATCACTGGAAGATAAAAATGTCTGGTGCTGCACTAAAACATTACAGGGGTCACGCAGTTGGATATGCACTGCTGTTTGTTGGACATTCCTCTGTGCAGTCAGAGACTTTTCTAGAAGCTCATCCTGTCATATTATACTCCTGCATTGACAATAAAGAAACAAATGGACATCCAACAAAAGGCACCAAAACGTCGGTAGTTCATGAATGCAAAAAAAGTGTGATTCAAGCCATGTTTGTAAGCTTGGTGTTGATGATTTTGAAAATTCCTGCTTATGAATGATGCCTAAACCACTTGTTATTTATGGCACAATGATTTCCTATTGATTGTTGAATGTTGTACTGTACTGTCCACAGGAAGAAAAAAATCAAAAAAGCAACGTGCCAAATCTGCAATGTTTAACTTGAATTTTTCTCTCCCATATTGGGAGGTACTTTGTGTATGATGTAATGTATTCATTGTGTTATATTGATGTTGTGGCGCAGAATAAAGCCTAATTTTGTATACCCACACAAGAAGCTATGATCAGCCTTTTACAGCTAGATTGGGCTGCCTGGTAGGGAGCTGGTTAGCACTGTTGTAGGAGCTGCCTGCTCGAGGAAGGAGATTTTGCAGTGGAGTAGGAACACCAGCAACATCACCTCGCTCAACTTCTTCTGCAGGAACCTGCTCACCAAATTAAACCCCTTTCACCCAACTTAATCCCCAAGAGCTCCTTCAGCTATTTTTCTTTTCTTTCTTTCTTTCTTTTTGCATTTAGGGGCACTGGCACATGGAAAAAAATGCTATATGTAATAGGTCATTCTTCTGACGTCTATTCACCTTTTCTTTAGTTGGACTGAACGTGAAGTCCTCCAACTTAAACTCCATTTTTGACACCACCACACACAAGAAAAAGCTACTCATTTAGAAACATTGATTTATAATTACTCCCTTTATTTTCCATTAAATTATCAAATAATGATTTCTTTTGTATTTTTAGAATAAAAATAATTAAATCCAGCACTGCATCATAAATCCCTGAAGTGCTGTTTTTATTTGCAGAGTATTTTAGACTTTCTTATAGTTTACACCTGGGACACGGAGGACAAAAACTGTGATGAAATGTATTGATGCTTTCATCAACCAATAAAAGCAAGATGAAAGTTTGGAAGTGATCCAATTAGAAGTAATATCCTTCTGATCAGGAGTAATATCCTTGTGCAGTAAGTTTAGACCCTCACATGTTCTCATGAAAATGGGACAAAATGTCAACACTTGGGAGGACCAGAAGACATATGGACACATTTCCCATCTGATGTTATTGAAGATAAGACCCTTTGTAAACCAAAGGAGCAACTGCAGTAAAAACACAGCAAAGGTAGGCTTTACATTTTACATTACATTGCATCAAAAGGCGTAAACTACATCAAAATGTGCTGTCAAAATGCTAAGAAGCAAAAATAATTTCTAAAATTATTATTTTTAAATCGCCGAACAAGCTTGCAAGATAAGAATAATTTAACGACTCTGCTGTTAAAGTGTGTCACCAGTAATTCCTTGGTGGCTTGTGGGTATGACCGTCCCTTAGTTTGGGTGTATGACTGATTTAAGTTTGTAAATAAATAAAATAAGAAGAAGTTGATATGCTATTACTTTTTTATGATCTATTTAGCCCTACAGCTTTGACAAAATGGGCCATAATGATGGTGCAGGGTGTTCTGGGAATCCATCCTACCTGACAAACCATCCTACCCGTTGTTTCTACGCAACACGAAATTCAGTGGCGAACCATCCTACCTATGTGAATATAAGCTACTAACATACTCTGATGGGTACAATTAAGTGCCAAACCGTCCTACCTTTGTAAATGTGACGTACAAGCATACTTTAACAGCTAAAATTAAGTGGCAAACCGTCATACCTACTTAATTTGTGCTGGAATGACTCTGTGACAGCAGAAATGTGCATAAACTACTTACAATAGGACGTTTTGCCAAAGCAGGACGTTTTGTCAGAACACCGGCTTCATTAATATTGTTTGGTTCGTTTACTTTCGTTTAAATTAAAAACTTACCAGTCATCTAAGTTGTGTTTCCATCATAAGTCACACACTTTTCCTGGGAGTGCTCATCAGGAAGTGCTGGGAGTGCTGCTGCTGCTGCTGCTGGAGCAGATGCAGCAGCAGACAAACCACAGAGCAAATCTTTGTCTAACATGTGAACAAGTGTTTTACATTAAGGGCATAAGCTCGCTTTTGGTTTTTGGCAGAACCATCATATGATACCACATCTCCCTCTGCAGGTGATATATGTTACTGCCATCCACAACCTTGCTGCCGCTGCAGAGGACTGTGCTACACATTGACAGCATAAAAGATGCGTGAAGTCAAGATTGATAAAATATTTAATATCTACTCAAAACTAAGGCCCAGGCACGAGGAAAGGTCCACTAGACAATATTTTGGACAGATATTTTATGTGTGATGTGTGAGGCCTATGCAGAACAGCAGCACGGACATGTGCTGCATCACCCTGTTATATTGTCCACTTGATGGTGACTGCAGCTGGACTCCACAGTCCCAGTGAGTTCCCAATGGATGTTATGAGTGGACCGTTAGTCTTGTACAGTCCCACTCAGGTCAGTCTGCCTGGTGTTACAGCTTAGAGTCCTGGTGTACTGCTCTATCAGCCGGTCTATAAGTCAGCTGTTTGATTGTAATGCATGTTACTGTATGGCAAATTCTACTTGGTCCCCTTTCCCATCAGTTTAAGATGTGTTTCCTGGTTTTGAGTTTATTTTCACTGGGTCTGTTCACTTCTGGAATAACTTACCTTCTACAATCTGGTGTCCTTTCATATGTCATAGATCATTTTCTGATTTTAACTAATTCGCAAAATTTGGTATTTAATTCTTGTTATTTCTTAACTTTCTTGGTTATTGTTTGGCTCTTCTTGTATTTGAATGCTACATAAAACCTCACGATCAACTAAAGTGACCCTATTAGTATATGCAACGTGACTTACTGAATGCTTTTCTCCCACAGCTGCTGTTGAAGTGTTTCCTCTGACATTTGTGCTGAGTCCATGTGTGTTCTGCTGAGTTATGCTGGATGGATGCACCCTGCCTCCAACCAGAGTGTTCTGTGTCTCTCCTCCTCCTCTCTTCGCTCTCACTCCTTCTCGTGTGTGTGTGTGTGTGTGTGTGTGTGTGTGTGTGTGTGTGTGTGTGTGTGTGTGCGTCACAGTCTATAAAAGCCTCTCTATTGTGGGGGTGCAACTCTGCAGAGGAACTCAAGTGCAGGCAGAGAAACAGCCAGAGGAAACAAAAGACTGCACCTGGCCACCTTCTTGTCTGTGAGTAACATACACAATATGCTGCTTTATGCATTTAGCTCAGTGTTTTATTTAAAGCAGAGCATGTCATTAGCATGCGTGTCATGTAGCTGTTATGCTTTGCAGGGGGAAATGACTCAGTAGTTTTTTCTCAGTCTCAGTGAACAGCAAAATGCAGATCCAGTATCTTGCACAGTGTCTGATGCACAAAACTCTGTGAGACTAAAATGACAAGTTATCGTTTTGGGCCTTAATGCAAAAATGATTAGCTCATCTTAAAAAACATTGTTGGTACCAGTGCTGAAGCACACAAACACCAGGCATATAAAGAGAAAGCTAATGACCAGGCACTGTACATACACTGTATTCGAGCTGCTAGAGTTTAAAAGTGTTGCTATCCCTGGTTGTTTTCCTGCTGACTGATGTCTGTCTGATGACTGCTTGATCCTCTGTGATGCCTCCTATTCAGCATGTAAAGCGTGAGGCTTTCACCCTCTCTGCTGTGCTGTGAGTCAGCAGACAGGGTATTAGTGTTTGGGTTGGGATGTTTTTGAGACTATAGGTCTCACCTCATATGCTCCTGAGCCCACCTAAACCACATATGCTGATCATTGATTGCACCAAATGTCACAAAGATTTCAGTCAATTTAAAACAGCCTTTTGCTGTAAAGGAAACTCTAGCACCATGTGACCACTAAGAGTCCCAAAGTCACTATGATTCTCCTTGGATGTTTATTTACATGTGCTTCCCGAGCACAAGCCTTTGCCTTATTGGACGTTCCCCATTGAATGGAGTTCAGCAGTCTTCCAGCTGGCATGACACACACACACACTACTGTTCCAGCACACTACTGTGTAATATAGAAGAGACCTGTATGAGTACCTCTCCTGCAGCTAAGCCAATACCTACATGAAGGATCTGGTTTAAATTGTAATACTGGTCCAAGTAGCAATTTCCTGTTTTTCCTGTGCAGGTCGTGCCTTCTCTGAGTGAGCTGTAATCATGGCCAGAAACCTGCTGAAGAACCCCAGCGGAGAAGGTAAGATATTATTTTTCCCTCAGTGGATTAGAGAGCATGATGAGCATTTCATCAGATGCTTTTTAAAGTAGTAGTTTTGACATTTTGTTTATAACTTTTACTTTTTGCAGAGCTTACCTCTTGTATGAACCTTACATGTACACAAGAGCCTAGTGTAGGATACAGGATACCTCCAAAGTTACAAAGCAAGGCAGAATCCAAGCAGTCAAAGATGAGACAGGGAGCAGTGCACACATAAGGAGGTTCACGGGGAGGCCACTGATCCGAAAGAGGGAGCACAAGATGCTTTGGGTAGACTGGAAATGGGGCACAGGGAGAAACAATAACGAACAGGAGACATACACACAAGAAGTAGTGTTATTCATTTAGAAACATGTTTCTAGGCACCCGGTGAATGGTAGTCCAGTGTCCACTTTTCTTCTTGGCTCTGCTTTTGGTCTTCACCAAGTTCTGGGGGGGGGGGTATCTGACTGGTTTGCCGTCGAGTGTGTTCAATAACTTGCTAATGATTTCTGCCTTTTACCGTGATATTTTAGGATGTGACACTGAGAACAGCTGTCAGCTTTGTTCACTTTTGTTTCTCATAACTTACTCATAACTATTTCATAACAGAAGTTGCATAGCTAACAAGTTACTCACCAGATCAAGACTAAATTAGATTTCTTTTTAAAAACTATTAGTTCTGGTCTTGTTTTTGAGGCCGTTGCGTGCTGGCCAGCACTCAAATGCAACTAATTGTGCTCTTGTATTTGACCCAATAAAGCTCATGTAAAAAACAAAACAAAACGAAACATAATACTGTGACTGGAAGCTTGAGACTGTGGATTTCCCTCCCAGATGAGCTGAAATTCTGGGAGCTGATAGAGAATGGTGGGAGCCAGTGGAAGGTGGAGGACATGCCGGGAGACTGTGGTCATGACTTTTGCAGTGAAGGAGTGACTAAATACTTTGCAACCTCCTTTGAGTGAGTAGTTATCACATACAACATATGAGTATTGGTCACACCACTACATTCTGTCAGGCTTCTTTTAGGGTCACTGGAAAAGGTTTAAATGGTAAGCATTTGTATAGCGCTTTTACTAGTCCCTAAGGACCCCAAAGCACTTTACACAACCAGTCATCCACACATTCACACACCGGTGATGGCAGCTACATTGTAGCCACAGCCACCCTGGGGCGCACTGACAGAAGCAAGGCTGCCGGACACTGGCGCCACTGGGCCCTCTGACCACCACCAGTAGGCAACGGGTGAAGTGTCTTGCCCAAGGACACAATGAGACTGAGACTGTCCAAGTCGGGCTCGAACCGGCAACCTTCCGATTACAAGGCGAACTCCCAACTCTTGAGCCACGATCGCCCCATAAGACGTTAAAATGTTTGGACAGATAGTTATGATACTCTATAATACAGCGCATAGTTCTAACAGTATTATTGAGTCTGTCTCAACAACATATGTACATGCATAAGGTTTTACTAAACTACAACTTTGTTATTCACATGAAACATATTAAGTTCAATTTAAACATCATATATGTGGCAGAATGCTTTTTTTGTTTTCTTCCCAAAATTAGTTCAGTTTGCAAATATATCCTGTGTGTCCCAGGCTGTGTCTGAAGAGGCAGGTGATTGACCTGCTGGCAGAGGGATTCTCATCTGAACAGCTGGATGCACAGCCTCCTGTCACAGTACAAGACTGGTAGGACACGTCTGAACAGACACGTTATTTCCTTTGTGTCAGAGAACAGACTCAGTGATTAAAGGGAAGCTCATCCTGCAGGTACTGTGGGAGGACGGACTGTGGCTGCACCTACCAGATGACCGTGTGTCTGCTAGATGAGAGCCACGAAGTCATACAGGAGTTCAGACCAGATTCGGTGACTCTGGACCCCGACTGTGATGACTGCTCATGGAAAGAGGTTTTTGAAAGCCCCTTTAACTGTTGGTAGAACCTCAAAATCCCATCCTTTCGTGAACCTCGGGACCAAAAATTGTCCCGCCCCAAAAGTGCTCTAAAAATGTTATATATCAATATTTTTTTCTACTTTAAATTAGTCAATCTTTTAAAACTACTTCTGCTTAAAATATCCATGTCAAGTTTTAATTATATTTTCATTGTTTTAACCCTTTAAATCCCAGTTTTATTACATGAGCGCCCTGTTTTTTTAGCCCCAAAAAACAAAAAAACTAAATATTTTCCAAAAAAAAACATTTGAAGTAATATTTGTTTGTTATTATAATTAGGCCTTTAGATGGACCAAAGATTGGCACCAACATTCATTTCGATCCACTTTTATTTTTTTTGCAGGAGCGCATTTCATAAAATGCACACACTATCGGTCCTAATCGACCACGCCCAAAAAAGTGCTATAAAAAATTTATATATTAATATTTTATTCCACTTTAAATTAGCCAATCTTTTAGACCTACTTCTCCTTGAAATATTCATGTCAAGTTTTAATTACATTTCGCGGATTTTAACCCTTTATATCCCGGTTTCGTCACATGAGCGCACTGCTTTTTTGCCCCAAAAAACATAAAACTTGAATATTTTCCAAAAAAAACATTTGAGGTAATATTCAATTGTTATTATAATTAGGCCTTTAGATGGACTAAAGATTGGCACCAACAGTCATTTCGATCGCCTTTTATTTTTTTTTTCAGGACCAGAAAATGGTCTCCAGGCGGCAAATGCTGCTCCTCTAGGCCGAAAAAAGTGCATCTTCCCGGGGTAAGTCGCGACGATGACCGGGGCACGATCACCGGGGACTGCTTTTTCCAGCACACACGTCCGATACCACGTGACAACAAATACATCATTTCCTGTTGACTAAAAAAAAAAAAGCACCCTCTCACGGTCCTAGGGACCGAAAATGGTCCCGCCCGATCAGCGGGCGAAGCCGCTGCTGCACGCCGGGAATCAGGCTTCTTTCCCCGCAGGTCTGTCTAAGCAGCCCGCTGTTTTCCAGCCCGGGGTCAAATGTGAAGCAAGGGCGCCACCCGGTGGACAAATAAAAAAAATTACAACTCTAAGGCCTCCTCAAAAATGAAAATGAAACTTAAAAACATCGACGATCCCTTTGACCGTAATTAATTTGCAGTGAAAAATAGCGTTTATAATGGGTTTCAAGGGGCAGAAATCGGCCACGAGGTTCGATAGTGGATGTATGCCTTTTATTCAGCCATTTAAGCTCATTTAAAAAACTCAGACTGAAATTTTAAAATAAAATGGGAAAAAAAATACATGTTTGAAAATTTGGCTATACTCCATTAAACACAGTGGAAATGGCGTGGAATTAAAAAACGCAAAGGCCACGAAATGGTCCCAGGTTCTACCAAGGGTTCAGTTAAAAATCAGATTCTTATAAATGTGTGACAAACACAGTGCTCTGTATCCTGCATTACAGCTCACAGTGGTTTTCTGTCTGTACTGCAGGTTAACCACACGTTTTCTGACTATGGCCCTGGGATGCGTTTCATTTCCTTTGAACATGGAGGACAAGACACTAAGTTCTGGGATGGCTGGTTTGGAGTCCGTGTCACTGGAAGCTCCGTTACTATTGAGGTTTAAGCAGCACTGACAACAGAAAAAGGGAACCACATAATAGTGAAAGGTGGAGAATAAAGAACTAGAATATTATTGTCAGAGCTTTCGATTGATGGCCAGCTTTGCCTTATCCTGCATTTTGCTTTTCATGCTGTGAAAACACTGCTTCACATTTGTAAAATGACACAACAAAACCCTACCATCGTGTCATCTTGGCTTTACTAACCTGAAAATCCTTAAACTGCTGCCTGCACCAGTTATTATCTACTACATAATCTGTTAACTACTACCTCTGTGGAACTACACTGTGGGTTGAACTAAGGGACTGACTTGATGAGTGGGGTTCTGAAAGTGACCACATTTTATCAGTTAACCTGGAATTATAATTAGGATATAAACCAAAAAGTTAATAAAGAATTCAATGGATTATGACTTGTCCTCATTTATAAGAAGACTGCTTGTAGGGGGTTGAGAATATCAAGATGGACGTACTTCCTCTGCTACTGCTGACTATATGTGGTCACAAAGGCTTTCTCGATGGACCATGAATCAATACATCATATACAAATGTTCGGTAATTTATTCAAATATTTTTCTTTTAATACTTCTGTTCTGCTACAGAGCAGAGGGGTAATCTTACCACCACACCCTTACAAAAAAGGTGGGGTGTTAAATATAAGAGCTGCTGATCTGTTGGTGTCTTTGGAGATGAAGGACTCAGGAAGTAGCTGCTGTTGATGGCTTTTTGTGTTAATTCATCTGACAGATAAAGTTTTGTCAAAACACAAAGAAATGAAAGCACATATTCAAAAAAACTCACTTTTTATTTTTTTTTATAAATCATACTCAGGTCAGAGTAGATGCCATAGGGTAACAAACAATACAAATATTTATAGGTTACAAAATTAGTGACTGTGGCAAAAACATGCAGGAGTAGCTCGTGAACAGATCAGTGAGACTCTGACGAGTCTATATGAGCTGTGGTAACACACAGACATTAAGGACAATGGATTTTAAAGTTACTATTAGTTTGTGTTCATGAATCACTGAAACACAGCCTCATGGCCAGAGCGGAGCGTAGTGTTGCATTAAGTATGCTGGTAAGAGAATGAAAACTTTCAGACAAAATCTGAAGAGCTAACATGGACCAAAGAACTTTGTTTCTCCAAGACTTCCACCAGTCTGCAGCTCCACTACCTCCACCTAGAAGTCCCTGAATCCAAAAGGATGTGTGCCTCTGAATTAGTTTGTGATATTCTCTTCAAAACATCAGGACAGCTGTTCTTATACAACAGGGTATGTATTTAAGAATGTATGACACTACATATGTAGTAATGGTAAAGAAGGCTTCCAAAGGTACGTGAATCCAGATCAGCTGAAACAGTTCAAAGCTGGGCCAAAATTCACACACGATGGCAAATTCATCCGGATAACTAACAGACAGACTGACAGAACACATACCATCACTGGAAATCACACGGACAGATAGAATAGACTTCACTCGCAGTAGGACATAAAAATGTGACCTTCTACAGTCTGTGATTGGGTCAGAGTGAGACATCACTGTAAGGTACTGGCTGAAAAACACAGTGGAGTGGAGGAGTGATAGCAGGATATTAAAATACTCCTAATAAAAACGTAGGCAGGTGACAACAAGTCAGGAGAGCATAATGTACAGACTAGCAATGTTTATGACCGGAGCTGTGCCAAAACTGATGATTTCTTCAGTAAAGCTGTGATTTTTCCTCATTACTATGGTACTTTAACGCCTGCAGCAAGCTTTAAATATTAAGAAGTTAAAAATAAAGCACTCTGTCAAAACAGGCTCTTAACAACTCACTGTTGCAAAGTGACAATGAGTTGTTAGAGGAGAGGTCCAAAAACATCTCTCCTCTCATGGATATCAGCCTTAAACCCATTTCCGGTTGGCTGAGAGACTTCCTGGGTTAAGAAAGCAGGTAAAAATATCACTATGTATGTTTGACCTGGACACCTTTCACATGCACACCTCGGGGAAAGGAAACATCAGTAACCTGATGCGCCTCAACATCAGCTTACAACAACTAATGTGTGGCATTTTCAAGTCCGCTGCAGGGCCAGGAACTGGAGTCTGTTAAATGTCACATGTTGCCTGATTCAACACCAGAAACAAATACTTTTTAAATTGTTTCCAGCAGGTGGCAACAACAGAGATGCAGCTGAATATAAGAGAGCAGTCTGTGTGTGTGTCTCTCCATGGTGTTTTTGGAGGGTGTGTAAAATAGGAGGACAGAGCATCATTCTCCTTGTGACTGCATCTGTTTACAAAAGGCCTCAAACTGCTGCTGCTCCAACTCTGTCATCACCTTGTTCAAAGCATAGATCTGCAAATGAAAGAAAGCAATCAAATTTAATGTCTGTTTATGATTTTAGGTTGGGGTATGTGTGCTAGGTTTAATAACAAAAGGGGATGATGGCCACCTCTGCTCTCTGCCGCTGCTTGAGCTCTTGCTGTGCAGACTTCTGCTTGGCTCTGTCTCCTCTGGTCGGGGTTGAGTTCAGCTTTGGTTTGTCTTTACGACACGCAGGCTCCATGGTGATGGTCCACTAGAAATGTAACAAGAGACGAGCATCAAATGGTCTCATAATGACAAAACATTAAAAAGAAAACCATATATTGTGACTAAAAATAGAGTCAATATGAGAGCAAATCATGATGGATTGTCTAATGTGATCAAGAAGAGTTCAGTAACACATAACTAGCTAAACCTAATGAACAGCTAGTGAAACAAACAAATGAGGAAAACAACAAAAACGAGTGGGTGAGAGAAGCTGTAGTTTCAAGGTTTACAATCCACTGCCCAATTATACAGCCGTGACATCAAGGTGGCAACTATTCACAATACAGAAATTTGAGAACATTTAAATAAAAAAGGAAACAAGAGAACTAAACCCTTTGATGTAGAAGATTAAGACACAAAAAGCGCAACTTTTAACAAAAATGACCCACAAAATGAGAAATATATCAAGTTTACTTAACTAATTGTGGATTTTATACATTTAAATACTTATTTAAATGCATCACATCACCCCTCCCCTTTCCCTCCAATTATCCAGTGTGTGTTTGTGTATGTAGGCCTTTTTAAACAAGTATTTTAGGCAGTGTCATAACCAGCTTTATGATGAATGCGTTCCACATTTACACAGTTTTAGGAGTTTAGTTAGGACCTTACATTTTCATTCCCTGGACAGCGGGAAGTTTTAACGATCTTTCCCCCTTATTTTCGAACAAAAACCATTAACGGAGTTAATGGATGATAAATGAGCGTTAGCTTTGGCTGTAAAGCTGCAACAGCAACAAGAGCGAAAACAACTGTGCCGACACAAGTCAAGTGCTCCACAAAAAGAGAAATCTAAACGTCCTAAATGTGCAGCTCTAATCCTTTATCGCCAAGATCGTCTCTGTACATGTAGCTAATATTAGCGAGCTAAGAGTTTGGTTTTAATAGAGTAACATTTCAATCGCCAGCAGCATTTTAGATTCTGATAATGGTACACTTACCCTACAGTTGACAAAGTAAAGACAACAAGTAGAAAAGGCGTTATAACGTGCTTTGACCACCCTTAATCAGCTTGTAAACTGACTGCAGCTAGCTACTAGACGATCACTAGTGCTACCAACAAACAAGTCCGTGTTTAGTCTGCGGGCATTTGTGGAAGGTTCCGGATATTTTTCCTTCTTTTTCTATTCAAATTTGCGGTCAGCTAGAGGCAACAAAACCACATTGGTGCCCTCGATAGGTCTTATGTAGTTTGTGAACTTGGAAAACTAAAAAACAAACAATAAACAAACAAACAAACAAAGAAAAAAAATGTGGAGAAAATAGTCTTAGTTTTGTATTTGTTAATCTGATAAAAAATAATAAAAAAAAAGTTGTCACAAACTTCCTGATCAGGCTTTTATGGACATGTTTATTGAGACTTTGTATGTCTACAAGACTGAGTCAACTTCTTCCAACTGTTTCTGTTGAAATATAATAAAATATACTGATATTCCTTAATCGTTTCTCTGGCGTAATAATTAAAAAAAAAAAATACTAAAACTAACACTGAAACTAATAAAAGCTAAACTAGAATCAAAGATATTCAAATAACAAAAACTAAACTGAAATGCGCAAACACATTTTGGAAACTAACTGAAACTAAAAAGTTAAAATAAAATAAAATAAAATCTAATAAAAAACAAAAACAAAACCAATAATTCTGGATCCCACATTAAGGCAAACTCCATGAATTTTGGTAGATTTGGCAAATTGTTTCAGAATATGTCTGCATCATTAAAAAAAACTGTTACCAAATGCTGATCCTTTTTTGCTTGTATGTGTACTGTGACATGTTTATGTCTGTATTCATGAAAAAAAGAAGAAAATATTCACTGATAGATGTGTAAACATATACATGTTCAGATTCATGAATATGACTTAACCCAAGCAATTTCCTGTTCTGCTTTACAGACCTGCACCAAACTATCAAATTTATTATATATTTACTGAGGAAATGCTGTTTAGGTTATGAATACTTTACATTTATTAGTGTGAGTCTAACTGTCTTTGAGAATGAATTATAACTGTTAGATATTCATAAATGAACCCAGCCACAGAGAGAGTGAGGGTGTGATAGGAAGGGCATTTGGTGTAAAATCATATGCAAACATGATTCATAAGGACATGCAGATGGTTGTTATGATAGAGGATGATAGGGATGGTGTGAGATGGAGCCAGATGATCCACTGTGGTGATCCAAAAAGGAAGTGTGACAAAAGAAGAAGAAGAAGATATTCATAAATGATTTTGTGGCATTTAACCCAATAGATTTTTAAGTTTTTCTTTGACTGAGGTCATGTCTGATGCTTAGTCCAAAGGACAGAGGTTTCCCATCAGCTGTGATCTGTAACCTGTAGCTTTACAGAGAAAGAGTTTGCAGACACAAATCAATTGTGCTCCCTCTGCTGGCTATGAGTTGAACAGCAGTACAGACTTGTTGCAGATACTTGCCTCAAGATTCGTTAACACAATGCTGCCTTTATCAAATTTTTTAGTTTTTTTTTGTTCAGTCTTTGATAAAACAAGATTGACCTCTTTGTCTTGAACGCCAAGAGTTATATCTGGAGGAAACCATGCACCGCTCATCACCAGGCCAATATGAGTCCTACGGTGAAGCATGGGGCTATCAGCTTCATGCTGTGGGGCTGTTTTTCAGCAGCAGGAACTGGGAGATTAGTGAGTGTCGAGGGAAAGATGAATGCAGCAATGTACAGAACATCCTTCATGACAACCTGCATCAGAACAACTATGGACCTCGGAATGGGGTGAAGGCTGATCTTCCAACAATACAAACACACTCAAACTTAATAATGAAACCATTGCCAATAATCAGCACTGTTCTGTGTTCATAATTCCATCAATTCTGACAAGGTTGCCAACAACACTGGTTGAAATGAAGCCCCACACCATGACAGAGCCTCCACCATGTTTTACAGATGGCTGTGGACACTGTTGTACCTCTCTACTCACCTCCTTTATTGACGTTGATTTGGAACAACAATTAAAAATTTAGGTTCACAACTCCATAAGACCTATTTACACTGATTTTTAGTCAGTTTTTATATTTCATTTCTGTAATTTGGCATACATGAGGCTTTTTCCTTGTTCCCTTTCCTTAAGAATAACTTCCTGACAGCCACCTTTCTTCTGAGTCCATTTCTGTTTTGACTTCAGTGAACAGTAGATGGTTCAGATGCATCTCTCAGGTTCTGTGTCAGGTCTTTACTGGATTTTTCTTTTTAGGCTTACCAGTTCTTTTTCATTCACTCGAGCATTTCCCTCCAATTTTTTAAGCACACACTGCACACCATGCCAAGGTACACCAAGTTCTCAGCTAATAGGGGAACACCTTGTTGGTGCTTTTAGTGAATAATCTGTAATGACCTTTAATAGTTCATAGATTTCACGTAAAAAGATACGTGTAGCCAATGCAGAAATTCTTTAAACCTGTGTTATTTATGGTTAAAAAAGAACAATATAAAAGTAAAAGAATTTCTTGATTTATGACCTCATTGAGAAATGACTTGGACAAGAGCAAGAAGTTGGTCACAAATCTCTTATATGTCTTCAGAGAGACTGACATTTGGTCACAACAAAGGTCCCTGGATTTAACTGCCATCAGTGATCTCTAATGTCGCGTGAAATCCTGGAAAAGACCAAACCCATCGGGACCAAAATATTTCATCACCAGAACAACTTATTAATGATTTGCAGTAACTGTTCCCTGTGAGGGCACACATGGAATCAAACTATATGAGAACCACCTTTTCCTGGGGATTTTCCTAAACCACCAGCCCCGGTTTGCTACACATATAGCTGTAATATGAATAGAATAGAATAGAATAGAATAGAATAGCTTTTTATTGTCACCGTTACAAGAATAATGAAAGGCAGTTTGGCATTTCTCCATGTGTGTGAAGTACACAATAGCGTAAGTATTTACACAATAACAGACAAATTTACATTTACACAAGAAAGATATGTACAAGTTATACACACACAACTGCAAACTTACACACACATACATACATATATATATATATATACACATGTATGCATCCGTACATACATACACACATATATTTCCACACACACGCTTACATCTACATACATGCCATCTAACTAGCAGGTGCATTGAGAAGTGCAGTGTGATCAGTGATATTGAGTGTGAGTGTGTGTGGGGGTGATATTGCACATTGAGTGGGGGGGGGGGGGGGGGGGGGGGGTGCTGTTGCAACTATACTAAATAAGGTTATAATAAATACAGTTTAAAGAGGTAGGGATGTTGGTTGCATTGAAGTATAAATAGAAATACGATTTATAAATAAGGTGTAATGTCCATGAGTGTTGGCAGTGCAGTCATCCTCCAATCAGGGTGGATAATGTTTGACAGCCTGTGGGTAAAAACTTGAGTCTGTTTGCCTTCGACCTAATGGACCTGTAACGTTTACCAGAGGGAAGGGGGGGAAAAAGTGAATGTCCAGTGTGCGAGGGGTCTTTGATGATGATGCTGGCTTTCTGCTGAAGTCTGCCAGTATAGATGTCTCTGAGGGGGGGTTAGTGAGGTGCCGATTGCCCGCTCTGCTGCCATCACCACCCGCTGCAGTTTCCTCTTGTCCTCCGCGGTGCAGCAGTTGAACCAGAGTGTGCAGCAGTAAGTCAGAAGGCTCTCGCTGATGGAGCGGTAGAAGTTTACTAGCAGTCTTTGGGGTAATTGGGCCTGACGTAGTTTCCTGAGGAAGTAAAGCCTTTGTTGTGCTTTCCCTACCTGGTGGGAGATGTTTGTGGACCAGGTAAGGTCGGCTGAGATGTGGACTCCGAAGAACTTAAAGTTTTCTACCCTTTCTACCTCCTCCCCATCAATGTAGAGGGTCGAGTGCTCAGATCGCTTTGTTCTCCTGAAGTCGATTACCATCTGCTGTGTACCATGTGCTGTGTATCAACTAAGTTGAGGCTAATTTTAAGAGGTTTCTAATAAAGACTGCAACAAGATAAAGTGGAACTGCATGGTGTGTAGCGCTGGCTGTTCTCTAGTCAGGTCTGGCCACTAGATGTCGCCACAGTCCAGCAGTAAATTTCTGTCAGTTTCCATTAGCACAGATCATTGGAGTGCGTGACATTAGAAACATAGACGTCTCACAAGAGAAACTTCATCAAATTGTTCCCGTTGGAACCTCATCATCTTACACTTGCATATGTGGCCAAAAAAGGAATCTTTAGATAAACAGTTTTTAAGTGTTGTCCACTGTAACTGATAAGCACTGCTCACACCGTACACATACTGAGCAGACTCCCCTCGGGGCACCTCTTCAGTGCATAAATCAACTAGGTGAGGAGTGAGGCTGACACCGGCCAAAGGGTGGTCCACAACACATTCATCACCGCAGAAACAAAAACAGTCATTACGAAGCGACAGAATTACTAAACACTCTCACATATGAAGCAAGGAAACCGTCTCCTCACACCAAATATACCTGACAGCACTGCAGTTCTCTGCTGTTGTGAACTTGATGTCTGATCGTGCGCATGTGTGCCCTCTGGCAGTGCTATATGCCACGGAGATTTATCGCACGGCATACCAATGGTTTACCTGGATTTATCCTCCAACTATGGGAGAGCGCTCTCCCTCAGAATAATATCCTGCCAAGAACAACTTCAGCTCAAAGCTGCAGACGACGGCCAGACCGGCTACTCCATATGCACAGCAGTGCAAATGAAAAACACTCACATGAAGCTTGGCAATCAGCTACAGGGGTTAAAAAGTAGTCTCTGGACTTTGGTCATATAGCACAACTAAGAGTTCATTTAAAGCAGCTGAAGTGTAAATGTTAAACTCTTTGCCTGCTTTGCTCCTGTGTGCAGGAACCTGGGCTGGTTTGGAAGAGCTGAGGGAAAAATCCTCAGTAGGGGATGTGTCTTGTGTAGCAATGGTCATTTAACTGACAACATAGACAAACTGGGCAGTTAGGACAGTCATCATGTCTGCCACCTACAGAAAATGCAAGGGGAAAGACGTCACAGAGCTGACCACGCTGTTTGATGGACAGGTGATTTCAGGGAAGAGCCAAGCACAAACACCCACAGCGATGACGGGACCAGACTTAGCAAAAGATCAGAGGGAAAAGGTGGTGCAGGGTTGGTTAGTAGCTGCATGGTACCTTAAATAACATGCTGAGAAATCCTTCATATTGTGCAGCTGCTAGGTTTGCTTGGAAGGAGCTTTAACAGAATATAGTCCCATTCACATAAGTTTATAAACAAGAGGGGAGTACACAAGTGGTGATAACACTTGATCTAACAAAAACAAGTCATTATCATCACTTTGACTTTTAGGTAGGGACAACATAATCAGATATTATGATCCTCTCTTGTTTTATCTTCATTTGCTCCATCTTTGCTTTATGGTAAAGAATTATGAAATATTATTACATTTGTAGATATAATCTGAAAATGTACTATTAGCTGACAATGACAAGTGGTGGTTGGATTTGTTTTATGAACCATTCTTTTAGCAAAACTACAGAGATGCCTACACAAAAGCTTCAACACTATGTGACGTGGTTAACTGTCGATATCTACAGAGGGGACGAAATACATTCATGGGAAATGAAGGTGTATCAACAAAACAGCTGGTTAAACGTATCCCTTCACTCAATCAAGTGATTTCTCAGAAAGGCTGATCTGAACGTGCTGGTGGCGTCTGTGCCTGTTCAGCTTGATTAGAGAATTTCTTTGCTAACGTGGTTAAAGGGGTTATTTCACTGCCGTCTAAGTACCGTACATTACATAAGCTGGCTAATGTGGTCAGTAACAGAAAATGTATCTGTTACGATGACAAAGCGGAGCTTATGTTCGAGCTGTCTGCTCTGTTTCCACACAAAGTGGAAGAGGTGACTGATCTCAGAGCAGTGAAAGTAGAGTTCAGTAGAGCAGACAGCTTATCTAGCTTGCTTGTCCCCCATTAATTTTTAACTTACAGGGATTACTTGTATGCAGACTGACTTCATGTGAAACTTTGGCTATATTTAATATGAACTTTTGTATGAAATCAGTGAAAACTTTCTTAGTTTTAGCATTAATTTTCAAATTTAAATGCTTATTTTTGAAGGTCCTTCATGGACTATGACATCAAGAAATGCTAGGAAGCTACAAACAGGCTTTGCCCTTCAGGTCAAGCAGAGCAGACTGCCTGATTTCTTCCCTGGAAGACACTGGAAACATCTGCCAATTTATATTTGGCATTCTCCAAGATCATCCATATTTAAAGCCAAACTAAAAACCCAGACCTATCAGCAGTCATGATCGGTAATCTCAGTCTGATGTTAATAATCACTCGGTTTTATTAAACATCTGCTTGTTTTATCCATTTCATTTTTTTAAAAAGTTTTTTTTTACAGTTATACTGGGCTGCTGCTGATCTTCATTACTATTTCATAATATTCTTAATCATTTTTATTGATTTAGCAGTTTTATCATTGTTTCCTATCCCACTGTTGCCTTTTATTTGTATCTACTAGTTACAGTATGTCTGTTTTTAACTATTTTATTGACCAAGTTGTTGATATATATATATAAATATCTATATATAGCTTAAACATCAATGTGCAATGCTGTGTGGAGTCCCAAAACGTAAAGGTAGATAACTGAAAATAAGGGAACTAATACAAACCAACTAAAGTTAAGAACATAACCCAGCTAATCATGATATTAGGAACAGAGATTGTTATGTATTATTGTAGGGCGTACCTTACAATAGTGATTGTGATTTGGCGCTGTATAAATAAAACTGAATTGAATTAAACTCCCAGGGAAAACCAGAAATACCTAATATGAACAAGAACACAGCCTAGACAAAAACATGATATTAGACCAAACTTTCAACTGCAAAGCTACCACAAACCATGACAAACAGGGAACGGACAGAAATTGAAAGTCCTGGGTGAAAACCCAGGATCATAGCAGTCTGTGGTAGCTCCTGCTTTCTGCAGTGCATTGTGTTCTCACCTGGAACTAATTGTGCTATATCTGTAAAGTTTTGCTTGCTTACTTATTATGTTCCATACTGTTTGTAGACTTATTCTTGCACTGAGTCAGAGCACAAATAAGCACCGTACTGGTCTTTAATTTTTTGAACGATGACCCTAGTCTGAGCCTTCCTGCTCTGCTTCAGGATTTCTGACAGTCCTGCCTGATGAGCATCCAGACTTGTGATTTATTACTAAGAAACCAGACATGCAAATGCTTGAAAAAACAAACAAACAAAAAACCTCAGAGAAAACTTTATAGCATTAATCAAAATCATAGCAGACAATAAAGTAATGGAGAGATTGCTGACCTACTATTGGCAACCTTTTACCCAGTAATGTGTGATTATACAATCAAAGAAACAGATGTGAGATAAAATCTATAAAAAGGTTAACAAGTAAGGGCAGAAAAGATGGAGAGATGCTTAAAGGTTTATAGAGTGGCAGAGAGAGCTGGGGAAGGGGAGGGATGAGGTGTGGAGTGATAGGCCAAGGAGACGGCAACAGCACAAGAGTGTGTTAGGAGCCTTGTTCTTCTAAATTAAACCCTCTCTCCAGGGGGAAGCGCTGCTCTGACTGCTCTTTCACACCAGCGGCCCTGAACACACAAACTCACCACAACCTCCTAAGCTCCTCTGCCAAAACACACACACACACACACACACACACACACACACACACACACACACACACACACACCTTAGCACAGTGTGTACAAATCCCTGTAGACATGCACATATGCATACACACAGTCTTTCAGGCCTAAAAATAAACGGCCATGGCGACTGTGCCTAAAATAACTGGGAGCACACACATACATACAGTTATTGTACACACATACACAAAGGCCTGCGCGCCATGCTACACACAAATGTGCGAACATACTCGGTTGCTCTCTTTACACCTGAACCCCAACAGACCTAAAGCCGCCAAAGCAAACAGCAAGTGGTAACCAGCAAAAAAGATATGAACAGGATGTGACCTGACAAGCAGGGGTCAGTTAAATGATGGAGCACACACACACGCACACTTGGGCAGACACACAAACATGACAATATGCGCACACTCCTGTCAGTTAGTATTTGAGGTTAATTTTTTTGAAGCCAGGAAAGGTTTTCAGATTTCATGCCTTCTTAACACTGCTCTGCATCACTTTCACAGCTAGAGGTGTAGCTCTGTGTGCAGCAGAAAGGTGAGTAACTTGCTCATGAGCACTTTAAAAGTTGTCTGCAGAGTTGTGTTGCAAGGATAGGGGTAGGTGGAGACTTGACTTGAACATTACTTGAACTTAACTGCAAGAACCTGTCACGTTGCACAGTAAGATCCACAAAATCTGATCCAGATCAAATCTCAGGTGAGTTTTTGTTCAGTCACTTCTTTAGCATATCAGAGTAAATAGGACGTCAAGTGGACTAACCATGTCTGAGGTCAAAGCCAAGTCAAGTTTTAAGACCTTGAACCTCAGTCCTAGAAATACGTCAAAATCCTTTGAGATCAAGTCTCAAACTGGCCAGAGCAAGAACCAAAGCAGTTCTAAAGTCCTTGATGGTAAGACCTCGCCATCGCATCCGTGTAAATTCCTTTAGGTTGAGTCAAAATGTAGTTTCATGACATCAAAATAATCTCAGAGCACATTTCAAGTCAAAGAAAAGGTCCAAAAAATCTACGTAAGGTCAGGTTCAACTCAAATGACAAATTTATCAGATCAAGACCTGCTTCAAGTCTCTAGTTCCCAAAGCCAAGTCAACAAGCATATCGTTGAGTACTTAATTCTAAAATCCTTCAAATTTACAAACGAGATATTAAAATGTTCAAACTTTCTGCCTTCAAGTTATGTTTTTTTTGTTTTTGTTCTGAGAGTTTACTTTTAACTAGCCAGCACATTTGATCCTGTTAAGTCTGGGACTGGGGGATTCACAAAGCAGTAACATTTTCATTTTCATGACCTCAAGTCAAGCCCAAGTTTTAGTTTTCAGCTACAGCTCTGATCTTCCACAGGCATAACATATCAAGCTGTGATTGGCAAACCTTTTAACCACAGTCTTACTCAATGCATTGTTATAAATAGGATGAGATTTTTTTTTAAAACAAAACTGATCAAAAGTGATCAGATTGAGGACTTTAAAAACGGTCATTGGTGCTTTGGTATATTGAATAACATAAATAAGGTAACACTTAGCAAACACTGATGTTAAACCGCCCAAAAAACATCTGTGGGGAAAAACTGACCCCGACCCCCAACCCGATCCTCCTGGAGACTGAGGGACTTTAAATCTTAATCTCCTGTCTCCTCTCCTAGTCTCTCAAATATCAAAACAGACTCTGTTTTGTGTTTGTCCTGCATGTGTTCCCATGCAAGCAAAACTGCATTATATTTATTCGAATGGCTTCTGTTTTCTCTTTCAAATGTACAAATACATATTTATCTCCAAATATCCCTCTCAGCCTCTCTCTGGTTGGTTTGATCCCCGATTCCTGCACGTGTCAAATTGTCCTTGGGCAATACATCAAACCTGAAGCACTGGAGAGGGAGTTTGGCTGCACTGTTTACAAAGTGGTTAAACGTAAAACAGAAAATGCTACAAGAAAGTGCGTGCATGGTTGAAGGTAAGAGGAGTAAGAGTAGATAAGTATTATGTAGATATCCAGTGTTGGGAAGGTTAAAATGTATTCCACTACAGATTACAGAATGCATGCCCCAACATGTATTTTGTAGTGTATTCCATTACGTTACTCAACACTTAAAATATATTATCATGCTTTTTACAACTACATGAATGTACTATTGCTGTGTGATTTATTACTATTACTGAAGGTTACTCACCATACCAATACCAACTAGATTTTTAAATCTTAATATAAAATGAGTAACAGTAGGTGGACATTAGGTAAGGCTGCACTTTTTTCAGCGATCTCCTATAGAAAACTATTCCGCGCGTATATAAAACAGGTCCGCGGCTCCGAACCGTGAACCGTAAAGGGACCTCTGGCTAATGCGTTGGGTTCATGTCGGGCTCGTAGCTGAAAAATAGCTTTACTTTGTTGTCTGGGTCAACTTTGCTAGCCAGAGACAGAGAGAGGCGTTGAAAGACTGCTCCAACGGAACTTATTGTTTCGGAGGAAAACACGAACACAGCGTACAGTCGAGTCTTAATAGCTTACTTACAACTGGGCTCGTCAGGCACTCTTCTTGGCTGCAGTGGTTATTATTATATTTACATGCTTCCAGCTCCCGTTTCTAGTCGGTGGTCATACTTTTCGACTCTCCTTTTTCTCCCTCCCTCGCTCACAGACACATAACGGGTATGGCAGTCCATGCAGCACGGACTACGCTGCCCATGAGGCTACATTCTTTACATTCCTGTAACACTCTGCCTTCATATTAAATATTTTTTTTTTAATATTTCTTCATGTCATTATGAGACCCTGCGTTTTGAGTTTTAGTTTATGGTTTACGTTTAAGCCCTTCAGGTTTTCTAGTTCATTTTTTATCATGCCTAGGTTGTTATAGTTTGTTATTAGATTCCCCTTGTGTCTTCCACCCCTGTTAAGTCTCCCGTGCCCTTCATGTGTTTCATGTCTGTGTCTTACGTTGTCAAGTTCAGGTTGTCATGTCTGCGACTTACGTTTCCTGTTTTATTTTGAAGAGATCTTGTGTTCCTGTGTTCACCATGTTTAGTTTTACTCTTTCCCTGCGAGTTCATTATGTTCATGTGGGTTGTGCTGTTTTGATCTTTATAGTTATTATTTCCCTAGGTTTCAGTTATGATTATCATGGTCTTAGTTCTTGTAATATGGCTTCACTGTGTTCCATGTTGTGTCTACTGTGCCTTTCTGTACCATGTTTCAGGTTCCTATGTTCAGTCTCGCCAGTTGCTGTTAACATGACATAGAGCCTCTTAATGCGTGTTTTGTTTGGGTTTTCACCTGCGTGGAATTACCAGAAATAGAGAGGGCATAGCCTAACATATGAAACAGGAAAAGACCGCAGTGTAATCTATTTATTTCAACAAAGTAACTGCATTCTGAATACCACCCTTTTAAACGGTAACTGTAACGGAATACAGTTACTCATATTTTGTATTTTAAATAAGTAACGGCGGTACATGTATTCCATTACTCCCCAACACTGTAGATATCAGTCCATTTCAAACTGGAGTAAGTGGAGTAAGTGGTGGGTAAAATACTTCTTTACTCAAGTGAAAAAAAAAATACTAGTACAATATAAACAACTAAATTGCAACGAAAAGTCTTTAAATGAAAATAATATTTAGCTAAGCTAGCTTGACATTATGTACATGTATTACCCTCTGAGTTTGGAGGCACTGTTGACGATGAGCACATGGTCAATCAGTAATTTGTTAGACATTTCTGTTTGTTAAAAGCTAAAAAGTTTTTGTTGTCCTTTCGGAAACTTTACAATTCATCCAAGATGGGTCTTCTTAGAGTCTTCCACCAGGTGTAATTGAATTGAATTGAATTGGACTGGAATTGAACTGAATTCAGTTGAACTGAATGTAATTGAACTGAACTGAATTAAATTGAATTGAATTACAACCTCAAAATAGGAAGGATTCAAAAAAACGTGTGGAATAATCTGCCTCTTTGATGAGATGAGAGATCAGAGAGGCTGACAGTTAATTGTGAAAGATGTTTGTTAAAGGGTGTGTGAGGGTTTAATCTGATCTGCAATTTTTCCTTCTCGCAGATGCTATGCCGGTGTATTTATGTGGACAAACATTTTGGCATAACTACCCTGCATTTCCCACACACAGCTACAAATGTACCTCTAATTGCCATCACTCACCTCATACACCCCCTCCACTCCTTTCACCCTTACACCTCACTGGTAAATGGAGTGGCGAGAGCCGGGTGCAGGAAGGAGCGTGGAGTAGAGTGAGGGGTGAGGCTGATGGAGGTGATGGTCGTGCTATAGGTGGACAGAGGGAAACAGTGGATCCTTGTCCATGCGAGAAAGACAGCAGGATCAGTGTGTTTGGCCTGGCCGGGTCTCCCCTCTCTCTCTCTCTCTCTCTCTCTCCCTCCCTCTCTCTCTCTCTCTCTCTCTCCCTCTCTCTCTCCACAACTCTCTTGCTCTCTCTCCCAGGAGCTGCTTCTCATTAAGCCTGTTTGTTTTGGCTGACACATAGTGGCACTTAGCAGCAACACGCTCACCCACGTGTGTGCGCACAAACACACGTGCACCTCAAGAACACATGCATGCGCAGTTTTGTTTGTTTTGGCAGTGGCCAGGTGCCACTTAGTAGAGCCTCTAAACACCAGTGATCAGCCGAACACACCATCATGTTTATTTTTGCAGAGTATGGACACACACACACACTCCCCGTTGTACAAATGTATTACAGAAATTAAGGTTTTAGTTATTTAACATTTATTCTGTCCTTTCATTGAAATATTTGCATACTATAATACTGACCTTGAAACAAGCTAATATGTCTATCAGAAAATCACTGTACTTTTTTCATGCATTGTCTTTATTTAACCCATTTGACTAAATACATATCCAAAACTTTATTTACAGAATTGTTTGAGACTCACACTGGAGACTGTAATTTGAGTCTAAAGTCATATCTGTGGTGTGATTTAGCCAGAAAATGCAGTGTGAAGAGACCAGAAAGATGCTTTTCACCTGAAGTGTGGCTGCACAGGTCTAAACATTTTTGTCTAAAATGTGGTGAGATGATTGATTAAATTTCAAGCACTTTGCACCCCTGTGCCAACTGAGTTTTGCTTAAGAGGTGTATTTTGAGGCTGAGAGCTAAAACTGTAAAGCATTGCTCTGTTCCAGTGATGATCGAGCATTAAACAGCAGAGATTTTAGTTATATTTAACCCATATAGCAAATGCATTGGAAAGAATTGTGGGTTTCATCCACACAGTGCCAGTGTTTCTTGTGTTTATGTTGTGTAGAACTCTGACACTGGTTTAATGTAGATAGAGCTGATAATACCCCTTAAAGAGCCTGTCACAGTGAGGCTGCTATTGCTTTATGCCCTGTGGCCAAACCAGAGAAAAACATATGATACACAGCTATTACACTCCACAACACACTGTACACACGCTGCACACATAGTGCAGGAAACAAACGCAGCGTTCTCCTCTCTCACCGAGTATAATTTGGACCCCAACCCTCCCAATTTTCTGTCTGGGACAGGCGGGCTGTGGAGAGCAGCAAGCACTGTTAGGTTAAGGTTTCCCTACACACTGCAGGAATATGATAAACAATACAAGCATTCTTAGGACCTGGCACACACACACATGTGCAGGCAGACATCCATGCAGTATGGCACAAATATGTTCTCACTCTCTCTCACTCTTACACACACACAGAGACATATGTGTCTGGTAGTTTTAAAACTATTGAACAGACATAAAAATGTCATGGTCTCTCTGTCACACACAGCTGGACTATGACCACACACCCAAATCAGTGAGGCTTCTCCAGCACACTGAGGTTCCCACTACGGTCCAGACGCACTGCAGCCGCGTGGTCAAGATGTTACTAAATGATGTTGGATCTGAGCCATTCTATGAAAACCCCCATCTCACACTGTGTTACAAAAACAAAAACAAACCAAAACTGTGGGCAAACGCAGCATTTATGCAAGTCATGCATAAGAACAGTAACAACTTGACATTATCACGAATCATGTCACAGTAAAAACTGCTGGGATGTGTTACTGGAGCCCAAATACATTAATTAATTTCTCCACCTCGATAAATCACATTCAGTTTCTCCACGTGGTTTCTCTTTATTGAAATAATTGAGGTCTTGAAGTAAAAGTCCTGTTCAGTTTAATCAGCTGTGCTTTTGTTACTTCTGATAAAAAGCTAAGAGTGGTACAGTGAACAATTAGAAAAGCCAACTCAAGAGACTCGATGAAAAATAATTAAGAAACACACAAATCTTTAAATAAGATAATGATACTGCTTCATTATGTTTAATCAGGAAACCTGAACTTGACTGTAGCGTCATGGTGACAACAAAGGTGGTAGGTCAGAGGGTTAAGGTTTCTTGGGGATAACAGCTGTCTAAATATGTACACACACACACACACACGCACGCACGCACGCACGCACGCACGCACGCACGCACACACACGCACGCACGCACGGCAGCCAGGTGTTTTAGTATGAATAAGTGTAGTGTCTCCCACCTGCACAACACTATCTCACTCTATCACCCTAATTGAGCATATAACCACAGCTCACATAGAGGAGACTGATTACCTGAACTGTACTTCAGTTCTGTATGTCAGAGCAGTATTATGCATGGTACCCACTACAAGGTAAATCTACTGCAGTGGCCTGCAAATTGTGTGTATGATTGTGTCTGACTCATTTTGTGGGGCAGTCAGGGTACTCCATGTATACATGTGTTTACTCAGTGAGATTGGCGGCTGGGTCCCGAGGGAGTAGTGGCTTAGCCGACGCCGGCACACTGTTAAAGCTAAACATGCCTAATTGAGGACGACGCTTACAGGCCCTCCTCTGTGTGTGTGTTGGAGAGTTAGACAAGAAAGTATGGAATGACAAGAACACAGGAGTCTTGCTGTGGTAAATAAGGCAGGGGCAAATGTGTCAGTGGCCCTTTCTGCCCTTTGGTTGACAATGTGCTGATGTCTAGTAGCCAAATGAGCTGTGTGTATGCAGTGTTCTCGATGACAGCCTGCAGATGACATTGTATCACAAATTTACTGACATTTAAATGAATATGTGTGTGCGTGTGTCTTCATTTATGCAGCAAAGCATTCTCAACTTGGATGTCTACTTATTACATACAAGGCTTTCAGTCAAATCTCAGCTCCCGGCCCTGAGCCTGAAACAAGCTTTTCTTATTTTTCCAAAAAGGTTTAGAATGGAAATCCAAGCTCAAATGACAAAGTCTTTTGTTCTCATCTATCCCCATTTGCTGTCTGACCCCGCTTAAGCTAGAATCATAATTCTGCAGAGATTCATGAAGACATAAATACATGTTAACATCATAACATCCACCCGAGCCACTTAGAGAAGAATTAGGGTGAACCACGTGCACAGCATAGTGTCCAAAATTATAAACCTTTCAAATCGAATCTCTTACATCCATTTTGGCCTTAGAGATTAAACTGGTATTCTTCAGGCAGTTTTCTGTATAAATGGGTTGATGCCAAGCTAACCATACCTCTAACTCTTACATAGGTCACCAGCAATCTGGCTACGTCTATTTGTTGTAGAGGCACACAGACGAACAGAAAAGCCTCTCAACACTCTATAATGTGCTGTGTGGACCTTGCAGTAAACCTTGTATATACAACTTTATTGTTGTATAAAAAAGAAAGATACAAATGTGACCAAACTACCTGGATCATCGCAGCTACATTTTTCTGCAATGAATCATAACACCCATAGACTTAGAATCTCATACAAACATTGAAAAACAAAGATCTGTAATCACACATCTGCACAGTTTCATGGATGTTCAGCTGCTAGTCTTTTTTTATAGTTACATCCACTTTCCCATGCTGTCAACCTCAATGCTGGCATCATTGCTCTAGTCCAATCATCCTCTTGCTTGCCCTCTCTAAGCCAATCAACCTCCATCCTATGTACTTTGAAACCCAGTACTCTTCTGTAATTCTGCCTTTCCGTCTCCTTGCTTGAAATTCCATTATGCTATGATGGGTCATCAGATTCTAATTAACAAACAGCTTGACTGAATTCTGTATTTCAATAAATCATGTTCAATTGTTCCAGATGATTCCTCCTTATTAAAGTGATTTTGTTCCCAATAGGACAAAAGACAAAGCAAGAACAGAATGGAATACAAAATCAATGAATATACTCAAATATAAGATGGAGTATTTGTTTGCAAATACTAGGAAAGCCCCATCATCCCTGAAAATAATTGATACGGTTGTGAGTATATATTTGTTAACTTAACTTGAACTTGCACCTGTATTCAGATTTTTTCAGTTTTATAATAAATATAGAAAAAGATTTGCTAATAAAACAATTTAAAGAGCAGTTCACACGTCAGTGATAACTGGTTGGATGTTATGAAGTTAATCAATATATTTTGTGAAGGCGCATATACTATTTACTTGTGTTCTTCAGTCAGTGTCACATTGCATGCTCATATATTCCACAGCAAATTAAACATTACTATGAGAACCCCAATAAAATCTTGCTATAATAATACATATGTGTGAAAGATCTCCACTTTTGTTGCTCTTATTTGAAACAAACATACGATTTCCTTTTTTAAACTGAATATTTCCTTCCACGTTTTCACTAAGTCTTGTCACATTCAGTCAAATCAAAGAGGTCCGGGCCTGTTGCCAAATCCAACTTGCAGTAGTCACAAACAGAAAATGGACTTCAAAGATTTTTCTTGGCTATAATCTGATGTGAACAGCTCCTACAAGCCGAACTCTACAATACCTGCCGGCTCTCCCACATGAAACGAATGGTGCATTAAACGGGGCAGGTGCTGCAGGTGTTGCAGTTCTACTCTGGCCTGCCTCGCTCTCCCAGCCATGTTCAATACGGGCACTGTTAAGTTAGTGCGTGATTCCAGTGTTTTAGCAACTCCTCTGGCTGCTTCCCTTGGACGACTACGCCAGCAGGGTTTACTTAGGGATGGGAGCGTGACAGCTGCTGGAATGCCTGCGCTCTGCCCACAGAGAACAGGACATGGGTCACACCAACACTATGGCTACACAGGCCCAGGCAGCACAGTTCCACCAGGCAGGTCTAATGGGCCGTGGATCAGAGGGGCTCCTTCCCAACTACAGATGCTGCCATGGATTGTATATTGTAAATGTCCTGCAGAACGTTTACATCTGTCCTTAACCTTTACACGTTTTTTGCAGGTTTTCTAAATAAACATTCTTTGATTTCATTCTTTGACTGTTCTCCAAGAAAGAATGTTCAATAATGCTGTTGTTAGATGCCTGTTGCTTTTGGGCATGAATAATTTGTACTTTGGGGAACAAAAATTTGGGGATATGTTGGGGTGAGAGAAGGAAGACAGGACAAAAGACATGCTGTGGAAGAGAGACAGAGATTAATAATAACTAATGATTAAATGCAGAGAGGTCTATTAACACATAGAGAGTGAGAAAGGTGACTGAAGAAGAAACACCCAGTGCATCATGGGAATCCCCCAGCAGTCTACACCTATTGCAGCATAACTAAGGAAGGATTCATGGTCACCTGGTCCAGCCCTAACTATATGCTTTATCAAAAAGGAAAGTTTTAAGCTTAATCTTAAAAGTAGAGATAGTGTCTGTCTCCTGAATCCAAACTGGAAGCTGGTTCCACAGAAGAGGGGCCTGAAAACTGAAGGCTCTGCCTCCCATTCTACTTTTAAATACTCTAGGAACAACAAGTAGGCCTGCAGAGCGAGAGCGAAGTGCTCTAATAGGGTGATATGGTACTACAAGGTCATTAAGATAAGATGGGGTCTGATTATTTAAGACCTTGTATGTGAGGAGCAGGATTTTGAATTCTGGATTTAACAGGAAGCCAATGAAGGGAAGCCAAAACAGGAGAAATCTGCTCTCTCTTTCTAGTCCCTGTCAGCACTCTTGCTGCAGCATTTTGGATTAACTGAAGGCTTTTTAGCGAGTTTTTAGGACATCCTGATAATAATGAATTACAGTCGTCCAGCCTGGAAGTAATAAATGCATGACCTGGTCAAAAATGAGATTTCTCGTAATATTACTGGAGGCCAAAGTTATGCCATCCAGAGTTTGTATCTGGTTGGATACCATATTTCTAAGTCGCTGGCTTTGGGGGGCATCTGTTCTTCTGCACTTCAGAGTGTGGGGTGGATGTGGATGGATGTCTGTCTTCATGCAATTTCTCTGTGTGAGTGTATGTGTGGGTGTGTGTATGGCTATGCCTGGGTCGGGGGCTCGCTAAGCCATGGCCCCTGTGGGACATTGTTCTTGTGGGTGGGGGAGTTCCCCTCCCTGCCACTCCCCACCGGTTGTTGCTGCCATCCCTGGGCATGGGTACTTGTTGGTGCCTGGATGGGCATTTTGGTGTGGTTGCTTGGGTGCTCCCTGGAAGCTGTGGGTCGGAGTTGCTTGGACCTCTTCATTGCTTGGTGGGGCCTTTGGTTGTTGGTGCCTTGTCCGGAGCCTTCCTGTTCCCTTTGTTGGGATGGAGATGTGTGGCTTTGGTTCTTCAGCATCCTTGGACAGCCTGGGGTCTTTCCCTGTCTGCCCCTGGCTCCTGTTTCAATCTCTCACCCTCATTATCAAGTAAGCTTCATGACAAACGCTCAGACATAGACACTCAAATTCTCTCCCTCACACACACACACACACACACACACACACACACACACACACACACACACACACACACACACACACACACACACACACACACACAGCAAAACTGTATGTTTGTTTGTGGCCTTCACCTCATGTCCACTGCAGCATAAAACCCACTCTGATAACAATGTGAATAATAAAATTAAATAAAAACAATACAAAAAGACTAACAAGAGGAGACAGAGAGTCTATAGTGCTCCTCTTGGCACAACAAGGCATTCAGACCATGAATCTGCTTGCTAAAACTACTTCATTTATCCCTTAATGGGTAAACTGATGGCAGGAAAGAAAAACAGATGCATGTTCAACACAATCAAGTGCTAAACTTTGTAACATAGAGTCAAGGTAAAGAAAGCAAACCCTCTGTCACTTCTGTGGTTTTACATATTAGGACAAAATAAAAAATGGCCATGTCCTTAAAATTGTATAAATATAACCTGAGATGAACAACAACACAGCTTGTAAAACCACCTTTAGCCGAAATAATGTGAAGTAATCCTTTTCTGTATCATTTAGTCTCTCACTTTAAGTTGTGGGCATTCAACCCTAGAACCCTAGAACCGAAAGAAGCTGTGCTTTCTTTTTACCATGACTGTAATCTGGGTAAAAACTTTGCTTATGACACTGCACTGCAGCTGACTTGCATTTTTTGTTAGGCCTTCTGGTTCTACTAATTCTCATAAAACAGCATGTGGGGTATTTAGGGATGGACAGGGTGCAATTATACTCTATCGCAGTATGATTGGAACCTGTGATTTTGACTGATTACATGTGGCAGCTCCAAACTGTCATACAGTCAAGTCTTGTATATACATTTGCTTCAGTTTATCTTAGCACAGCATGCTAATTTTTAATGTTATGTTAACATTATCACTGACGGACATAATGTGTTGCTCAAAAAGCCTGTGATGACTTTTTTATGCCCATCTACTAGCTCTCTGCTCTCACCTGGGACCAAACATGACTGGAAGGCGTGTTGGTCCAAGGCTTCTCCAGCTGTATTTATTTCCTGGCTGGCAGTTCAGCATTGGTGATGGTGGTTCATGTTAGTCACGGCTTGGCTCCTTCAGAGCAGCCTCAGAGAGTTACTCTTGGCCCAGCTTCAGCTGGGACCTGAGTGGACGCTTAGGACGCCAGCCGGATATCAAGTCTTTGGACATGCATTCATAAAACTGATGGCTTATTTGTTTCTACTTTACTACATACATATTCAATCACTCCATGGAATGGTTTACTTCCAGATGCTGAGTTTTTGTACCTGTTGTTTCAGTTTCAGTACCAATAACAACTTCATTTGAAATACAAATAAGGGATGTTGGCATAGTTTGCTAGCTTGCAGAGGTGATCTATATGCTCTAAAGGTATAGCACAAGCTTTTGAGGTTATTTGCTGCATGTTTTCCCCCTGCTCTTTTTATCAGTGCTCTTGTCTCATCTCCTCTGTCCCATCTAAATAAAGGCAAAAAAGCCTGCTTCTCTCTGAACAATAATAAAAACAGAACAATAGAGTTGATTGATAAAAAGCTCCACATGAAAGGTTAGGAGGCCCATTAAGCAAACTGAGTGACAAAGTGAACTGACATTGGAAAAGTCTTTAGCGTGAAACTGGCACTCAGAGGTCCTTCATGCAAGAGGGCATGCCTCTCATCCAGTGTGAACATCGTAAACACTCATACACCTTCAGAGACTTGGCACAAGAGAAAGCAACTTGGCATCAATGCGTGCCCTTAGCCCCTAGTGCCATGCTCCAGCTGCATTGGAGATAACACCCCTCAGATCTCCAAAAACCATAGGTGACTGCAACATGACTACTTGGCTCACAGTAGGGGATGTCAGTCACTTAAGAGACAAATTATACAAGCATACCCTAACAGATTTATAAAATACATACCAGGAAGATAAAAAGAAGATAAACATAAACACCAGTGAAAGTTGCCAGAGCACTCATAGTTTATCTACTTAGAAAGAAGGATATGGTTAACAGAAACTTTAGAAAAAAACACCAGCCCTCCATAAAAACAACGTTCTTTCAGTATACATTTCCATTTTCTAAACTATTGTTGAGATTTGTGCGATTTGTTACAATAAGCATCTTGTTAACTCAATAGCTCTGTATCTTTTCCCCAGTAAAGTCCACCACCCACTGGGAACAAGTCAGATTTATTGCTGGTAAAGTGGCCCAAGCTCTTATTGCAGATGTACAAGGACATAACAATGGGCGAAATTCCCCATGCTCCTGAAGCACCTCCCACAGAATTCCTCAAGGGATGAGGTCAAATACCTGCTCCGAGCCCATAAAGCAAATGCAGACTGATTGGGCAAATTCCCATGCACACTTGAATATCCTTAAGAGGATAAAGACCTGTCCAGCATTCCAACACCAGGACTAAAACGGCATTACTCCCCATCCCACCCAAGCGGTGATGTTCCATGTCCCTATATCTAGCCTCAGCAGCTGGGGATTGGACGAGCAGGGAGACCCGTGGCACAACACACAGACTTCATGTGGGATGTGCGTCCACAGGAGGGTGTGTCCAGGTCAACTCTTCAGCCTGTGCATAGTTTGACTCCACATTAACAAATCAACAACAACTTTAAAACATCTATCAGAAATATTAATGTTATTGATCATAACAATATACAAAACAATAAAAACTGGGTCATGGCATTAATGTGAATGATTTTTTGCATTTTCATTAGTCTCAATCATTTTGCAACACATGAAAATCCTTTTGGGTAGACCTGTTATTGTTAGCCTCACTAGCAAAAAAGAATTACTGATAATTAAAGATCATTTTTTAGCTATTCAATATGCCAACATTTTTTCTAGTACCATCAAATGTAATTTTAACTTGTCCTCCAATTGCTACTAGTCAGCCTTACTGGTTATAGCTTAAAGGGCTCGCATTAATCAATTCAAAAGTACAGAGAAACAGTGGGAATGCACGTGTGCGCTGGCACGAGCACAGCACCACAGCTGTTTGTCATTTTGGCCTTAGCACGCATGGCAACCTGTTCTGAATAACAGAACCCCCTCTGCACTTCTGTGCATTTATCATGTAGTTTACAGTAAGGTGATATTCATCACGAGGGCTACGTACCTCATGCGCAGGTCCACTACAAATCACAGAGAATCTTGATGAGTGTGATAATGTACAGAGCTTCGGGCCTTTTCCACCTTTCCTTTCACCACTCATTTTCTTCCAGGTCAGGTTAAGAGCAGCACACTGAGGTAAGACATGGAAGGCATCAATGTAGCAGCTCTCTCCACTAGTTTGTTACAGAAGAAGACCATCTGTAACACAGAAGTAACACTGTCTTGTGTCCTAGACATTTCTTTATCATAGCTTTCTACCATAAAGTGTCCTGACCCAATTCTGTATGTTCATTGTTTTTTAATCTTTTCCATAAGAGTGAGTCAGCTTTGGAAATTCATTGTTCCCAGAAAATCTGATATCCCCATCTCGAGTCTTAAGTTTCGCTTAATAGTCACATGACTAACCAGACTGTGTTCATGCACATCACCCCATAACTTTTTTTTTTTGGCTCAGTTATACCTTTTTGCCGCCATATATACCGTTTAATATTACATTCATAATAGCCAAATAATGAGGCAAAGGTAGTCCCTATGAGTCAAAAGTGAAGCCTTGATGGTGCTCTGAATATTAGTTTCCAAAATTATCTTTCTTTGAATCATCGGCTGATACTGGTACAATATTGCACAAACTACTGGTTACAGTGGTTTTGGTACTGTTGGGTAAATTGCAACAAACACTATACACCTACCCAACATGTGTGCAGACTACAGGGGCGGGGGAATACTTTTATTCCTGTTAGTTTCAATCACAATTCCACTATAATCATTGTAGGTATCAGCCTTGATCTTTGCTTTGCATTTTAAATACAGTCATAAAGGAGAAGATTTTGGTATTTTGGCAAAGTGCTCCATATGGGCTTCTCCTGTGCTGGTCCTGCTGCTGGCAGAGCGAAAGCATCAGATAACGAAGGTGGTGGACCATGCACGGTTATACCCAGGTGAGATGTGTGTATATCCTAGGTGTGATGTAGCGTGAAGAGAGCAGAGCAGCACAGTAGATGACCCAGATAAGAGGATTATTAGTTTATAAAACATCTCAACTGCACAGCTGGGCTGCGATAAAGAGCTCTCCGCAGCTTGCAGTCAGCTGTGGGTACTGTGATAGATCGCCACCCTGCAGCTCATTTGCTCCTTCAGTAAGTTGTCATAGCGGACTTCATATCTTCACTTCAGCGATTATTTGTGTTATAACAGTTATATCTAGCAGAATCACCCATGTTTGCACATAATCTTTCTTAATGGTGTGCTGAACTGCTGGTAGGCAGGTTGTCCTGTTCCCTGAGGAACACCTAGCGCGATAGTCACACAAAAGGGGTTGAAGACTGCGGCTCGACCAAAATTATTGCAACTGTGTGCAATGAACTAGTAGTTTCATTACCTTTGGAATGGCTGCTTTGAATATGGGAGCCAGGTCTGAGTTGCAACCTCACCGGTATCAAGCCTGTGATATAACAGGAATAAGCTGGAGTCAATCTTCTGTTGTGCTTCAATGGAGTTAAATTGGCAGTTACATTAATCTTTTTTTTGTTGTTGTGATAATACAACACCAATTACTTGTAATAAATAAAAAAGAAAAAATCGCAAATCTGTTTCCCTCTACACACAGAGAAATTTATCTTAAACAAACTTAATTACTTAAGTTTTATTAATTACTTACATTAAATTCAGAGTCCAACAGAAATTCAGAAAAAGATATTCTTTAATATTTAAAAACATGCAAACATCCAATGTATGAGAAGAATTTGAAACCCGACCTCCTCGAGTAATTTCAACATATCCAACGAAGCTATGAACATTTTTTCCTTAATACTTCCAATAATATTTCCAAGTTATAGCCCTTGGAATTACATACTTTTTACATACAAGAGTTAGTTTCTTGAACGTCTCAGGGATGAAAAAATAACTTTAATGCTAACTCCAACTCCATAACCTTTGAATTCAAAAGATTTTTTAAAAACTGTATGGTGGAATATATCATAGCTTCAACAGCAAAATTCCATGTTTATCATTCATGTCAAAACAAATATGAAAGGCACCTTTCATGATACCATTTTCATCAACCATGATTCCTTCTTAGAATTCTTAAAACTGTCCTGTTTCACATCATGAGTAACTTAATCACTTGTGAGCCATACTGAGCTACTGCTCCTACTGAGCTGCTTTTTTGGAGAAATGAAGTTACAGCAGTTTTAAAGCTGTATCTCAGCTTCTTTGGGGGAGCGATCTCCAATGCAAATGTGTGTATGAGTGGGCTGCATTTATATGGTGTTTTTCTAGTCTTAGCCACCACTCCAATGTGCTTTATGAGTATATCACACTGACACTTGTTTTCAGTGGCTAATTATATTATGGCTACACAGATTTCCACACAACTGATGTTTCATGCTTTAGTACGTATGCGCGTGTGTGTACGTGTTGCCTTTGTGTTTGTTTCTAGTCGCCTGGGATTATTTATTCTTACTGTGGCTTTTCTTGTCATCACTGAAGGCAACAGAGATTTAGGATGAATAACAAATTATGAAGACTAACTGGGAACAGTCGTGCAGATGGGAGGAAACCGGTTCCAGTGAGGTTTTGCCGATCTCACGACACCATGCTCATTTTTAAGTGTTCCCATGAACGATGTTATGCTAATGGCCTTTCTGAGTACTTCCTGGTCTGTGTCCAATCACGCTGCTCAAACCATGGTGACAGCAGGTCGTGCTCCAGAGAGAATGATTTGCACGTCTATATGTAGATAGAGGTGGGATGGGGGACAGGCTTAATGGGCTGTGAATGTCACACACATACAAAAACACACAGTATTTAGTGCTGTCTGTTTGTGGCCTTGATGAAGTTATGCAGCTTTGCAGATCTTTGTCTTTGAAACTCTTAAATTTACCTCTGTAACCCTCAGATCTGTACAGTAGGTTCTTTAAAAAAAAAAAAAATCTAATTTCTTCATGTCTCTTTTGCAACATCTGGTTCTGTTCCTTCAAAGTACTCCAAAGCCAGCATTTGGTCTCCCTGCTGGGTTAAATTCACCACGCTTTGGGACCGCGACACGCACACAGCATCTCTCAACATCCATCCTCTCATCGCTTGTTTTTGTACCTCGTATTCTGTCCTTACTTCCCATCTGCTTTGCAGTGCCTGGAAAACATAACAACACGGCAAAATGATTTCTTTCAGACCATTTTAGCTTCCATTTACATTGCACAAATTTAAGTAAATAGCAGAACCACTGATGTTTGTAATGGATTTGAGCACTCAAGCTGAACTTCTGACAGAGAAAAAAGGGAAACATGAACAGATGTTTTAAATAATGAATATAAGTCAGTACAAATGATAAGGTTGTGCCATGTAGGTAATACTTTGCAAATAGTGAATTCCTAAAGTTTACAGAGCCTTCAAGTTTTCGCACTATTTGTTTTGACTTTGGGTCATCCTAAAGTGGATTGTTTTTTTTGTAAAGACTCTGAACAAAGTTCTCCACTGACACCACCCCCACCCCCTGCCCCCAGTGCTACATCAATGGCTGATACCCTCTAGAACTTGGGTTTGCTATTACCTGGTTACATGGAGACAGAAAATAATACAGGCAGACAAAGTAGGTGAGCTCAAAAATGAGGAAGACTAAGGTAGGAACAGACACCAGGTACAGACGGCTAACAGGGAACAGGTGAACACAATCAGATAATAATGGAGGAAAGAACAACAACAACAGAGAAAAGTTAAAACACAAGCACGTAAGGAACTGATGCCCAAAATGAAGCAGGATGTAACAGGTACTCTTAAAATTCCTTCAAACTGTTTGCTTCTAGTACAGTTTGGATGACGTTTGATGCTAAAAGCTGCAGCACAAGCTAAGTGTTAGTAAGAAACATTATCGAATGCTTTGCTGTATCAGTAATGTTGATAATGATGTTCGTCAAGTGGAGTTGAACCCATCTCTTCATAGGAAATGGGATAATCCAACAAGCTATTGAGTAATCTTGATTCTTACTGACTATTACTGCAAAGCTAGGGTCCTTTAAAAAACACCAAAAACAAAACAAGCATACATTCATTTGAGCATGTTAAATCTAACATTATATTGTCTTTTTTGTATGTTTTGTTCATTTTTGTTTTTACAAACAGTCGAATCAGTCACTGCAAAGAGCCGAGCAGTTAGCCTTGAGCTCAAAGTGAAGTCACGAGGTCCAGGCAGAACAGACAGCTGAAACATTGCAGAGGTTGGTTTGGAGGGAAAATGTGATGTCTCCATGCTGATTATTCTCAAAAGGGCAGCTTCTATTTGCTTTTTTAAAACCACATTAGCCCAAAATTCCTGCATAATCCATCGTGACAGTTGAGCGTTTGCAGCTTCCTAACATCTTTATTAGCATACAACCTAAAATTCCGAAAACGCCTTTGTCTTGTTTCCTCAGTCTTTCATGTTTGAAATGGCAGGCTTTACCTTCTTCACCGTGTGCTAATAAAACTAACTCTTAGGGTGTATATGAGGAATAAGGATAATGCCTGTATGGCCTCCCTAAGAGTAGGATATTAGAGAGTTCTGGAACACCTCAAAGTCTATAAACACAGCAGGACAATGGAGGCAGCAGCAGTGACAGTCTTTGTTTAAACGATTGATCCTCTGGTGAATGGAAGCAACCAAGATATAAGCTCTAAGCATAACTCGTGGTTTTAAGAGGAAAAACCAGTCACTTTGCCACTTTCTGAAGGCTTATCTCCAGGTTCAATGGCTGGTTAAAAGTGTATTCAGATTACTCGTCCTTAACTTGTATTTGAAGAAACTGGAGACAGACAGCAATTAACTTGCATCAGTTAAGACTGCAGGCAGCTTTAGTTCTTGCCCCTGCCGATACACAGTGTATTTGACTTACACTTTATTGCCAAAAGTATTCGCTTGTCTGCCTTCACACGCATGTGAACTTGACATACCATTCTTAATCCATTGGGTTTAATATGATGTCGGCTCACCCAGTAAACGTGGAAGAAAAAGCAACAAACCTGACCTGATATTACAGTGTGAGGTTTGGACAGTGCACTGTTTAGTCACAGCTGAAGACACGCCTCTTGTCATCAATAAGGGAACTCAGAATAAAGCTGATTGAGGTCCATTATGAAGTTTCAGAAGCACAAGTATGCAGTGAGGTGCCCATAGAAACCTTAACAAAAGCTATTTACATTTTGAGCAAGATTTTTAATATCAATCAATATATGACCTATTATTATTTTTCCTCTCTGTCAGTTTGTGCAGTGTGTTCATATGTGGAACAACATTAACAGAAACTCCTCTATGATTTCCACGAGTAATCCGTATAGAGAGGATTTGTATACATTCCATTGAGGCACTTAAGTCCCGGATCCTTGTCAACAGATTTGTGTTTTATTGGGTGGAGAAACAGCAGTAAGGGCTTGTGGCTCTGTGGGCACCAATCATGCCAGCATAAACACCTCTGACGTAATAAGCAGCTACAGTTTTCCTCGGAGGTAAATGCTGGTATCTGTGTGAGCGGGATTACACGTGTATGTACGTGCACACGAGTGGTTTGAGAGGAGTGTAATGGAGTAATCACAGGATATTAACTTCAGATTAGGAGCTTCTGCAGACTTATGACAGACATGATTATATTTACTGATAACTTAGCTTTTCAACATAATGTTATTTGATGCTCATATAACAGGACATTTGATTAAAAATGATTCAAAAAGTCATTCAAAAGAATAAGAGATGGTTTTTAAACATGTAGTACTGACATGTGCTGATTTAGTTAATGCTGGTTAAAGTTAGGTAACTTTATACACAAAAACAATCTTGGGAAATGATTAGGGAAAGATTATGGTTTTGGTTGCAATGGCAATTTTATTAAAAACACTCCACCCATACAGCACTGCCCTCCTATAAAAGTAACCCACGATGGACTAAAAAAGATAAAAAAAAAGATGCAACAGAGCCAGACATATGGTTGCTTTTATTCCCTTCAGTTTTATTTCTACATGCCCAGGGACGGATCTAGCCATTTTGTTGGCCTCACATGAGATAAGGATTTAGGTAAAATTATCATCCATGTCAGTTATTGTTAAGAAAATACAGTATCAGTTTATTTATCTTGTGCTTTTGTTTTATTGTTCTCCCTTGTGTCATTATTCTGTTATGTGTTTTATCCTATTGTACAGTGTCCTTGGGTGTCTTGAAAGGCGCTTTATAAATAAAATTTATTATCATTATTTATTATTATTATTTAAGATTTTGGAAAGCCTGAAAAATCTGTACATGTATTAATGAAATAAAATAATCGTCATTGCTGCAAGGTCACTTTTCCTGTTTACTTTTCTGATTATACAGGTAACATCATACAGCGTTATCTACATCCTGTCTGCATGCACAACGAAAAACATCACACTGATTTTGAATTTAAGGAAAAAAACAAAGATCTTTTGAACTGCATTCAAGCTCTCGATTTTTTAAATGTAAAACTGTAAGTTGTGTGTCCTTAAGTGTGTGACCAGACCTGAAGTGGGTTACCATATTAACTATGTGCATGAGTTGTTAGCTTTTTACAGGACCCTCGGGTGTCTCTGTGTATTATGGCCACATATCTCTACGTTGGTCCTGCCTGTTCGAAGGACATTGTTCCAGAAGTCTTGAGGTTTGTTCAGATGAAATTTAACAAACCTAAGCTGTGCAGCCATGTTTCATTAAAGAGAACAAGCAATCTTTTTATACTTGTAGCGTCACTAGCTGTACAATATTGAACTGTAACGATCTACCTGAGTCATGTCGAGTCAAGTTGAGTTTTATTGTTAGCGTACGTCTGCTTTCATTGAAGTGCTCACACTTGCTGATGATCAATAGATCAATTTCTTTTTAATTAGTAGCACCTGGCTGCTATTGAACATTTTAATTGCTATAGAAGCAGTAAGAATTTGTTTCCGTTTCATTTTCACATGACTGTTTATGCAAAAATCCTGAAAACACTAAAAGAAAGTAAAAATGAAGAAATACTCACAAAATCAATCCTGCTCACCCGCAAACCCTTTACACCCTTAAAAAAGAGAGAGAATTAAAAGGGCTCAAAAAGTAGCAGGATGTATTTGCAATTGACCTGGATAGGCTTCAGGCTCAAACTAAAGTAATAACTTAATTGGATGAATATGTTATGCCACACATTTACTGAAGAAGCTAAAATGAACCCCAGTATAAAGTCTTGGAGCGTTTATCGAAACATCTATTTACCTTCTTAGATCTTATATTAAACTCTTCAGATTTTCTAAACATGTAACTGCTTCTGTGTTATCTTGAAAAGATCAGATTATAGTTTCAGCAACTTTATTCTCTAGGAAGCTAGGAAACACTATGGCATCTAAAATTCTGAATAAAAACAAAGGAGCTTATCAAAGTTTCCACGTGGCCCCTTGTGGTTACAGAAACAATAAATTGGCCCTAAGGTGGTGCAAAGCTAACTTGATTCCAACTTTTTCAGACCTCCTTCATTCCCATATGACGGTGGTCCAAGTACTAACAGATTTCACACTGTTCTTTAGAACCTAGCAAGGTGTTTATACACTTTTTTCCACACATGCAGTGGTACTTTCACCATCTTTTTAAATCAGACACAGCACAAGTTCACATTTTGCACTGATTTAGGCCATTTTAATAGAACTAAATTAACATGCATTATGTAAAATAAAATGAGAAAGAAAAAGAGATGCAGTAATTCAGACAGCTCAAAACAGCAGAAACGGCCCTTATCATAATAGAGGGGTTAACTGGTGTTGCTGGCTGACTAAGAGTTTCAGTGCTGAATCTACTTCCCTGGGATATTGTCACATTCCACTGAGTCGCTGGCCAACAGAATCTGTGGTCAGCCGCACACAGTTTTACTGTGGGAGAGCATGTTACTGAGTATGAATGCCAATGAAGTGATTGATATCATCTATGTTGAAGACTCTGGTCTCTGTGTGTGTGTGTGAGAGAGAGAGCGATGCCTTGTTCTCTGATGTGATTTGTGTAAAGGACACATGTTTGATACATTACTTGATTTGGACCATGACATTTGCGTGCGGCACACACTGATCAGAACTCTGTCAAATAACATCACCCGTGATATTGCCAACAGCACATTTATAAGTCTGTGTGCAGATGGGTGGAACGGGACAAAAAGGGCTAACGCATGACAGAATGATAGAGACAAAGTTATGAGGAATTTGCAATCATTTGCCTTTGTGTGTGGGTGTGTGCGTCTGTGTGTGTGTGGACATTCTTCAGCAATCTCGTCACTGAAACCAAAAAGATGGAGCATCACTGTATCAAAACACAGCGTCTGTGCTGCTTTCAGGTTATCTAATTGGCTCCAGATGGAACAAATGAACGTCTCTTCTGAAAATAGATTCGATGGTTTCCACTGGCACAACACACACACACACACACACACACACACACACACACACACACACACACACACACACACACACACACACACACAATATTGTATGCAAAATCACTTGATCAAACACATCGACGCCCACACATATAAAGTAAAACATGTAAACATGCATATTCATCACATGCATACTGTAAAAGTAAACTACTACATGTCATACACATAAACACACACATGTTTTTATACTTTCTGTAACTGTTTAGGAAAAGTCGTTTATCAAATCATCTCTAAAATTGCAAGTGTTGTAAATATGACAGAAAAAGGCAGAAGTCTGCAACAAGCTAAGAGCTCACATTGCAATTAATACTTTTCAAAGTATGCTAAGGTGGAAAAACTTGTACAAAAAGATTTAATTAAGTTTTTATAATCAGATCAAAAACTCCAATGAACAGCTACACCATCACCAACATAAATAGCAGCTAATAATCCATAAATATAATCCAATCTCAAGAATAAGCTAAAATGTGTGTGATTTAATCACACACACATTTGAGATAACGGCTGTGCTGTGATTTGGATGTAAAATGATCACTCAGAAAGTTAGAAGTCTCTTACATTTACTTTTCTCCTCACGCAGTCAGGGTGTTTATGTCTATATCACAAAACCAGCTGAAACACAACTGAAAGGTGGGCGCCACAGAGAACTCTAATAGGCTGTCACGGTTCTGGGTCCGTTGGACCCAGTATTTTGAGTTTATTGTGTTTTGATTTAAGTTTGCATCAGGGATTGTGTTCTTGTTCTCTTGTCGTGTTATGGTGATGAATAGACTACTTGCACTAGGGCATGTGACGTATTTCCGTTTCCAAATAGTACCGCTTGTGCGTTTCCGGTACGTTTGCTTATCTATCGGTAGCTATGCTAATGTCGCTTCAGAATGAGTATAAAAAGGAAAGTATTTAAAACAGAACATTTTCAAAAACAGGAGAAGAAATACTCCGAGCATTGCTGTGTCCCACTTTGTTCAGCTTCAGCCAAATTTAATGGCATACTAAGTTTTCATGCCTTTCCGACCCATTCCGACTTGAGAAGACAATGGCCGGTAAACATACGCCGGGATCATTTCACGATCACCTCTCACACCAGGGTCTGCTGCAGACACTTTGCCAGTGATCAACTCATAGAGCCAACAACCCTCGATGGTCGAAGGAGGCTTATTAAAGGTGCTGTACCAACACTTTTTGAGTGGAATGGCTATAAAGTTGAACCACCGCGGCGTAGTGTTTGGGAGAGAACGGAGCGACGCCCTGAACTAGTTCCTCCTGACGATCAAGAAGAGCAAAGTCTTACAAGAGATCATGACTACTGCTCAGTCCCTGAGCCGTCTGCATTGGACATATCTGCATCAGCTGCAGAAGACCTGTCCAAAGACGTGGAGACTCTGAGGAAGGAAATACAGGAGTTACGTGTCCAGCGAGAATTTGGGTTACAGCGTTTTGCTGGCTCCGACACTGACATCCGATTCTATACCAGGTACACCTAAGTTCTATCCAAGCTAACTGTTTAAAATATACCAAGGTCACCATCAGTTAAATTTCGAAAGTTTTTCCAGTCTTAATGAAAACAAAATAGATATTTACTTTTCATCTCTAATCTGTATGCTGGTTCGGTTAGTGACAAGGAACTATTCAAACAATCAGGCATTGCTGAGAAGTTGACTGAAGACATGGCAGTGATGGTAGATAAGGGCTTCCTAATCACTGATTGTTGTAAATGCAAAGTGTACTGCCCACCTTTTCTATCTAAGCAGAAGCAGATGCCAGCATACCAGGTTAAGGAGACGCAGGCCATAGCCAGACTCAGGGTACATGTGGAGCGAGTCATTAGGAGGATCAAACAGAACAAACTTTTTGATAGCATCATTACCATGTCACATGTTTATAATATCAACCAACTGTTTGCAGTGGCATGTATGCTGTCAAATTACCAGAACACAGCATTAGTTAAAAAATGGGTTAAGTGAGACAAGATGGATTTTTCCCAAGACACCAGTGCCAGTAACTTATGGAAAATGACCTGCAGCTGAGGCCACTACAGTTGCATTTCTTCCTTCTCAGCTGACAATACTTGATTACAGAACTGGTACTTGAGTGCTGATAGTTGAGTTTCAGTTATTGATAATTCAAATTCATTGCAAATGTTTAATGTTAATAATACTGTTTAATTATATTACTATATTACTATTCAGATTCAACAAAACTGTTTATCAAAATTATAAAGTAAATCACTAAATCGTTTTAAAATCATAAGTGACATTGAGCTTTTGGAACATCAAAAATACCATTTGTCATTTTCTACAGTTCAGTTGTGTTATTGTCTAAATGTATATCAGTATGCTAGGCATGGAGTTTTAAATACTTACCATGTAAATAAGTTCTGCACAAATTCAACGTTTTAATGTGTGTTTTTAAAAATTAAATTGATGCCATTGCTTAAATAACAGTTTATTGATGTCACATAAAAGTAACATGTAACAACAAAAGAATTCATGAAATATATTGAAAATAAAACATCAGTTATTTTGTTCCAGCCAGCCTGAAGGATCTGTTTTTCTTTTTGCTATGTTTTCACTGTTCATTTTTTCAAACACAGGTATCTTGGCATATATATGTAAAAAAAGAAATAGTCTGCCTTTTCTCTGATTGCATTGTGCACATCTATATCCATGTATATTCTTTGCACTAGGTAGTCCTCTTGTGCCCACACAACAAAGTCACACCACTGCATCCCACTGATGAGCAGTTGTCCTTGCACTTGCCAGTAATATGCGTGGCTCTTTTTTAGTTTAGGGGTACCACATTCCATCTGCACATATTTGCAGTCAATAAAGTTTTGTACATTGGGACATTTGAATTCGACGAAGCCAAACTGGGGGTATTCATTGGGGTCAAAAACAACACCATCAGGAGATGCAGCAAGCAATGGGGTGAATGACCAGACCACAGGGTGAGTAGTTAACATTCATTAGCCTACTATACTCTGCTGCTATTGCAGGCTCCATCTCAGTTCCTCTCCTCATGTCTGCTGTCTGCCTTGTTCCCTTCAATATACGCTCTGCTAGTGACTCGGCCGAGCTCTGGCCTCTGACGTGACACACCTCCCGAAACCTAGAGGCAGTCACTCTGGGCCTGCGGAGCTGATGCCACTCAGACGAAGAGCTTTGCTCACGTGTAGCTTCCTCTATTTTGTGAGCCATTTCCAGAGTTACAGACAAGCTTTTCAGATGCAGAAGCTCTTCTTCTGAGCACACAAACACACAATCTGATGGCAAGATGTCATACCCCTCCAGAGGCAAGTGCGGTGTTGGTGGTGCATCGCGGTGTAGTGTGATGTACCGGGTTGTCAAAACCGGCTGCTGATATGACAGAACACTGCCCACCTGCACCAGCCCAAAGGCACTTTCCACAAGGGGCTTGTCAGGTCTCATGTTCATTGTGGTCACAAGTGGCCTGTCCTCAATATTAAATTTTGCATATGCCTCCGTTATTCTGAACAAGCAGGGATCTGGTAACGGACCCACCATGCCTCTGTAGAAGCCACTCCTAAAGAAAACATCAATGACAATAATGTAAGGAAGAAGGTTGTTATACTGAACAACAACTAAACTAAAAACTAAAAGGTGTAAAACAGTGGTGCATAAGTTAGAGACTGGGATGTATATGTACATGACTGAGTTAGCCGTCTTCAGAAAGTGTAATGTTGTATGTAAATTAATACCTATTCTGACACATGTATGTATGAAAAAAATAGCAACATACATTTGTAACACGTGAAACCAAATTTTACAAATGTAATTACCGTACTCCAGTCTGGGCCATCCTATTTGGTACCGGCTTAGTGAAGATCATGGAGTTGATGGGTCCTGGCTTCACACCCTAACAGAAGACACATTTACTATGGATGGTGTTGCTGTTCATATGTAAACATGGACTAATTCAAAAACTTTAACCTCATTTAAATTACCACTGTCCGTGGCTTGTGCCATTGCTGTTCAGATTCCGTGCAGCTATGCACAGGGGGGACAACCGGCACTCTGAGTTGTGAGTAGTGTGCTGTTTGGAAGAGCAGTGCCACTGTGTGATTGCACATAACAGTGCCTGCCACACAGGAGCACTGGCTATGTGTCAGTACCACCGGCGATGAATCCAGAAGCTTAATCTAAGAAGAAAGAACGAAAATTAAAAATGTAACATCTTCATGGAAGAGCCGAACAGGAACATAGTTCAGTGTTATGGTTACGCACCCTCCTGAATGCTTAGTGTTTCCTTCTCTCCCTATTAAAACAACTTAACCATGCTTGATAACTGTAATAACTTAGATTGTGTATATTTGCAGTATTAACTTGTTGTCAAATGTTTCTGATCACCCAAACACACGTTGATTTAACTATCTGACTAGTCAAATTAGGAGTGATAAAGCAGGGAGACAAGGAAAACATTCAAGTTGATGGGCCTTTAGGAATGAACTTAACTAATGCTTAAATGAACTGAACCCCACTGAACGGGGATTAACAACTTTACACAGCTTCCTGCCTACACTTAGTCTGTGTGGTGCCTCACTCTTCCTCATTGACTTGTAGCACAGGGCTTTCACACCGACCTCCCCTGACAACCTGTCTTTATTGGACACTGAATAAAGATACAAGTACCATTAGCATTATTTCTGTATTACTCATTTCAGCATGTCTTAAACATATATATTTTACACTTAGCAAGAGTAGCATTAGGTAGTTAACTACCTCCATAGTTAGCCAACTACCTAACGCCATTATAACAGTGTCTAACTACAAAAGTGACATTAGTTAAGAAAACCTCAACTATAGTTTAGGACGACATAAAACACCGTTTAAGAAAACATGTAATGTAGAGAACTGACATCAAATGAAGGACATAGCGGAGTAACGTAGTGTTTGCATTTGACGTTAGCTAGCGTTTCTTTGTCGGTTAATTTACGTTTTACCTTCGTAGTTGTGTATATATGATGCAGCATATAACTTAAATCCTTTATCTAATTTGCTGGCGGGGGTAGTCGTCACTCTGCAAATCCGATGAACATCGGTGATGTTCAATTTTGGGAGCTCTTGTAGGCAGCGAGTGTAGAACGTCGCCATGGTTTAACCGCACCGGAAGCACTGGGGCAGGACTACATAGAACGCGGAAGTGTTAGTGCAAGTAGTCCATATGATGTCTATTATGAGAGTTCCATGTTTCTGTTTGTCTGGGTTTAAGATGTGGGCTTAGTTTCATATGTCATTTCCTGTCTGTCTCTCTATGTCGAGCCTGCGTGTGATGTTTTATTGTGAAGGTCTGCGTCTTATGTGAGTGTTCAGTTTTACCTCTGTCTCGTCTTACGGATTATTCCCAGCTGTGTCCACCACCTGTGTGTAATTCCCGTGTTTCTCTGTGTGTATTTAAGTCGTGTCCTCCGTCATTGTAGTTGCTGGTCCGTCTGTGTAACCACCGTGTCTCGCTCGTGTGTTCACCCTGCTGTTAACCATCGTCTGCTTCTGCTCGCCCTGCTTCATGTTCATGTTCTGGTTTCTGCGCTATAGTTTAGCTGTTTCCCTGTATAGTTTAGTTCGAGCTCCATTTGCTGTTTGTCCTCATTTTGTGTTCAATAAACCACCTTCACCTCTCCACTACTGCCTGCGTTTGGATCCCCCTTCATTTCCTCCACACGGCTCCTCTCACTCGCCGTGACAGTACGGACCAGCCACAAGATGGATCCAGCAGCTTTGTCTGGAGAGAGCGACCTCGCACGCATCCGACGCCTGATGGACTGGGTAACCCACACCACCAACGCAAGGGCAAGAGTGGTGGGGTTAAAAGCCATCGAGGCAATCCTGGAAGGAAATCCCTACCTCTGCCAGCTTAAGGGAGTATCAGGCTTAATCTGCAACCTGCATAAAGCCCGGGGGGTGGTGCGAGCTCGGGAATCCACAGACTTTGTCCAGCAGCAGCGGACTACGGCCGCCCCGGAACAGTCACGTCAGCTTCTCCTGCCGGAGGTTTTGCCCGGCCCGCCGGAGGTTTTGCCCGGCCCGCCGGAGCAGTCGGCAGGGAGGAAGCGACGTTCGCGTCACCGGCGCGGCACCCCACAGCCGGACTTCAGGATGTCAAAACAGTCGGCTGTGGTGGGTGAAGCAGACACTCTTTTTGTTCCTTTTTACCCAGATGCTAGGTCTATTTCTTCTGGAGCTATTTTTTGTGTCTCCTCTAAACATGATAAGGATTTCTCCGTCTCACCCATGACCATTGCTCCTAAGACTGCCTTTGTTGAGCCGACTTTTCGTGCTAATGACTATGTTCACGCTGTTGTTCCCATGCCCGGAGTAGCTGAGCCTAGCACTACGAACATAGGGAATTTAAGTGTCAGGGAAGCTTTCTTGTCTCTGTCAGTTCCTTCAGGGAAAGCTATAAACCTTTCTGAAACTGGTTTTTCTGACCATATTGTTCCATCCTTACTTTCACCTCAGTCTGTAGCCCAGCTGCCCTCAGTTCAGTCTGTAGCCGCTTTGCTGCCTATAGCTCTGTTGCCACCAGTTCAGCTGTCTGCCCACTCATTAACCCAGCCATCATCCTCGAAGCCTCATCACAAGCAGGGAACACACTTCATACAAACTTTAGCTGGTTCACTTAAGCTGGCCATCTCAGAGACAGTTGCTCCCTCTAGGGCCTCCCCAGAGGCTGGGTGTCAGTCACCAGCCAACTCTGGACCCCTAGAGGTCAAGACACCAGCACCAGCAGCCTCACCGGAGAACTCACCTGAACAGTCTCGGCTCTCAGCACCCCCTGAGAGCTCAAGTGAGTTCACCTGTCTGCCTCAGTCCTCTGCTGAGTGTATTGGGGAACACTTCCAGCCCTCTGAGGACTGTATCCCACTGTTGCTGCCTGAGTCTAGCCACGGTGCTGCTCAGTCCCAGCCAGTGTCCACACTGGCAGAGGTCTCCGTACCTGCTGCTTCAGAGACTGCCTTCACTGGAGGGCCTGAGGAGCCCGTCCAGTCTCAAGTCATGTTAGCTGGGGGTTCAGGTGAACCCAGCCAGCGTCCTGCCTCGTCGGCTGGAGGGCCTGAGGAGCCCGGCCAGCCTCAAGTGTCGTCTGCTGGGGGTTCAGGAGAACCCAGCCAGCCTCAAGTGTCGTCTGCTGGGGGTTTAGGAGAACCCAGCCAGCCTCAAGTGTCGTCTGCTGGAGGGCCCGAGGAGCCCACCCAGCACCACGCCTCGTTAGCTGAGGGTCCTGGAGGACCCAGCCAGCACATCCTCACACCTGCTGACGGTCCTGGAGGACCCAGCCAGCACATCTCCACATCACCTCCTGCAGCGTCGCTGCCGTCAGGTTCCGCAGCCGTCCCGCTGCCGTCATCCACGCCTGGTCCAGCCTCCGCTTCTGTCTCGTCGCCGTCATCCACGCCTGGTCCGGCCTCCGCTTCTGTCTCGTCGCCGTCATCCACGCCTGGTCCGGCCTCCGCTTCAACCTCAGTCTCGCCTGGTCCGGCCTCCGTGTCTTCAGCTTCGTCTGGTCCGGCCTCCATGTCTTCAGTCTCGTCTGGTCCGGCCTCGGCTCCGCCTTCGTCTGGTCCGGCCTCCGTGTCTTCAGTCTCGTCTGGTCCGGCCTCGGCTCCGCCTTCTTCTGGTCCGGCCTCCGTGTCTTCAGTCTCGTCTGGTCCGGCCTCGGCTCCGCCTTCGTCTGGTCCCGCCTCGTCTGATCCTGCGGTTGCCACACCGCCGTCGGAGCCAGCTCGACCCGTTCTGCCTCGCCTCTGCCGGCCGTTTTCCGGGCCTCTAAGATGGCATCATGGCCTTCGGGGACGGCCTCCGGAAAGAGTTCGTCGCCGCCGCTGGCATCGCAGCCGTCCTCCGGACCTGCTCGGTGGCCGCCACTACCTTCCAAGTGGTCGGCCTCCAGAACTGTTTGCCCGTCGCCGCCGTTGCCGTGTGCACGGTCGGTCCCCAGAACTGTTTGCCCGTCGCCGCCATTGCCGTGTGCACGGTCGGTCCCCAGAACTGTTTGCCCGTCGCCGCCATTGCTGTGTGCATGGTCGGCCCCCTGACTGTGTTATGGACTAGTGAACAGTCATGTTTTGGTTCTGGACTCTCGTGCTCCTGGTTTTTTGTGTTTCGGGCCCTCCTTCCTGGGCCCCCTCCGCCCGCCCTGGCTTGGTGCTTGTGCTTTTTGTTTGGGGCTGTCGGGAGCCAGCCCTTTGAGGGGGGGTACTGTCACGGTTCTGGGTCCGTTGGACCCAGTATTTTGAGTTTATTGTGTTTTGATTTAAGTTTGCATCAGGGATTGTGTTCTTGTTCTCTTGTCGTGTTATGGTGATGAATATGATGTCTATTATGAGAGTTCCATGTTTCTGTTTGTCTGGGTTTAAGATGTGGGCTTAGTTTCATATGTCATTTCCTGTCTGTCTCTCTATGTCGAGCCTGCGTGTGATGTTTTATTGTGAAGGTCTGCGTCTTATGTGAGTGTTCAGTTTTACCTCTGTCTCGTCTTACGGATTATTCCCAGCTGTGTCCACCACCTGTGTGTAATTCCCGTGTTTCTCTGTGTGTATTTAAGTCGTGTCCTCCGTCATTGTAGTTGCTGGTCCGTCTGTGTAACCACCGTGTCTCGCTCGTGTGTTCACCCTGCTGTTAACCATCGTCTGCTTCTGCTCGCCCTGCTTCATGTTCATGTTCTGGTTTCTGCGCTATAGTTTAGCTGTTTCCCTGTATAGTTTAGTTCGAGCTCCATTTGCTGTTTGTCCTCATTTTGTGTTCAATAAACCACCTTCACCTCTCCACTACTGCCTGCGTTTGGATCCCCCTTCATTTCCTCCACACGGCTCCTCTCACTCGCCGTGACATAGGCTCTTCCATGGTGTGTCTTTGTCCTGTCTCCCCCCTCCCCTCACCCCCCAACTGGTTGTGGCAGATTGCTGCCGATGTGCTGATTGTTGAGCCTGGTTCTGCTGGAGGTTTTGTCCTGTTCAAAGTGAATTTTTCTTTCCCACTGTCGCCAAGCCCTTTCTCATAATGAGTTGTTTGACTGTTTGGGTTTTCTCGCTTTTATCGAAGGATCCTTACCTTATAATATAAAATGCGTTGAGGCAACTGTTATTGTGATTTGGCAATAAATAAATAAAATGAAAAAAATTGAATAGCTATGATCATCATGAATACCCTATTTTGATTTCCAAAAAACACGACACTTGGCCCAGTCATGAAGAACTTTAATAATACTGTTTGCTTAAATAAACATATTTAACATATTTAAACAATGCCTTCTCTGTGCGGTTAATGAATTGTGAAATACAAAATGCCATATAGACTTTCTGTGAGCGCAGAACAACCACTCACAAAGCAGCAGTTCGGGGATGACGTCCCACGTATCTGTCCTCTGTAGGCCTGTAGGAAAACCCGGACATTTTCATCAATCTCGAAAATCCTCCAGGCGCCCCAGACAAAATGTGAAAAGTAGACATGTCCGGGGAAAAGAGGACGGTTGGTCCCCCTAATCACTTCTATGTCAGCTGATAGATTTGATTGCATTTGATTGCATTGATTCAAACTGATCAGAAACATCAATAATTAAAGAGAATCCCTCAGCTGATGGTACTGATGTGGTCCACAGCTCGACTTTCAACATTCAGGCCACAAAATTTGTTCTTTGCAGTAATATCTGGGATTGCATTAGTTTTCGATCACAGCTAGTGCAGTCACAAAGCCAAGCATGGTGGTAACACTGTGGACCAGGAAGTGTGGATGTAGCAACGTCTTCATGAAACACATCATGCTACACCCAGGGTGTTTCCTCTCGGTCGTAATCAGCTCACCAAGCTCCTCCACCTTATTGATCACAAAAGGACAATAGGACATGAAAATACACTGTGGTTGTCTAATAGCTACAGTGTCAATGGTCATTCGTCAGTCTTTCTTGTTTCTTTTTTTTGCCTTTTCCCCCCCAAGATTTTGTGTTTGTTATTTTGCAGTAAAGCTTTAGTCCTCGCCTTAAAATAGTTCCATTGAGAGACTTCTATTCATTATATGAAAGGCTTCAAATGGGCACAGAGGTTAAAAAAAAGAGCTCCCTCGCCTTTTGAACTCAAAGTTCTGTACACGATGAAGTCTTGTGGCCAACCAGACTTGTTGTTGTCAAAGCGAGCTAATATATGGCAGAGTGATGTAAGCAGAGCTATGAGGAATTTGTAATCTCAAGGCACTTATAAAAACTAAGAATTATATGGCTCTTCTGGGCTTGCCAGATTTTACAGGGCACACGTGCATGTGTTAAGTCATTTTGGCATGTTTGATGCTAAGATAATGTACTCACCTCTATCTCAAAATCACCTTTCAACCCGCTGACATATGACATATGTGGTGAGGGCTACTGAGCCATGCTGCCTGACCCGTGAGTCTACATTAATCATTTGGGACAAGAAAAATTGGTTAGCATGCTGCAGGTGCCAGAAGCAAATAAAGTGGACAATGTCCAACAGTCTTTAAGTTAGTAACGACAAGAGGTGTTGGCACAGTTCAGATACACTGGGACTGGTGTTTTGAAAGAGGATAAATCAAGCAGAATACATTATCAGAGAATGTGCAAGGGTTATCAATCACATCCAATCAAATCAGCTCCTCTCATTTCTTTTAAGGCATGGCAATCACAGCCATGACGTAGTGGCATGAGAACGTCTAGACAGACTTCTTCATCCTGCCATGAAAATACAGCCAAGAATAGATGGTATTTATTCTAAATGTTTCTACTAACCAACTTTATTTTTTAAATATATAGTGTATAGTATACATAACATCCAGATAAGTTCAGTTCTTGCTTTTCTAATGAGGGATAGTTGTAGCAATCAGTCCAAGAAAAGTGAAGAAGAGTGCTGGCAAACAAACATCAGTGTAAACGTTTTGCATGGAGGTTTCAAAAGATACCCTCATCCTTTCATCCGGTTCAAGATGAATGTAATTGAATTAATATTTCATTGTTACAAACAGGTACTCTGCTTTATCTTTGAAGTGTGTATCATCCTGTTAGCGTGCCTGTGTTGGAGTTCAGGTGGAAATTATTACACAATGGGGAACATATTAACAATGTGCGTCCTATTAAAGATTTTCTATTGCATTCAGCCCTAAAGGATTGGTTCCGATCACAGAAGCTTGTCACTGTTATGAGGCCTAATTCTTCTCAGATGATCAGTTTTAAACACACACACACACACATGCATGTACAGTGGGGGAACTCTGTTGATGGGAGAGTTAACCGATTGACATGTTTCCGTGACAACCCCAGTCTCCTCCCTCCAGTGGACAGCATTGGGAAACTCCTAATGAGTTTCCAAGGCCAGAAACACTATATCACTTACACACACGCACACACGCTCTCACACACGCCCACACACACAGCGGCCTGTAGAGCCAGAGTGAATGGGATTTATTGTTATTGTGATAACCTGGGAGTCCAGCAGTGGTTCAGTGTGGCTGAAATAAGGCGGCTTTAATAAGCCCTGATTTAAAGTGGGACTCCTGGAGGAGTTACTCACGCACACACACACACACACACACACACACACACACACACACACACACACACACACACACACACACACACACACACACACACAATCTTGGAACAGCTCTCTCTCAGCCTTTCTCATTCTCCTTCACGTCCAATAACCTTCACCTTGTGTGTGAGCAGGGCAGAAAGCACAGAGGTGTTCATGTGGATCATTTCCATTCATCTGTCTCGAGTCGTGAAGAATCGATTCCATCACTGCTACGTCAGAAATGTGTGTGGGCACATGTGTGTGTGTGTGTGAGTGTCCCTGTGTGTAACTTTACTGTTACATCCCAGGGGGATCAGGTCTCAATATATCTAAACTAAGCAGGCAGCCATGACAAACATTAGCCTTTTGAATTATGACCCGTCTGCTAGATGCCGAGTGTGTATCTGCTGTGCGAGTGCAAGTGTGTGAATGCGACGGTGTGTGGCTGTTTCCAAGAGTTTAATAGAGAGTGCCTAGTGCACAGTTCATAACCACAAGATGTTTTCAGTTTCATATCAAAATTTTTTAAGGTAATATGGTTAATGGCAGTGCGTGCAGGGGTGTAGCTAGGAGCTACAGTTCTGTGAAAACACGAGTACACTGTTACTGCTTCCACAGGAATTAAGAGGGTAAGTAACAGCCAGGTGCCGGTAATTACATGCACTTGTTTAACTGATTAGCAGCAAGTGTGAGCACAGCTATAAAAGCAGATTCAATCTGGCAGTTTGCGAATGGTCAGGAGAAAGACTTTTCTTAAAAAAAAAAATTGCTGCAAAGCTTCGCTTTGGAAAGTTGCATCGGAACAATAAGACTTCTGGAACAATGTCCTCTGGACAACTACTGACCACTGACCAGCTGGCAGCATTAGTGGAAAGGATACGAATTAAGCTCCCACCGTTACCTACACTTAATTTAACTTAATACATACAAGTATTTGAGGCTTATGTACTGATATTACTCTTCTGTACTTTTCATTTAATAATATAATATGTACTTCTGAACTTCCAACTTGCCTTTGAATCCTTAATCGAGTACCTTCTCAGTCTTGTCGACAGAATTAGTTGAGGTTTGCAATTACAGCTCAGTTCCATTTAATTCAGTTTTATTTAAATAGTGCTAATTTACAGCAATAGCTTCTTCAAGGTGTTTGCTGATGACAAGTTAAACCCCAGAGGGTTAAAACACTGGCCAGATGTCCAAGTGAGGTGAACACCATGTCCACGAGCACATTCACAGAAACATGTGATTCTGCTCTCCTTCTCCCATTTTTAATTGTCTTTCGTTTTGACTCAGTCCACTCCTCCCTCGTCTCCCATGCAGTGATTTACAGGCTGCACATTGGTATCACAATCAGTCTGTCTTACAGTCTTGTTAACAGCGGTATCCTGACACATTACAGGCAGGCAGATTACACTGACCTCATCTGAAATAGTTTTTATCTCTGTATACACAGTTTTTGGTTTACATCTTGACTCTTGTAAAAGTCTGAGTCAGACGCTATGTCACATTCTTGTGTGATCACAGTGATCTACAAAGGTTTATAACTTTTAAAATTCTTTGTTGGTTAATCTCTATTGGCTTTGAAAAGAATTACTTGGGGTTAAAACCAATTTTTATTTAGGACATACATTTTCTTCATTTAGGTGTCTCAGTCTCATTCAATAAGTGCTCCCTTTTTCTGTGGTGATATGTTGAGAGCTCTGATGGATGGGTGGTATGTATGAATGACTGTCTCTATTTATTGAAGGTGGAGGACACAGACGCTATGTTGTTAGGACAGGACTCAGACCATGACCTTGTGACCTTACATCCACACACACACACACACACACACACACACACACACACACACACACACGCACGCACACACGCACACACACACAAACTTTCAGGTAGTGCCATAATGAGTGTGTGTTGGTCACAGCGACCTCTTTCACCTGACCACTGGCACACAGATGCAGACCCAAACACATGCTGATCAGTCATCATGTCTCTGCTCACTGTAATGAGTCTGTGTCATTTTGATAAGTATGCCGTAATGACAGCAGGCTGCAGTAGGCTGGTGTTAAAGAAAGAACTCTTTTCTTATTACGTGCCCAGGCACCAAAGCAAAATAGCACCCTTATTATATGCTCTGGTGCAAATGGTTTTATTTTATTATTATTATTAATTTTAATATTTGTATTTGCATATTTTGTCAGTTTTTGATTAAAATCAATGTTTTATTGAATTTTATTTAGTCAAACTTCTTGGATAACATGCTTTTTTGGGGGCTTCATTTGTTAAATGCAGAAATAGCAAAAGGGAGTTTTTCCTTCCCACTGTCGCCAAGCTCTTGCTCATAGATGCCCAGCTGAGTGTTGGAGTTTCTCTGTATTATTGGAGGGTCTCTACTTTACAATAAAAAGTGGTTTTGTGGTAACTATTAAATTTATATAATAAGGTTACAAATATGCATCACTTCCTTCAAAAATCTTCTTTGAAAATGGAAAAACAACTAGTAAGTCAGATGTCTGTGCGACTTTCATCGTCACTTCATTTTGACTTGGACTTGAAAATTTGTTATCTGATCAACATAGTATCCCTAATTCTATAAATTTTCTATGAAATATGCAAAAGCAAACAACCCCCCCTCATGTATTACTTATTAGGTCTGTAGGGTAACTATAGACCTGTGGGGAGGTCTATAGTTACCCTTAAACTAAAATTACCTTAAACCCAAAGAAATCTAAGGGTGTGGACAGTTTAGACCCATCACTCCTTCAACACAGAGCTAATCTGATCACTGCACCTACAAGTCTCATGATGCATTCTCAATTGTCCAGGTAAGGAAAGGAAAAGCAACGTCTTCATCTGGACGTTGTTTTTCCAGTCTGAGAAACGTTTGTCACCTATAATGTAACGTCTTCATTCTCAGCCGACTGCAGGTTTCACCAACCTTATAAACAGTTTGCATGATGACCAAAACTGGCAACACTCTAACAGTTCTGGTGATTATTTCAAAACTGTCTTGCCTGAGTTTACAGGCAGCACAGTCACATTATAGTTAAAGTCACATCACAACAACAGCTGCTGTATCTGTATTCAGTAATTATATAAGCCCTTGATAATTATCAGCATTGTGCTGCAGTTTTCATAGATCTACTAAAAGTATTTAATTCAGCAGAATGGCATTGTATTTAAAAAAAATATTGTCACTTGGTTTGGATGAATGTCCTTTCTTAGTTAGTAGTTTTGCAAGTTTGTAGGTCAAATCTGTTTGTATGGATGTTCCTTGGGTTCTATATTTGAACCTCTCTTAATCACTCTGTACATAAACAGTGTTATCTCTGCCACTTAAAATTGTGATGTACCTCTTTTTGCAGATGACACTATTTTATATGTCACTGTCTCTTCCCGTGATCAGGCCATGAAACTTTTGTAATCAGTTTGATTGATTACAAAATTCTCTGATCACACAAACTTATTAAACTCTTATAAAACAAAGTGCATTATTTACAATATTTACAAGGACATCTAAACATGTCCACTTGGTTCCTAACTGCTAACTGCAAAGGCTATTAAAATAAAAGCGGTTTTAACAGAGTGCCTTCTTTTGAAACATGCTGCCTGAACCTCATTTCAAATCACTATTATTATTACGTCATATTACTGGTACACTGGTACAGCACATGTGAGTGAGATACTTGTGTGCAAGTTTTATAAGCAACAGCGGTGAAAAAATACAAGAACATAAGAAACAAGCGAAATATAAGAGCAGGAATGTGAGAAGAATACACCTATGCACAATTATAAGAATGTATGCACATGACTCATATATATGTATATATATGCATATGTGTGTGAGGGCGTGTATACATATATACACTGTAAAAAAATATTCCGTAGAAAAACAGAAAATGTCCTGGTAATTTTCTGCCAGTACATTTTCTGTTTTTTTTACGGAGGTTTGACGGACCTTTCTGTAAATGATAAAACGGAAAATTCTGTAGATTTACAGTATACTCTCTGTACTATTTACGGACATTTCCTTCAGCTATAAAACAGAAAATTCCGTTTATTCACAGTATATTTTCTGTATCATTAACTGATATTTTCGGTTAATAGAAAAATTGAAATTTCTGTTTATATTACTATTTCCAAGCACTTCTTTTCACTGTAACTCATTAAATATAGTTCTTTATATCCATAAACGTACATTTCTATGCAATTACAACCTAGTACACCATGTACTCAAAAATTCATAAATTAAAACTTAAATTAATTTGTGCTTCGTACACAACAACATTGGTACAATTAATGTTAAATATTCTTTTATTCTCCTTAACTCAAACACTATACTAAAATATAATGACAGCATCCATCTTGTCATAAAACTACTAAACAGCTGATACATGAACAAAATAACTCACAAGCTTTCAAATTTGAGCATTTTTATTTCCTTGAAATCAGGTTGCCCTCATGTAAATGTGTTTATTTACATTCATTCAAGTGGCTACCAAGTGTTTTCTTCAAACAGGACACCTGACAAACAAAAAATGTCATATTTAACGACATGTTCACATTTAATAATATCCAGAGTACCTTTTAGTTAGAATCACTGCCTTGTGGTAGTTTTGCCTCAGCCAAATGGTTAAGGTGTGGTTTACATCCATCTCTGTCCACTTATGATACAGTATACACATGTAGTCAGTTATAGCCAAACACCTTTGATTACTGAATTACATTCACTTCATTAATGAAGTGAATGTAATTCACATTTGTGTGAACATTTGTCTGAGATTAACTCTTTGGGCTCTTTACCTTACAATATAACATACTTGAGTCAAAATTTGTTGACTGTTTAAGTGGTGCCACATGAATACAACTGAACAGATCTAAAGAAGATGTTCCTGAACTTTGGGTTTATTCGAACAGGACTGATGGATAACCACAGGACTTTTCCCCATATGATAACTACAACACATAATAAATTAAGACAGATTACTGTCCCAAACTTAAAGATAAAAGTGTATTTACGGGACTTGTTTTGTCAGTGAGGAGCAAAGTATAATTAGAAGTGCTTGTTCTGATGAAAAGTTAAACTGTAAACAGCAGCATAGTGAATAAGGATCTGTGTCCACGAATCCTCAGCAGTGACAACACTTAAACATCATAGTTCAAAATCCTTAATGCACACCTTTTTCTCCACGGTGTTCAAATTCTCTAAGCTGGTTAAGTAGAGGAAAAAGTCTGACATATTTCATGACCATTAAATGTTAGACAAGGCTCTGAAAACGAGGTTACAGTTACAAACAAAAACCTCTGCTAGTGCGCACAGACCCTAAATCACAACAAATAAGACAATAGTAAGACAAATTACTACAAAGTCTTGTTACCGTTCTTCATATAACAGTGTGACAAAGTCCTGAATGCAGCCTGCATGTTAGTACATCAAGGTCCACCTGAGCTTTAAGTAAAATACACTCAGCTTTTCCTTGGATTTTAAGAGTTGCTCAGTTCATACAGGAACTGCAGCAGTCGGAGTTAACGTGTCGCTGTGTTGCTCCGCCGTGTCAGCCATTGAGACTAGTCGCAATTTATTCTGAGGAAAAAAAGAGAAACAACAAGACATTTTTAAAAAGTTTGTATTTTTATAATTTTTTTTTACCTAGAGCATAAACAACATAAACAAAAAAAGGATTAGGGCTGTGCGATATGACGATATATATCAGATTACGATATAAAAATGTCTATCGTTTCATATTATACACTATTCTTTGTTTTGTGGTGTTGCAAAATAAACTGTTTACGGCAATATTTTTTTCATGGTTTTGATGGTCACTGTAGTTGCTATATTATTTCTTAAAGTTCTCTCCTTCTCTTATACTTAAAATAACCACACTATGGACGGACAAGTGACTGTTTTTACGCGTACTTTCGTTACCAACAATGAGGATAAAACCATCGTGTGGCTCCGCCGTCCGCTTGTTTATTTTCCACATAAACCTTTCACAATAAAGCTCAAGTTTCTGTTGAGACTTTTCAAACTAAACTGAAATGATATACATTATTCTCAAACATAAAATTTCAGAATATGCATCAAACAAATGACCTCAAATAAAAACATCAAGTAACTATAAATGGCGCTTACAGTCACCACGCAGACGAAGGCACAGAGAATACCAGCATGGCCAGCAAGGATGAGGCAGAACCAGAAGGACCAGTCAAAAGAAATCGAGGACCTTATTGTTAAATGAGGGGCTACCTCTGTAGCATGGACATGGTTTGGTTATGAAAAGTCTGACACGCCCCAGAAAACTGTACTATGCAAATTATGCCACAAACTGGTCCCCACCACCACTCGAACACGACAAACCTCTTTAACCACCTACACAAGAATCACATGAAAGAGTTTCGAGAGAGTTTACGAATGAAAAGCAAAAAAGAGTCGTCAGGTGCTCAAAATAATCCTTAGACTCAAACGTTAGAACAGGCTTTTCCTTGCAGCACGCCGTGTAATAAATACTCAGAAAGAAAATGGCGGCCATTTAAACTCATGTCTAAAAATGTATAGTTTCATGCATCGGTCAAAACACTCGACTCCAGGTACACGACGCCCAACTGAAAACATTTCACATAAGTCGAGTTGCCCGAGAATCACAGAATTTACAGAAAATGCACTATTTTGTGATATATATCGTTATCAGGAGAGATACGTCTTATATTGGGATATGAGATTTTGGTCATATCACGCAGCCCTACAAAGGATTATAATTCACGTAGAGTTGCATACACATAACACCATTCTGTTGCAACAAAAGCAGTTTATAATTAAAGTAACATACATACCTTGAAAAACTAAATCAACCACAACATTAAACTCACCTTGTGTTTGTAGAGAAGGTGATCAGGGTTTTTCTTCATTTCCTGAGACCAGCTGCTCTGGATCATCACCAGCTTGTATCTTCATCTTTTTTTTCACTCGGGGAAGTCTTTCCTTTTCTTGGCCATTGCTCTGCACTGGAAAACCAAAGTGTGTGATCAAAGGTGAAATAAGGGATATTTTTCCACTGCAGGACTTAAAGTGCTTCAAGTAGTGATAGCTGTTGATCCATTTCTCAAATAATCTGTAAGGATCTGGATTTTTAAGAAAGATACAAATATCTCTGCTTATATTTGGCTAAAAGCTTGATATAGACAAGGCATATAGAGCCCCTGCACACCAGCACTGCACTTACATTATAGTTCAATCAAGAAATAGTTATTATTGATTTATTATTGAATTTTTTTAGTAATAATTTTTAGTATTTAATCACATTAGCACAGTGGGGTGACAAAAATATTCCACATACAAGAAATACTGCTCAGCATTTCATAAATTACATTTTCAACAAATGTTGGAGTAAAAACACAGTTACAGGGAAAATGTGTCTGTCTGTAAATATTAACTAAACATTTCTATGTGCTACAAAATAGACATACTGTAATTGTAAATGTGCTGAGGTGAAACTATACTTTCAATAATTTTACCACTACAGTCTGTTAACCACCGAAATAATCTATGCTGGTCAGCTAGCTAAAAGTCTTTACTTTAGCAGCCCAAATCAGAGGCTAACATTAGCATTTGCTAGCGTCAGCCAGGAAGGTCTGAGGCTTAAACTAGGGTTAGTGTAACTTTGCCTGAAACCCTTTTACAGTAGAGCCAACTGTAAAACACAGGTATTGATACAGTACTTATTAGAGTCCTAGAATAATTTCTAGAACCATGAAGTTCTCACTTTCCCAGTTATCCACATCGCTGACTTTCGCTAATTAGCAGTCACAGCTGTGTAATACCCAGAGAGACACAGACCGCTAACTATAATATTTATGAAAACTGGTTCAGCCACTGAAGGGCAAAACTGGTGGTATCACAGTAAAAATTATTTTAACATTAACTAAAATAAAGCTTAAGTCATGTTAAACCTAAATAACAATTATTTTAAAAAATGAGTCAGCAAAATATTCCTGACTTGTCTGGAGACAGCCGAAACCAGTTAACAAATAAATTAACAATTCTTTCTAAATAAAAACACGGAGTCTTTTGAAAAACATTATTTTAATAAAACGAAACATGAGTTTTAATACTTACCACAGAAATTTGAAGGCAGTTTCTCCAACTTCAGAATCCAAAATCCAGATGAAGCCTGAAAGAAGCCTAATGGCTGCTCTTGCGCTTACTTTTCCCTCCTTTTCAGGTTCTTTTTCCCACAATGCATTGCAGTAGTTGAGAAATACAGAAAAATACCTGTAAATGACTAATACGGAAAATTCCTTCACGTTTATACAGTAGATTGTACTGTATTTTTACGGATTTTTTTTACAGTGTACATATATGTAAAATACACAGAGGTCAGCAGTTTGAATATCGTACAAAAGGAATAGCATATATGTCCAATATGGAGTGCATAGTGTTGGTGAGAGTGAGGTGTCTATGAAGTGTCACTGTTCAGCAGTCTGGTGGCTGGATGGAAAAAGTGTGGCCTTTATGTAAAAATGCGTTACATAAAGAAATCAATGCTCTCTGTTTTTATTAATGGTTAATACAGTATCCCAACATTTTTGAAAACATGATTGTAAATCAGGGTTTTTTTGTTTTTAAGAAAATGTTGCATACTAACATGCTATTGGTAGCATGTAGCTTAAATTATAGTTACTGTAAATGGAGCCTATTCTAATTTTTCTACAACATTGATCCAGTCTTTGCATGGACCTCAGGACTTATTCTAACAGCAAAACATGAGTCATTAAAAAGTTGATGATGATGGGTTTGGGGTTAGCGACTTACAAAGCAGGTTACAGGTCGAAAATGATATTATTATTAGAACACAGGCTCAACAGAGGTGAAATGTTACTAATCAATCTGTTCTTGAGTCTAAGCATAAGGCAACTACAGTAAAAAAAAAAAGCTTATCAGTGACAGCATCGTGGTGACTGAGGAGTTTTTACATTCCTGCACTTCTCCCTGAAACACTTATTAAAGTTACTGCAGAACATTTGGCTGTCAAGAAGTTGGCAGCAGAGACACAAACAGAAAGTTGGCCACATCTCTGCAAAGCTTTCAGCCCTGATCGGCTAGACAAGACCTCATTGTACCTGTGTGCAGCGTACCCAGCTTGATGTACTTGCTTAAAATGGTCGAGCTACTTAAATGACTCTTTATCTTTTCCTGCTTTGCCACAGAGATTTGCCAAATGTTATTTTTTTTCTCTGTCTACATCAAATATTTGAATGACCACTTTCGCTTTAAGAAATCAAAATGTACCGATATTATTAAAGGAAGCATGGCTGATAAGTGAAACTTTTAAAGCGCAATGAAGCAATTTGCTCTCAAACAGCAGTCAGAGTTATTAAAAATCAAACGTGCAACCTACATAATCGATGTTGAACCAAGTCTGTTTAGAAAGAAAAAAAGTAGGGCTTCCTGTTGGGCATATTACTCTAAAAACACTATTTCAAGTAATAGTTATTCTATCTGATATTTAGAGTTGAGATAAAGAGATAGACAAAACATGTAAGACAGGTCGTGTGCTGTCAGAGGGGAGTGAAACAGGCTACAGGCCTCTATAAACCCTCCTTTATAAGGTAACAGGGCACAACCTCTCTCCCACAGGACCGCCTCATGAATGAACCACTCAGCTTTGCCCTCAGTCTGGTTTGGTGTGTGTGGATGTGCTCAATATATGGAAGAAATTATGCACTAGATTAACTCCCTGCATGTAGAAAACAGTAGGTTTCACGTGTTAGTTTGCTGTGAATTTGGCATTCTTGAAATGAAGTCGAACATGGACCGAGTGTCATAACAGAGTCCCCATTTTCTCGGCTTGTAGTGTTGACCTTCCGCACACACATACACATAAACACTTGTCCCACTGCCAGACAAACAGCCTTGGTGAACCGTGGTATGCTGAGGTATTTATGCTTTACGGTGGGAATGAGATTCCTCCGCACCACATCATGTTCAGCGACACGTTCCACTGAGCCCCTCAGAGTGAATCCCTTCAGCTCTATTTTGGTGACATCTTGTTTCCTTGCATGGACTCCTTGTGCGACATGTTTAAATTTAAAAACTTGGCCATTTTATTTATAGTTCATTTCATCTGAATTTAAAGACACAAAGCCGAACACTGTTTAAGCCATAGTAGGGGATAAGTTGCAACAACCTTCGCATCCTTCTTGTGTGTGCCTGACAGAGCGTAGAAACACATCACTCAATATGTAATGTGGCATTTCGATACATTTAGTGAGTTTAGCATGCTTATATCTTCAAAAGAACAGTGGTATCAAGCAAATGTTCAACAGATGTAACATTTATGTTGGTCAAAGTATTGTAGAAACTAAAATTTTGTGTTTTATGTGCTTTTACTGTTAAGTCTGCACCTATTCATTCTTTCTTAATTTACTTCCTAAGAAAAACTGTCTTTATAGATCACCTAAGTTATGGCCACTAGCTCTAATCACTGCTTTTATTTCTGAAAACATTTTGTTCCATATTTCGACTTGGCAGACAGCTTTGGATACTGCAATACCCGTGAACCATGAAGCCAGTAAGTAGCATATTAAAATGTATCACACACAGTCTAGAACATTGTTACCCACAGTTGAACTAACTCAAAACTAGAGCTGCCTCTCAGTTTTCTTCTGATTTCCAGTCCAGGTCTTGTGTTTGTGGCATATCTCAGCCTTTAACCCCGTTCCTTAAGAATAGCTTCTTGGCAGCAACCTTTCCCTGTTCATCTGCCTGCCATTTCTTCCTCTATCCTCCATTCGCCCAGTTTATGCCAAGACATGCGAAGTACCCGCTTCTCAGTTGAAAGATACTATTTCCTTCTCTAAATGACCTCCTTGACTCCTCGCTCAAACCAGGATTCCTCCCCATGCACCGAAAGAGCGTCCACTGGCCTGTAGGTGTAAATAGACTGCAGAGTCCTCTCCTGACAAGATGTCACCTCTGTGTTGAGGGATCTGCTTAGCCAGAGGTTCTTTTGTTTCCTAATCCTGATATGATGCTTCCCTGGCTGTTGTGTCTGTGTTCGCTTTGTGTTGTGGCATCCTGATGACACCTAGTTTGTGTTCCAGTGGATGATGAGAGTGAAACCTTAAATACTGATCTGTATGCACTGATTTATGCACATCAGCATTTAAATGTCCACCATTATTGATGGAAATTAGCAAAGAAGAAGCTGAGAGATGAACAATTCAGAAGATTGTTTTAAACAGTGGTTGATCTGAAGGACTAAAGCAAATAACTGTGTGTACTGTGTATCATTCTGCTCTAGTTGAGTCCAAATTTACCAAAAGAAAAATGAGATGATCAACAACATCATCATACTGTCTGTATGTAACGGCGGCCTATCGGTGTTTTAGGTGTTTTTGGAGTGGACCAACTAACTCAACACTATATATTTAGTGTGAACAAGTAATCAAACCGTATTGAAAATGAACAATTGGGGTAGCCCAAGTACTAAAAATTAAATTCATAACAGATAATCTGATATTTGATCTGGTCTGATAGATTATACAAATCTTAGAAGGAACCGAAAAAAGCCCAAAAGGAGCCTTTGTTTTGTTTTTTGTCCTTCTTGATAATTAAAAGAGAGGACGCAGCGTAATGCAGACCTCATGCTTTGCTGAAGTACAATGTCAGCAGTGACAGCAAAGTACAAATCATTGTGGGCATTTTGTTGTGGCTCTTTGAGACAAAGCCTCTATTGGACGAGGTCTGGAAAAAAGGTTTGGGTGCCGGAACAAAAGATATTAAGCAACCCGTGTCAGAATACATTAAAAAGTGCAGCAGGCTCTTTTTTATTCCACTTAATTGGGTTTAAGGAAGACAACCGATGAAGCATTTTCTAAATTGCTGAACAGAGTCATTGCAGCTGACACCAGAGTGCTCAGACATCATTATTTAAACAAGTGTGTCTGTTTCTCAGAAAACAAGTTTCCATTTTCACCTTGTAAAAGATGAATGCGAACCAGACAAGCCGACACTCCTCAGACCTCTGCGATGACGTCAGGTCATTTGTCTTAGTGAGTCAGGTTCAGGATGGACACACAAACACCCACCCACTCACCCACACACACACACACACACACACACACACACACACACACACACACACACACACACACACTAACAGCAATCCTGAAATGAGTACAATAACTCACCTCTTGCTGTCACTTGGTGCTACCAAGGGACTTTGCATTCATCATAAGTCAGCGACAAGAAGTGCACTAAGCAGCCAGCACAAAAAAACACATCCATAATGCAATAACTGCTAACATAATAAAGTGTAAATATACATGCAGCAGGTGCTTCCTGGGATCTTGATAATAAATGTGCCATGAAGTTTGATAAGTAATTTCATTCTGGGTCCAGTTTTATTTTCTTCAAGCAAATTTAGGAGGTACGGTAAATGTCTAGTAGAGTCAGTTGCCATTAATCATCGGGATGCACAGTTCGACCAGCTTGACATTGCGTTCAGTAAATACTCATTGATGAAACATTAATTATCAGGGTGTGTCCTTGTTCATCAGCACCCTCTAATACCTTTGAATACCATGTTGTCCACAGACGACAAGCCTCATTAATGTTCATGTTTCACAACATGCTGCTTCTTACATCATATTCATATCTGGATGCTGTGTACATCGGCTATCAGGTTCACTAGCTTAATCAGCGATAGGCTAATTAAGGCCTCAGATTTCTGGTCAGACACTAAAGCAACAATAGGAAACATGCTTGTATTTATATCCTTGTGGGGACATCTCATTGACATAATGCTTTCCCTAGCCGCTTACCCCAACCCTAACCATCAAAAATGAATGCCTAACCCTGACCCTTAGCCTAAACCTAACCATCACCTTATTGTGGCCCTGACACTAAAACCACATTTTGAGTCTTAAAAATGCCTTCAAATTCTGGTCCCCACGAAGGCTGTCTGTCCCCACAAGTATAGCAAACCAGAGCTGGACTGGCCATTGGGCATACCGGGCATTTGGGTGGGCCGATGGTGATTTTTCGTTTTTATGGGTGTTTTTGTTTTGTTTTTTTTGTTGTTGTCGTTGTTGTTGTAATGGTATAAACAATGAAAGCTGGTGGATTGGCCGATGCGTAAAAATAACTCAGTTGTTTGGTGGTTTCTTGTGGGCGACCGTGGCTCAGGTGGTTGGGAATCGCATCTGTAACCGGAAGGTTGCCGGTTCGATTCCTGGGCTCTCTGTCCTGGTCGTTGTGTCCCTGGGCAAGACACTTTACCCTACTTGCCTACTGGTGTTGGCCAGAGGGGCCGATGGCGCGATATGGCAGCCTCGCCTCTGTCAGTCTGCCCCAGGGCAGCTGTGGCTACAACTGTAGCTGCCTCCACCAGTGTATGAATGTGAGAGTGAATGAATAGTGGCATTGTAAAGCGCTTTGGGTGCCTTGAAAAGCGCTGTATAAATCCAATATATTATTATTATTATTATTCTATGGCGGAGCTTCCACAGAGACCAGCAGGTGGATGAGGGAAAGGAGAGGCAAGAGGAGAGACCCGAGGCAGCTGCTGGTCCGAGTGTCAGGTGAACTGAACTTCAGGTAAGAAGTTATGGCCTGCAGTCCATCTGAATCAGATATAAACCAAGTTTAGTTGGAGTTTATTTTCGTTATGCTGACTTTTTACCTTCAGTTACTATAACTCGTACTGCGTACCAGCTAGCAAGACGGAGTTTCTATACAGCTGGGTGGGTGCTATGATGTTACTGATAGTGAACTTTATTTTATTCATAAGGTTAGTTAGTAGAGTATCCAACCGTCCTGTAAAAATCGCAATCGTCCCGTATTCAGAGAAAATATTACTCGTTTCGTATTGAGCTGAAAAGAAACACAGTTTGTCCTGTACTTCAGCTAGAATGGAAAAAGACACAAAGGTGGAGTTATTCTGTGTCTTTACGCTGCAGCTGTCTCTTCTTCTCCTCTCATTCTCCCCCCTCCCTCTCCTGTTGCTACTTCAATCATGAAACTGATCAATGATCAGCTGATCGGTTTTTCTCTCTGGTTTGTTTATCGCCCACTTTGCACCGGAAAGAAGAAACCGGCAGATGTTGCGCTAAACAACAGCAGCACATTTAAGCTTGATCAGCTGTTATTAGAATATATTTAATATTACTTTCTAGTATCAGCTGATGTTTGCTGGAGCCACAGCTGTAAAAGCTGCTGGTCATGGTATCGGTTTGGATATGTGGTGAGAGGGAAACATGAAGATGAAACCAGGAGATGTCCTTACTGAATCATCAGAGCTGAACAGGTGATGGAGAAACAGGTTTACCTTTTAGGTGACATGAATGAGTTGAAGGGAAGTTATGAACTGTTTCTGAGAGACAAATAACACCAGGATCCTTTTTTAGGTAGCTGACAGCTGGTAACTGTGCAGGGGCGGATCTAGCAAAGCTTTTGCCAGGGGGCCAGGTAGGGCATTAACAGGGAGAGGGGGGCACAAAGAAATACTTTTCTTTCTTATTCTCATTTAAAATGTCTCGCTTTTATTAAGTAATTATCTGAATCTTACAACCAAAGTTTTTATCTGATGTAAAATCTATAGACATCATACATATGCCAACAAGACAGCAGACATCACTGTCACCACAGCGTTCGTTTTCATTCAAAGGCTTTATGGCTTTAATACCTGGTGGGCCGGTCCTCTAGTCAAAATGCCCAATTTTTTGTCCCAGTCCAGCCCTGTAGCAAACGTACAATTTTTGGTCCCCACAAAGATGTTAATACCCGTCCACCTACACACACACACACACACACACACACACACACACACACACACACACACACACTGAGAAGGTGATTACTGAAAAAGCTATGTGCTGACTTTATGAGTTTCCAGTCAGTATTATCCAGGAATGAAGATTGAAGCTCCTGGATTAAAACCGACATGAAATTACAGTTAACCAGTAGTGGAACACACTGGTTACACACACACATATTTGACAGCAACAGCATCTCAGCAGGATACGGAGTAACTAAAAGTTTGAGTGTGAGATTGTGTGTCTACGTGAGCGAGTCTATTATCTTAACATTATTCACAAACCAGAATGAAGATTTAAATGCGTGTAAGTAGATTTCCAGTGAGAGTTGGTTTTTTTTGCACGACAAACTAAGAATATCCACCGTCACCATCAACAGACAGACACAGACGCACGTGCACCGGCACGCACACGCCGGCCACAAGTACCACATCGTAAGAGCAGCATCAGGCAAATTAAGGCTGAGCTCCTGAAAACTAATCCATGTTTTCACGCTGCTTTCTTTTCTCTGGGTCTCGTGCATGCACGCGCTCTGCACAGTAAACTGGTGCGTAATTCACACGTATCAGTTTAAGCCAAAGAAGAACTAACAATTAGCATTCTTTTCCATTATTTCTGGCGTTTTCCAGTGCACATTCACGGTGGTCTCTCGGTGCGCTTTTGGTCATCGCAGACGTCAGCAGCAGCATTCTCTCTCTTTTACTGTCTGTTGACAGCAGTGATGGCCGACACCACGTAAGGCCCACAAAAATACAAAGTGGATTACATAAATGGTTTTACGAATGAGCCACAAAAATGCATTTTGGTTGGGACTTCACGGAACGTTACTGCCACTGTGAATGGAGTAGACAACAGGGTTTGATCGATTTAATGATCAGTAAAGCTGTCATAAGTTCATCCCATAGTTTCCAAAAAAATATGTTTTTCTGTTTGTCTTTTAGACAGAATCTGCCGAACTTGGCTTAGTGGCCTGAAGAGTGCTATGTTACTTAGTAAGAATAGAACAGAGTAGAATAGCCCTTTATTGTTATTGTACAAGCTAGGGCTGTTCGATATAACGATATATATCGGATGACGATATAAAAACATCTATTGTTTCCTATGACGCTATGCTTGTTTCGGGGTGTCGTAAAATAAACAGTTTACAGCAATATTTTTTCATCGTTTTGATGGTCACTGTAGTGGCTAAATTAATTTCTTAAAGTTCTCTCTTTCTCTTATATTTAATATAACCACACTACGGACGGACAAGCACCTGTTTTTATGCGTTGTCGTTAGCAACAACGACGGTAAAACCATTGCGTGGCTCCGCTGTCCGCTTGTTTGTTTTCCACGTAAACCTTTCACAATAAAGCTCAAGATCCTGTTGAGACTTTTCAAAATAAACTGAATCATGGGAAAGAGTATGCAGAGAGTTTACGGATGAGAAGCAAAAAAGAGCCGTCAGGTCCTAAAAAACAAACCTTAGACTCAAACTTTGAAAGAAAATGGTAGCCGTTACAACTTATGTCTAAAAATGTATAGTTTCATGCATCGGTTACAACACTCGACTCCAGCTACATGACGCCCAGCTGGAAACACTTCACGCAAGGTGAGCTGCCCGAGATTCACAGAATTTACAGAAAATGTTACATTTTGGTGATTTATATCGTTGTCAGGACGATAAATGTATTATATCGGGATATGAGATTTTGGTCATATCGCACAGCCCTAGTACATGTACAACAAAATTATGGGAGGTGCAACTGTAGCTTATATAAACATATAATAAAAGAAACTCCCTCACCAAAAGCTAAGACCTCTTGGTTGGTTTGTTAGTACAGTTAATCACACAACCAGCCATATTATCAGTAAGGCAGTCAGTAGAGTGTTAACCTACCAGAGAGCCACCAGTTATGGCCACCTGTGTCTGCAGCTACCATTCCTAATAATACAAAATTTTGAGCCTCACTAAGACTAACCAGTTGTTTCCAAAACTTCCACTGGCACCACTACCAAACCTTTTGAAAGTTATCAAATGCTTATGAATGTTCTTCAACACATAAAAAGTAATTTCAATACAAAATCAAATGTATGAAACACTGAAAAAACTGTACAACACTGAATGGCAGTAACTGTTACTGTTAGTTACTGCTTTTTAGAATTATTACTGGACCAGAGAAAACTGGGATCGTATAAATATGTATCCTGTTGTGCACCTAAGAATGCAGTATGGGATGTAGTTTGAAGCCTGAGAACGCGTTGTGAAAGAGCCACAGCCTTGCAGCCTTTTGTTGCACTAGCTGTCAGTTTGTTGGGGTAATCTGGAGACATGTCATCCAAACTGTAAAGTCAAACTGTTCCCGCACACCACAATGGGGCTGAGACGAGTGACCACTCCATTGTAGACCGAACACCAACTGACTGCTTGCTTGGTTTGGAGCTGTGCTTTGGGTCTTGGCCCTTATTTTTGAGAAAATTAGCTCCAGTCAAACAGCATTCAGTGGATATGGCAAGTTACATCAAGTCCTTTGATATGTTCTGTTATATGACTATTGTTGTTCTGTGCCTCCACAGAGGTTTTACGACTCAAACTTAGAATCTATCTATCTTTATGCTTTCTTCAAATCTTCCTCAGTACATTGTCTACATTCCTTTGCCATTAAACAGTTACTGCCCAAATAAGTACCTACAGGTTTTAAGATAGTTGCTGAAACATAAGACTTGCTTCTAGAAGGACTTTGGACTGGTGTTTGTAATTCTGTTTTATAAAACTGACAGGTAAGAATGTTGTAGGCATCTCAACAAACAGTGTTCATGCTCAGTTTTTTCACTCTATCTGTTCTAGTTAGTCACTGAACTGTTATTTGAATTAAGTTGAAAAGCATTAGTATTGGTGTTCTGTAAGCCTGTGCAGACATTCATTTACAATAATTTATGATTCACTCACATAACACTTAACTCATCGAGTAATATTCAGCTGTCAAAAAATATAAATTGTTATAAGAAAAACATTTTTAAACAAACATTAAATCTTTTTTTATTTCACTGACATGGACACACTCATGTGGAGCCAACAGTTTGTTTAGCGGACCTGCACAGCATTGATTGCGTTGGTTGCAAAGAGGTGGTCCAAACTTTTAAGCCGGGGTGGATTCATTTTTTTCATTTTCCTTTTTTCACTATCTTTTGACTACAAATGTCAAGTTCTGGCATTAAAGTGAACTCGTTGTTTTGCAGTATTAATCTGTAGTAAGATGGGCTATTATCATGAGGTTAAGCTAACTATCTTCAACCATCTTCAGCTAACCTACAGTCCTGAGCTGTGTGTAGGTCATTAGTTTAGTTTAACCTTTTACTGTTGACGTCAGTTTCACTTTACACAATTGTCACAACTATGCATCACTGAGCTGCTGATTGACCTGAACAATTAGCTGTGTAAGTGTGTGCGTGAAATGAGCATTTTCAAAGGTTAACAGCTTGTGGGCTAATTTTCATGCACTGGTAAATCTTTTGGGTTTAGCTCTAATATTGTATAACAAAGGATGTGCAGCAGAGTTGCTGTGTGTATGCATGTGGCTGACTCCATGGCAGTACAGAGTAAACAGCAGCTATGCTAATCTCTGTATGAGCGTCCTACCAAGCTACATGAGTACTGTTTTCTCAGCTGCTGCGGGCTGCCACGACTCTGAATTCTACCCACAATGTGGCCACTCAGTTTGGCCTGTTGCTGTACAACAAAGGACAGCTTGAATGCAGGCAAACAGCTCTGCATTTGGACCGGTTGCTGAAAAAAAGTTTGAGCATTTCAGTAACTTGTGGATCTTTCTTTATCTTCATTAACATTTTCAGAATAGAACTGTGTTAAGAAGTATTGACTGAAAGAGAGACCATGTTACTTTACATGTTATTTTTATTTATTTATTTATTTTTAACACTTTTCTGTTATGTGGCCAAGCTAAAGAATTTTATAAAAGATGAAAGTAAGATCAAATTTCCTTCAGTGTTGGTTTCTTGGTATGATATATGGTGTTTGATTTCTTTTGTTAAAGAAGATGCAACAAATCTGAAAAAAAAATATCTAGCTGTAAATATGACTTGCTCTCATTTTTATGTTTTTGAGAGTGGCTGAAATTCTGTGGCAAAATAGTTTTCTCGTAGGGAAATCATGGCCATCTTGTAAACATGACCGTTTTGAAAAATCCAGTGGCCAATGGAAATGTTTAATTAAAAGGCCTCATAGGGACAGTAAATTTGGTGATTTAGTCTACTTAAAAAATGTTACCACTATCTCTATACAGAGAGAGATCAGTGGGACCTGCCAGCCACACTGGGGACGGCCCATATGGGGACCCAGTGTGTGTCATGGCTAATTTGAGGTCATTTTGAAATGTAAACTCTCAAATGTTTTATTAACACAAATAGCAGTATTATTGTTTTAAAATGTACTTTAAAGAAACACAGATACATATCGGACCGTGAATTTTGTGTGAACGTTTAAAGCACATGTCAAAAAGATTATAAAAAAAAATGATTAAGATTACTGTATAGGTCATGACTGTTGTCACTGGCCAGTGTGAACATAAACAGGTTTTCATTTTCTAGCTGGGTGAATTTTTCCTCCCTGGAAAACTTAAATAAATTGCACAGTACATTTTGAAGCAATTTCTAAGAAAAAATGTCAGATGCAAATATGATACAAAATAAAAATCATACGTGGAAGTGAAAATGTAATTAATTTTTCAATGAAATTTGTCACATGGTTCAATAAATGGTTCTCAATGGTTCACAGTCATTTGGAAGAAGCCCATCCCCAATCTGTTCCCACAAAGTAGGAAGCATCAAAAATGTCCAAAATGTCTTGCATTAGGAGTTCCTTTCACTGTAACTAAGGGGCCAAGCCCAAGTCCTGAAAACTGCCTGACACCATAAGTGGCATCCTATCAGGTCCTGAGATCAACCCATTGTTTCAAAGGTCTTGTAGAAGCAGTCTGCATGCCTAGGTACTTGATTTTATACACCTTTGGCCATAGAAGTGATTTGAACACCTGGATTCAATGATTTGCATGTGATAGTGAATGCTTTATATAAAAGATACACGATATTGCCAAGAGTCTTAGCTACGTGTCTACTCAAAACCTTGGCCCTTTATTTTATTTAATACAGATGAATCTATCAGTATACGCTATGCTTAACTCTTGCAGGACCAGCTTTGGAATTGGTGTTTTCACTCTAAACATTTGCTCATCTTAAACACTGTAATTGTTCTTGTGGGTTTCATCTGTACGATGAGGTGGGCAATGTCATCCTAATTTATACTTTTCAGGTCCAAATGTCTACAAACATCTGTGTGCAGCCCGAAATTTATAACTGTGCTGACAAACATGCACGAACATATGCTTATATGCAGAGAGCCAAAGAGGTCTCAAGTATCGTACAGCGATATCGTTGCCATGGATTTTCTGTTTCCAGATGTTTCTGTAGGTGGCAGTCTGTTTCTCGTGTGTTCAATTATTGTAACTGTCGGTGCTCATGAACAGTCCCATTCTTTCCCTGTCTTTCCAATACAACCAAGAAATGTATAACAAATCACCTCCTGCGTACCAGATGATTATTCCTTGGAATGGTCGACCAGACACCAGGTGCTTGGAAAGCCAAGTACTTCGTAAAGCAGATACAGATTTAATCGCTGTTATTCTGCTTATTTCCTAAATTTATGGAGTTAAAACATCCACGATTGTGCTCTTCTAGATGTTGGCGCCAAATCTTCCTGTCATGGCCCTTCACGACTCCCACAAAACCAACAGCGACCCTGAAATGTGAGTCAGTAGGGTGGAGGGAAATTCCACCTCAGAGTGTTCCTTGAAGATTCAGCCTTGTCTACAGCTTTGCCTCTGTAATTGAATTAGGAAGTGGTGGGAATCTAGAGAGCTGCAGAGAGGGTTGTAAGTAAACAGACATGGCCTTTTAATCCCAGCCTCTGTTTGAAGTGCGTAAACCCTCCCCCCCCTCCGGACTTTTATGAGGTGTACCTCTCTCCGTGTTGTGCTGTGGAGGATTGAGTTTCACAAGCGGGGTTAGTTAGTTTATTTTACAACAAGGCAATGAAGGTGGGGGCCGTTGACAAGAAAAATAGTTAAGAGGCATGGAAGCAGCAACAAAGAGAGAAAACAGCATTACAGTGAGAAAAAAGATAGTGAGAAGTCAGGCAGGGTTTAATTTGAAGTGACTCGTAACAGTTTATTTAGGTAATCAAAGGCTCCCCAGGGTCGGGGTCAGATGTGATGCTGGGAATCTGGAATGCAATGTGAGACAAACACTCTGACCACTTTTTGGTATCAACTGTCGGTGTAAGTCACTAAAAAGGCAACAAATAACCTGACGTTTCAGACAAATAGCTAACATTGTTATCCATTTAAAGCAATGCTTTGATGTTTTGGGAAGATGAGAAGGTTGATAGCTTGGCGTACAAACCCTGTAAAACAATGACGTGTTGTTTTTTTATGCTTCATTTTAAATTGAAATAAACAAACCCAATATAAACTGTTTATTCCTGGGCTTTAAAGGTAAAGTATGACCTGTAATGCAAAAACCCACCAGGGGATTAATAGGATATTGTAGCTTCATTTCTTGGAAACCGTCATATCAGCCAGCTGTATCTACGATAAATAAGAGCTTGTATATCTTGCGAGCAGACTAATCCCGTCAATGTTAACTTGATGCAAGACATATTGTGGACATAACCAAAACAGGAGAAATTTGATTCACGTTAAATGTGTTTTCTTAGCCAGGTAAACTAGTTAACACGTGTCCATACTGAAGCCTCGGTTTGTTTAGAGTCGACCAAGCTGCTCCTCTGTGGTCAGTAATTCTTATAGACTGTATATGAAAAATGTATGCAGCCACTGTGATTTCACCCACTGGTGAAACCAGATATCACCAATGGGACAAAAGGGTTAGAGATACCTAAGTAAGATAAGTCTTTTGCCATGCTTATTTAGCTGTATACCATTCCAGTTTTTTCAGTTATTTATTATATGTTTATTTGTTGTGTTTAATTTAATTTATAACTGCTTAAGCAAATCTATTCCCAAATTTGGGTTTATTAAGAGTCTTATCTTTTCTTACCTTATCTTATCTTAGCAAGCTCTAATTCATTGTGGGGTTATAAAGGAAACTACCGAAAAACAAATTCAGCAGAGAATCATTTTTAGTAGAACCAAATGCTGAACAAGACTTAGACTTGATATCAGACTTTACATTTTAAATGGGTGATTAAAAAAAAAAAAGTCCATGTATTGTTAACAAAAAGGAAACCCACCATAGAGACCAGTGTCAGGTGAAGGAACTGCAGTTTTTGGCACTTCTTTGCTTTATTTTTCAGCCACAAAAAGTTACACGTTTAGAACTGACAGGCTGATTGTTAGAGTAAGTTACATTATTGTTACAAGTAATTTAATACACTAATTATGCTGATGAGTAGATAGTACACGAAGCATTCTGAATACAAATCTTTGCCAAGACAGCTCACTCTCTGGGCAGGATTTGCTTTCAAGGAAACAGTATTGTATTTTGTATATATTTATTTGTCTTTTTTGGCCTTTTTAAAGCCCCTTTTCCATTAGTACTCTCGACTCGCCATGGTTTGTTTTCAGGGTTTTCCATTAGGTCATAATACCTGGTACCAGTTACTAAAATAGTACCTGTTCGCCCAGGGTTCCAAGCAACCTGAGCAGGTACTAAAATGTGTTGTCATCAGACTGCATGCCACTGATTGGTCAGTCAGTAGCGTCGCTTGATGAGTCATGAGAGCATCTCGTTAAAGGAAATTGAAACTGACATTTTTTTAAACCCGACAATTAGGGAAATGGAAAAAACAACGCCATGGTCCCAGAGTCTGATGAAAAGCCACAGAGCCAACACCAGGTATATTGTTGCCTCATCGTCCACTTTTGTTGTAGCGTTCATGAAGCATAGTAATTATGTCGCCGGATGCTCGGACACATTGCTATGACAACGACCATGCACATTAGTTGGTACTCAATTGTAATTGAAAACCAGTGGATCCGAGTTGTGACGAGTCGATCTGAGTAGGTACTGATGGGAAAGGGACTTAAATGTTTGCAGGGCAATAAAAATAACACATTTGTGGGTCAACTTGAAGAAGGCAGATATGAAATATGAAAGTAAGGTCAGAGGTCAAATGTGACATGATAATATAATTTAAAGAATTTCTACATGTTGGCAACATGCACCAAACTTCTAACGCTTTTTGTCAAATTTTGACCAATAAACCGTTAAGTTGACCTTAAAGATAAATTATATTTTAAAAGAGCAAATGAGAGATTTCTATAGAGTTCTTTCAAAGCTAACAGGATTATAATTTTGAGGTTATTGAATTTTGGAGTTAAAAAAAAATCTAACAGTTAAATCTTGAGGAGATCACATGCAATGTTGGTCAAGTTACTTGAAAAAAGTAATTAGTAACTAATTACTGATTACTTCTCCAAAAAAGTAATCCAGTTACTTTACTCATTACTTATTTTCAAAAGTAATTAGTTACTTTTTAAAAACATGATATACAGCCTGAATATGTAATAAAGCAACAGACCTTTCAGCCCAATTCTATTTTTTATGCATAATTCATCATATATAATTGAATCTAATGGAAAGCCTCTTTTTAAAAATTGCTTTATTAGTTTTAATCTTTGAATTTTGCACATTGCATTAAGCAAAAATTAAATTACAGTGGAACCCCGACTTACGAATACCCCATTTAACGAAAAATTCAAGTTACAAAGGCACTTAACGGCAATATTTCTGCCCGTTTACGGCAAATTGCCCGCGTAACGAAATCCGCTGGCTCTGATTGGCTGAGCCCAGAATGCATACAATGCCCCCAATGCCTTCCGAATCATGTGACAACCCCCTTGGCTTTCGTACTTGCGCTTCGCTGTTCCACTTGAACGACGTATTGTTGTTGCAGTTAGCAATTAGCCTATAGCCTATCGTTCACTCAAAAGGCGCGATGGGTGCTTCGACTTACGAAAGACCCTCGGGAACGAATTAATTTCGTAAGTCGGAGTTCCACTGTATATGCAACCGTCTTTGTCTTGAAGAAATTCTTTAACAGTTAAACCTGTTTTCTGCACATTCCAACATATAAAATATTATTTTTTTTGTATTTACACTCTCTTTTTCAAATAGATGCAAGTAAAACACAGCAAAACAGATAAAATCAAAGATTGAGCAGCACTAAGTCCTGTCACTCTTAAATCTATTGTCACCTGTTTAGCAGGAGTGGGGCGGGTGGAGGTTTGCCTGGTGCCACAGCAGTCATGTCAGTGGAGGATCCCGGGGTTTCTGTGTGAACGTCACATTCCCGTGGCAGCGTGCTCGGTGCTCGCTCAGATTTCCAGTTAAATTTTTTGCTGTACAAAGAAGTTTTCTTCCCACGCAGAGTGAACAGCAGACGCTAATGTTTTTGTCTCTTTTTACAGAGTCAAACTAAAAGTAATGTCAGTACTTCCACGCTTTAAACGCTGCATGGTCGTACTCTCCCTGCACTCCGTATTATCCACTGTTGATCTGCACACGTCTGTTGCCTCCATGGGTGTCGCCCGCTCGTATGTCATTGTCATGAGACACTCTCACAAACGAAATCACGGTTAAGTAATGCAGTAACGCAGCGCGCTTACGGGAAAGTAGCAGTAATCTAATTACTTTTTTGCAATAGTAATCCCTTACATTACTCGTTACTTGAAAAAAAGTTATCACATTTCAGTAACGCGTTACTGCCCATCTCTGATCACATGACCACATCATGTGATCTTCTCAATCAGGCCATGCCAAAAGAATATAGTATAGAATAGTCCTTTATCGTCATTGTACATGTATAAATGGAATAAAATAGGAGGAATAAATAACAAACAGGATGAATATATACAAAACAAGAGAAAGGCACACATTAGAGGACAGGTTGCAGAGTTGCATCAGTTTATAACTAGCAGATTTTTTTCCTAAAAGAAAGGTGCAACATGGTGGTGTAGTGATTAGCACTGCTGCCTCATAGCAAGCCTTTCTTTGTGCAGTTTGCATGATCTCTGGTTAATTGGTGATTCTAAATTGCCCATAGGTGTGAATGGTTATCTGTCTCTTTGTGTTAGCCTTGTGTCAGATTGGTGACCTGTCCAGGAGTATGCAGCTCTCACCCTAATGTAGCCAGGATACGCTCCAGCTCCAAATGGAAGATGATGGATGGTTAAAAAAAGCCAAAACTGAACCAAATGACTGGATTTCTGTTCTTATATCAAATCTAGAGTAAAGACATTTTTCTTGAAAACTGGTTTAGACTTTGATTTGTGGATGCAGACTAAGTGGAGCACATTGTGGAAAGCATGACTGTGTTAATGTCAACATTTACAATGCACTGAGACATTTCTAGCTCCCCAAAGCAACCGAGAGCTGTGTTTCCATTTTATTCCAATAATTTATCTCTAGATTATGGCTTGGCAAAACGGATGACATTTCAGGGATATCGAGCTCTGCCTCTCTCTCTCTCTCTGCTCTTCCACCCTCCTTAGTGTGAGGTCCTGAAACTCACCAAGCCACACAGAGAATTTATGACAGAGGACTTGAGCTGCATACCTTAGATTTCTCTTCAAACAGATCCATCTCTACAGGAGTGCAGGCCATGCATAAATCAAACTGATGAGGGGATAAAATAAGAAAAAAGAAAAAGGCAGAAATATCGTGCATTTCTACATTTTTCCCCCCAAAAATTTTGGACCAGGATTCAGTTAGAAGCATCTAACGACATGTGATGTGTCCACCTTAGGGTGCATCTCCAACAGGTGAGGCTAGATGGCGTAATGCATTCAAAAGCTAATCCGAACACAACGGGGCTTTGTGCCGAGCCAGCGATAACAGCAGTGAGGCTTCTCAGGTAGCAACTCAAGCTGATTTCATTCTCACTGCTCAGAGGACAGCATCCGTTTAAGAAATCTGTAAAAGCAGCAGGATTGTGTGATTCCACCACTGCTGAGCAGTTACGGGGAAATTAAGAGACATAGCAGATGAAAGAAAGAAGCCAGCGCTGTAAGTGCTTTCTCACAGGAGGGAAAAGATTACGAAAGAAGAAGGGGCCTGAGTGCGCAGGGTAAGCCAGGTCATTGGCTAGGATCTGGGAGGTTTTAGGGCCACTCAGCAGCAGGGCATGGAGAGTTAGCCGCTGCACACTCAGCCTGTGTGGCTGTGAGGTTGGCCTTGCTGGCTTGCTTGGTTGTAATGCTCTGCAGAAGGCTACAGCCAAGCCAAACAGCTCTGTGCTCGCTCTCCTTCTCTCTCTCTCTCTCTCTCACACACACACACACACACACACACACACACACACACACACACACACACACACACGATCTTAATTTAGACTTTACTTTCATTTCACCTCAATCTGTGGGTGTTTGATTTTACTGTGGCCCACTTCAGCTGTTCCCTTCACCTTAGGACTTGTTTGCCTGTTTTCTGACTCTGTGTCCAACAAATAGCATTTCGTTCAGTAGATGAAATTCAGATTACACAAAGTGTAACATTTGCCCTACCAGATTGTCCTGTTTGACTGACCTTTATTCCCTCTATCGTACATGAAATGTGGTGGAATGGAAGTGAAAGTGTGCTTCTTTATGAAAAATGTCATCTACCTGAACATTCTGATTTAAGCCACCTGTAGCCTGTAGCAAATTTTTCCCTTAAGTGTTACTGCAAGTGTCAGCCAAAGTAAAAAGGTGAAACTCAAGGAGGTACTTATATATACCGGTGATAAGCGAAGACACACACACATACAGAAGGGAGAGAGCCATTAAGGAGGTCATAAATCACAGGGAGCAGTGCCAGAGAGCGATCACTCTCCCACTGTCTAAACACTGCTCTCACTCAGCCTTATTAGCAGGAGTCGTACTTTCACCCAGGCTGCAGATATTAGCCTCCCCGCTAAAGATAATCACAAAGATTAGATTACGGCTGCCAGAGGTACTGTACTGGGACAGCTCCAGGAGATATTGGGTTCATTGGAGGCTAGTTTCACAAAGAGAATATATCTTATTCAGTCATATTCATATTCTTGATATCTTTGTTACCACCAGAGCTGGACTTTACCAGTTATTCACCACTGTTATATCATCAGATCATCTAAAATAATGTTTGCTAGTTCTTATAACCAACCCATAAAGAAATGGACATTCAGGGGACTTTCTATATTGTTCTTTAACATTACAGTGACTCTTAACAAAGCCTTGGAATTCTCCTCAAACGTTGTTTTGGGAACAGAAATGTAGCATTGCAAAGCTGCATGCATTACTTTCCACTTTGGTTATTTGTCATATTACAACATTGCGCAGAGGACAAGGCATGTTTAAAGAATCTTCCATATCGGTTGCACGAAAACATGTTGAAAACTTTAGCATATGCTACTTCCGGTGGGGAAACTCCTGTAGGGCGCTTCGTTTCCGGTGTGATATTCGCGTCTTGTTTACGGTCGGGTTTTCCAAAAAATTAACCAAATGGACGAATCAAGCGGCGATTTACAATTCTCAACATGTTTTGGGCATTTACCGAATATATCTGTAGATGATGTTCATCGGCTTGTCGATATTTTTCCCTCGCGCCTCAGAGCAAAAGAGAAAGGGTTGAAGTTTCTCAGTATTTGTATATAGAGTTCCCTCGTTTATCGTGGGTGTTATGTTCTAAAAAAAAAGTCCATTATATGTTTCAGTCCCAAACATTTATTTGAGAAATAAACATACAGTATATTTGTCTTTCTATAAATAATAATGATAATAATGATTAATTTTAAGCTTAATTGCTTAATTTAAGTTTAATGCACCTTATCATCCGGTGGTATGGTAAAAAGAAACAAAAACGGTAGCTTCTACTTTAGCATGTCCAGAAGTCCAACTTTTTGTGCGATGGTTAGCATCTTCCTCTGCCTTTTGGGTGCTACCGCAGGTGCCTTTGACAGTGCAAAACGTTTCGTCGACATTGTTATGTTTGTTGGGGAGAAAACTTACAAACATAAGGTACACCACTTCAGAGTCACACTGCTAGTGATCGATGTAGCGATTCTGTACTGTACAGGAGAGCACGGCACGGAGGAGATCGACAATGATCTACAGCTGATCAGGGCGCAGAACATAATGCGCTTTAAAAAAAAAGTATGCAAAATTGCACTAAAAGAATCCATGAAACAGCGAGGCTGCAAAAAGTGAACTGCGTTATAGCGAGGGACCACTGTAATTGTGAAGATAAGTCACAACATACCCTTCGTAAATACTAACATATAGAGACCCTTACCAGCATCATTCATGTATTTTTTTATATCCTGTGGCTTTTTTTCACGGTTTGTTGACATGCTGTGTAGGTGTGTTCTGATATCGACATAACGGGGAAACATCTGGCTTTGACTATTGTTCACCTGTAGTTTGAATGCTGGACATTTGCCTGTTTAAATCATAAGAACTGTCACTATACAGAGATGTGCTTCTGAATGTGGACGATGTGTCTTCTGCATGCAGTAATGCAGTTCTGCTTATGTTGAGTGATGTAAACAAACAATCGAGCTACGCTCTTCAAACATCAAAATTGATCATTTGATTTTTTTATGTCACAGCAATGGTGAGTGTTCCCACCCTCTGCTCTTTGTAACTTAACGTAATCGTTCCGTTTTCATATTTTGGGCATGATTTTTGAGTCCACCTTCGCAGCAGCAATTGACTGCAAAATAAAGCTACCGGAAATGTACAACCCTACATCTGGTCTTAAAACAGGAAGTTAGCATTTTCTCGTGCACAGGGTCTATCATACCAACTTGGTCATAACTTGGGCTAGCATGACTTTAGGAGGATGTTCTGTTTTGCTTATTTAATGGTGCTATTATAACATTCTGTGGATTTTTAGGATATTGAGAGAATGTCCTCTCATTGTTCTCTGTTACTGGTATGGGGATGTGTTACTCAGGACAGCTGGTGTATGAACAGTATTACTGTTTGAAGCAGGATCTTTATCTCTATCCAAATGAATTTTTAGAGTTGATCACTGTAACAATAGGAGGATTTGATAGCCTGTAATCAGAACCCCTCGAGTCTGATAACTGTCAGAAAATACTACCTCCAGAATGTGGAGTACATTTTATTTAAACCCTGATACTTACTGATAAATGCAAAAAGAAAAGAAAAAAAATCAAAAAAGGAAATATCTATAGAAAACTATAAAAGACAAAGAAGCAATAATCCTACGAGCCAAACTCATTGATAACCTTTGTGCACATTTTTTGGGGGGCAAAGGATGGTGGAGAGAGATTCTAAAAGAAAACACATAGAGAATGAATGTTTTTATCCTACGTGTATTACTGCCATATCAATAGTTTAATGTAAAATTGACAGTTTATGTTAATTTGTAGTTATGGTGGTACCCATGCTGACAAGATTAATACCAATTACTCAGGACTTCCTGACTGTGAGGAGCCCATGAGTGCGCAGACAGCTGTCTCTAGATTTCTGTGATAAAAAGTAAATATAATATAAACTATAAAAAAATAGTTTATAAGTTTATTTGGACGTACTATTATTTCCAACACAGATATAACAAAATGCCTGGAAAGTGTCATAAAATATTAAGTTTTAATTGAGTTGACAATCTTTATTGAAATAAAGTTAGTTTTTTAGTTTTTTTTAGTTTTTTCGTCATGGCATTAGTATTAGTTTGAGTATTAGTCCATGAGTCCATGAGTATTAGTTTTGGCCACTTGTTTATGATGCCTGCATATTTGTAGTAATGTATGAAGACAATACAACTGGCTCTTCATTCCATGGGAAAGCCACGCCCCCAGTGACCTATGACCCTGCAATCACAGTGTGTCCATAGCAACTAATGCCCATCAATAGCGGGTGATAAAGTAAGAGGAAATGGGATGGTGTAAATGTCATTACAACTGTCACTGATTTATACAGTAGCAGTGACCACACAGTTTTATTACACAGTGGCAACACATTCAAGTTGCAGATGTCTGATCACATGATACACACTTCCTAAGTAGCATTTGAGAATTCTAATATGTGTAACAATGTGGCCTTTCACACCTACTCTAAGTATTGTAATGTTTGTTTTAATGTGTCTGCCTCGGCTGGAACTCCCTAAAGAACTGATTTAGGTCTGAGCTCCTTTGAAAAAGCTTGCTCATATAATGAAATCAATGCTTAACAGTAAGGTTTTTGTTCCATTGCAGATTATGTGCTGGAAAGTTAGTTCTCAGCCAGAATGTGTCAAAAGAAATACAGTTCGTGGTAGCAGTCTTAAACCAAATTGATCCCCAGCGGATATACTATGAGTCATTTAATTTAATAAATCTCTAAAAATGTAATTGAAATTTTTTAAGCTGTATTTTTTCCTCTTTATTCCACTGTGAAATCAGCTTGGAGGCTTTCAGTTATAGCCTCTAAAGGCTACATATATGTTATAAACTAATAAGTAATTGATCTAATAACAAAGTATTGCTTTCATTATTCCTCTGCAATGTGCTTGATCAAACTATACATGCATATCATTGTATTTAAACCCCACATACAGCATCATGTTTCTGGAAGTATAAGAATGTTTAATATGAGGTAATCGACAGCTGCAAATCTTCTTTCAAACACACAGCTTCCTGCTAAAGCCTTAATTATACTTTGCTGCATATATGAATACAGATGGCTAGAAACACGATGGTCAAGTAGTCATTCCTGTTATACAGTACTGTGCAAAAGTCTTGAGCCAAGCCATTAGTAAAGAAGGGAAACAAGGAAAAAAGGTTAGGTTTCCCAAATTCTGTCATGGTCCTGGGTCGTTGACCCAGCGTTTTGTGTTTATTCTGATTTGTATTAGTTTAGGGGTTAACCTGAAGTTTGGTGTATTGTCAGCCCTACCTGTGTCTGTCCTTGGTGCTCTGTTCATGTCCCCGTGTTGTGTTGTACATCAGTCTGTTTCCTGTTTTATTTCGAAGGCTCGTGTTCTGGATTTCCTGTTCTGTTCTGAAGGGCTGTGTCTGTTGTTATTGTGTTCAGCTTGTCTCCTCCGGTCCCCATGTGTATTAGGTTCAGCTGTTCTTCCCTCCTGTGTGTGATTACCTGATTACCTTGTGTGTGTATATTTAGTGGGTGTCGGTCTGTGTTCGTTGTCGGCTCGTCTGCGTTCATCCATGTATCACTGCGTTAATCTACATTCATCTGCATTCTTCCGTGTATCTCTGCGTTCTATGGTGTTCCTGTCTCTGCCCCACACCCCTTTTGTATGGTCTCAGGTTTGTCACTTAGTTTCTCCCAGTTTAGGTTTCCGTTTGTAATTACTCATGCTTCATTGCCTGTTTTTGCCACTACCACCTTGTAAATAAACGTCACTCGTATCCTCAGTTTGCTGCATTTTGGGTCCTCCTTTTCCTCCACACCACACGGCTCCCTCCGCCAGCTGTGACAAATTCACAAGAGCTGGACTGAAAATCAGTGGCAGCAGGTCCACAATCTGAATTCAGATTCAAAGTTTTGGTTCAAACCATTACTAGTCCAGGAGATTGGAAGGAGAGTGTCTACAGCCATCTTCTGAATACAGAAAAGTGTTTTTGAACATCTTCCAGATTTTTATCTACTATACAATACTGTGCAGAAAGCATCTAATTATTTCATTTTTCAGCATGGCAGTGATTCCAAACACACTGCCACTGCAGTAGACACATAGACACATGGAAAAACACACAGAGATGATCAGTCATGGATTAGCCTCCCCAGTAGGGCTGAGTTTCGTCACTGATTTCTAGAATCGATTCGATTCCGATTTGCAAGGTCCCGATTCGATCCATAATTTCAATTTGATTAGATTCGAATCTATTTGAATCAGGGAAATTCTGACTGAGACAGTCATAAATATTATAATTCTGATCATTTATTAGTACTGACACTTGTGAGACTTCATCAGAGGTGGGAGCATCACAGCAGATGCCTTTGTGTCAAAGTAACTGAGGATAAAACACAGAAAAACATGAAGGAGATTTTTCTGGCCTGGCTTTTTATAGCAGAAAGCAACGCAAAGTTACAGCGGTTTTATTAGAGGCACAGCCAAGCGTTTTGCAATTTGTCATAATTTGAAAAAGTTTATATTTCTTCAGTTTTAAACAACAGAAATGAGGCTTTCTTGTGGTAAGTCATTAAAAAAAACAGCGGCCGACAGCGCTGTACACAACGGTAGACTGGTGGGTAATAAGCAAGTGAACAATGCAGAAAATTGAGATTTTTATATGGGAAACTGTTCTTGAAGTACACGAAGAGAGAGAGAGAGCTCTGCAGGAAGTGTGATTTTTATCGTGGTGGAAGCAAAACAGCAAAAGTAAGACGGAGTTAATGACGATGTTTATGTGAAGCCAAATATGAAGCATAGTTTGGATCTTCTTTTGCTGTTGGTTCAGGCAGTTTTGGTTGGGGAGAGATTAAACCTGCAGCTTCAGAATCTAGCGCAAAGACGTAAACACAAGGTGCGGATCCTCCGACGCATCAGAATCAGTGAGGTGTCTGCTTTCAGCCCCAAGGGCACGTATACAGACCCGCTGTCGGGTGAGAAAGCTGACATCTCACTGATTCTGATGTGTCGGGTCGCGCTTTGTGTTTACATTTTTGTGCGGAATCCGTTTACCTGCTCTCATTTACTGTTGTAGCTGTTTGTTGGCTGTTGAAATAGTTTTGTGAGCTTTAACCTGAGATTCTGGCGTTTCTGGCAGAGCCCAAACCTCAACATTGATGGAGCAGTCTGGGATCATCAGAATGGAACAAAAGGCAGCCAACATCAAAAGAAGAGCTTTGAATATCTGAAACTGCAAGAAAGTTCAACCAATTACCTACTGAACACAGTGTTCAGTAGGTATTCATTTTAATTAAGTTAATTAGAATTATGCAAATTCAGTTTTTTCCTTATGTGCTGTGCATCCATTTCCGTGTCTGCACAGCACATAAGGCATATTTAAAAACAAGGCTTTCCCCCAGTACTGTAGTTCTGTGGGGTATGTAAATTCTATATGGACAAGTCTGTGGGGTCACAGAAAATTGGCAATTCAATCCTATTCAGTTTTATTTATATAGCGACAAATCACAATTGTTGCCTCAAGATGCTGTATATTGCAAGGTAAAGACCCTGCAATAATACAGAGAAAGCAGAGAAAACCCCAACAATCATATGACCCCCTATGATCAAGTGTTTTGTCGACAGTAGGAAGAAAAACTCCCTTTAGCAGGAAGAAACCTCCAGCAGAACGAGGCCATGGAGGGCTATGCACCTGCCACGACCAGTTGAGGGTGATGGGAGGAAGACAGGACTGTGAGAGAGAGACAGAGATTAATAATATCTAATGACTCAGAGTGGTGTATAATGAGTGAGTGATAATGAGAGAAAAAAGATGATGAAAGGTTCTGTTTGGTTTATTTAAAGCATTTAATGTAGCTACTCTGACCCCATGGGTCATCCTAAGATTCCAGTACTGACCTAAGCTTCCAGCTTTACCCAAGTTTTACCTCCTGTCTGTAGCTCAGGAGGTAAAGCAGGTCATCTACTAATCAGAAGGTTGGTAGTTTGATCCCTGGCTGCTAGAGTCCTCAAGTTGCTCTCTGGTGCATCCATCAGAGTCTGAATGTGTGTAACTGTTAGACAGAGAGCACTTAAGTGTAGAAAAAGTGCTTGAATGAGGCGCTCAGGTAGAGTGGAAAAGCACTTGTTCTCTTGCATTAACCCCCCATCTTTTTTATACTTGCACACACCAGAGGTGGGACCAAGTCATTGTTTTGCAAGTCTCAAGTAAGTCTCAAGTCTTTATCCTCAAGTCTCAAGTCAAGTCTCAAGTAATGTCAGGCAAGTCAGAGTCGAGTCTCAAGTCACTGGTGTAAAAGTCCGAGTCAAGTCACAAGTCTGAAACTTTGAATTTCAAGTCCTTTCGAGTCTTTAAAAAAAAAAAACGAAAAAATAATGTTGCAGTTATGCTAAATGTAAATATTAGACCATGTAATTTTTAAATCTGTGTTTTTCTCAACACATGACAAAATAGTGAACGTAGAAAATATACACAAATTGTGAAATTGCACCTCTTTAAAATGCAGCTCAATTAAACCTAGCTCCAAGAATAATTTTCACCGACAGTTCTGTGATAAGCTGCATGTTATTCTTGGATGCGGTTGTAGGACTGGCTTTAAAATCGCATGACAAAAATATCATACACATTAAAAAAAACTGTATCACCAACGTAGCCTGGACAACATTTGCTAGTTGGATGAAGTCAGCTATCTCATCTTAGCATATTTATATGCATATTTATAATTATACGGTTCTTGGAGTGAGTGCATACACTCATGAAGTTTAGTAACTTCAGGTCACTGCAACAAGCCCAGGTACAGTTTACCGACGGATGGGTGCAGGACCTTGAAATGCACCGTGTAGAACGAAAGACCATCGTACCTATCATAAGTTTACCAGTCTCACAAATCGTCTTCATAAATACACATTCCTTAACCGTTTATTAATAGGACCTTTGAGCTCAACGGTAATTAATTAGTAGTGGAAATAATTTCTGGTAGCGTTACAGAAATGTAGCAGTGACAACAATATTGTATGCTGTAATCACCGCGCGGATAGGAGGCGGCTGGCTTGACCGCGGCTCACAAATGACGGCTCACTTTACCGCAGTCTGTAATCGCACTGGGCAATTAGTGATACAAAAAACCTGTTTTATCCTGTGAATAAAAGTATATGTTTTTGTCAATGTACCATAATAACAGAAGCGAAACGCAATATTGTGTCAGGACAATTCACTATTTATGCACAATAAATAAAGGAGCATAGCGCGACAATTTCTGTTCAGCGCCAGACTTGCTTGTAACCTATATCACTAATTATGTTATGAAAATGACGTATTAACTACTAAAAAACACTGACCTTCGTGTAAATGCTTGGAGCAGACTAACCTGTGAGCTGGAGTGTTCTGGGACGTTATATTTGATCTTTGAATGGCTGCAATCCAGGCCATCCGTCGCGTCTTTGTTACTTCGGAAACATGGCTCGAACAATTTCTCTTCAACGACGTAATCCGATAACAACCGATCTCTTTACCCGTCGGCTTCCCGTGGCTGTCATGCGACCGGCTATTGCAGTTAATAATACAACAGCTTCTTGACATTTTTGTGTTTCTTTTTATCGCTGTATAACTGATTTCAATTGAAAGCCTGCGTGCGCTAGTACCGCTTGCCACGAGTTCCCAGAATCCTTTGCGGTTCTACCCGTGAATGACGTCACATTTTCAATCTCCATATAATATGCATGTTAAATTTTATATTTGGGGTAAAATATCAAGTCTTTTCAAGTAAACCGGTTCAAGTCCAATTCAAGTCCCAAGTCATTGGTGTAAAAGTCCAAGTCAAGTCACAAGTCTTAGAACATTTTTTCAAGTCAAGTCTAAAGTTATAAAATTAATGACTCGAGTCTGACTCGAGTCCAAGTCATGTGACTCGAGTCCACACCTCTGGCACACACTACTTACACACATACTGCTTCATCTCATGTGGTGTGACCCTGCGAGCAGATACCAAACATGTTTATCAAAAGCTATTCACAGTCTCTTGCCAGTAAACAAACCAGCATGCAGCGTGCACAACATATGCTAGTGAGATATCAAGTGGAACAAAGTTCTCAACTCATTGTAATGACAGTGTTATACTTATTATTAATTATCCCAGAAGGATGTTGACGAGATTAAAGCGGGATGTGGCAGGTGTGGGACTGCTAAGATTGGATGTACCAGTGCAGCTTGGGGAAATAATTACTTCGAAATAAGTCACATAATAAACTTGTTTTGTGAACTACAAAAGATTTTTGTTTGTGTACAGGCTGCTCTTTGTGGTTTCAGCCAACTGAATTAAACAAGATGAAAGCAGATATTACACAAGCAACATGGCTGATTTCTAGCCCTTAGACACTATAAAGCTCATATAAAAGGTAGAATTCAGTGTGTCAGTCTAATCAGTATCATCATCTTAAATAGAAACTGATAATAATAACACAAAATTAGTATACTTTCATTTGTTCTGCTAGACAAAAACAAAAACATAATGTAACAAAGCAGCTCTTGATCCAATGTCTGATTTAAAAACTAAAAACTAAAATTTCACTTGCTGAGCAGTGCAAAATAATCTCTCGTCTTCTTCTCTTTCTTTTCCCACTACCAGTATCTCACATTGTTAAAAAAACAAACAAAAATAACCAGAAATAACAGAGCATACTCTGTTTATGCTAGCACTGCAACCTCAGCTTGATATCGACACTATTAACACGTCACAAGGATGAGAAAAAAAAAGGATTCGTTGAGGCTCTAAATGCTCCACGAGGTGTTATTTTCTTATTACTGAGCAAGTATCTCCATGCTGTCACTGTAAGCAACACCAGGCTATGATCCAGCCCGCTTTAATCCCAGGTTGTTGCGGAAACAGAAATAAGATAAATAATAAAGGGGTTTGAGGAGGGGGACTATTATGGACAGTTTTGAGAAAGTTTTTCTCAGACTTGAGAAAGCTCCTTAATAAAACTGTTTTAGTCACTTTTGAGCACTTGCAACCAATTTGTTCTGTTCTCTGGTTTATATCAAAGAATATCTGATTATCATTTGATTTGTGGCTTTTTGGTGGTCAAAAATGTACTTGGACACTAGATATTTTACAATATAATTCATCTGATTAATCATCAAATTAACTATGGGTGGCTATGATAAATATATATACATATATACAAATGTGTGCATACAGCCTGTCACTGCATCTGTCTTTGTGGACACACAAGTTGACAACGAGCAATAACCAGCCTATGCTCAGAGCCTGGGAATGGGACTGATGACTGGTATAAATAGCCTCACAGGGACTTAGAGGTAACACCCAGAGCCACCAACACAATGATAACACACACATAGGCTCCTATGGGAAACTATTACAGTTTAGGGCATACTATAAAACAGTCAACACTATCAGGGTGGAAATCAGTCAGTCAGGGGTTTAGACAGTTTTTGGAAAGTGTGGTTATGTGTGTGTTTGAGGGCTGTGTAAGTAAGGAATTGCATTCATGTGCTGTCTTAGCCTGAAATACATCTACAGAGACCCCTTCCAATTGTAACCCCAACCCTGTAAACCACATTTTGAGCCTCAAAATGCCTTCAAATTTGTGAGGAGCAGCATTTGGTCCCCACAAGTGATTGTGTGTGTGTGAAGTACACACACACACACACACACACACACACACACACACACACACACACACACAAGGACAAAGACAAACACAACTGTAATCTCTGGTCTGAGGAAGTACCTCCTTTAAGTTCAGCTTGGCTATTTCTGTGTGGACACCCAGCACACTGACTGTGTATGTTCAGTGATGGACACACTGCTGGAGTGGCTTCCCTGGAAGGAAGTGACGCCTTTCACAGACGGAAAGTGTGTGAACTCAGAAGGCTTTCGATCGGCGTGCAGCTTGTGTGTTCGGTGTCATTGCTTCTGCAGGGTGTCAGTTACTGAGAACCAAAACACTCGTATCTATAAATCAGTGTAAAAGTAAGTTTACAGAACAAACACAGAGTGGGACATTGTCACCCAAATAAAGGAGAGATTTAACACATTTGGTTGATTCATAGTCCCTAAAGCCTATATACTTTTTTAAATTTAAATCACATGTAATCCAGAAGTAATCCAGAAACTGAGCTTTTAAGGAATGCGAACTATGGTTGGAAATGATGTACAAAGAGGATAAAATTTGAAAAAGGAAAGAATGAGGGGATTAAAGAAGGTAGATCATTTGGAAGGACTGAAAAAAATAATGCAGGCAGTAGGAACTCAGTCCAAAATTCCTTTGATGCTGTCAATAGTTTAGAGCATGTAGAAACTAGAAAACTGAGGCAAGAGACCCAGTTCATCACAGTAGATAACAGTTAGAGTGAAATTCACGAAGAGATAAACAGAGAGATATTTTAACAGTTTCAAGTGAAGGTGCAACAGTCACACAGAGATTTACAGTGACATGTTAGACTCTAAATTACAGCTTGTCCTCTGCCATAGGAAGGCAAACTGTATCGGGTAACACACAGACACAGACATTTCTGTGGACCGTCTCGTGAGCTGAAAGCATTGTGTGAACTCGTATAATTCATTCATGACTTGTTTATCTACAAACAAAGCAGATGTGCCTTTTAATACAAAATACAAAGACTCATTCCTTAAATTCATCTGGAGTCTTCTGATGGATTTTTGCTAAATAGTACATTGACTGCATTAGATTATTTTGGCAATTTATAGGGCAGGACAGTGATGTAAAAATCCCAGAAGGAAGTCCTATGCACGTTTAACATACCCTGGCTTGAAAAGAAATCTAAAACCACAGTATCTCAGATAAGAGGTATCATAACTGTGGTTATCAGCTTTCACAGTGAAATCTCTCCAGCTCTCTAACTTCCTCTATGCTCTCATAAAAAGGGTTTAATGCTTTATTTGACGCATATGCATACACGTTCATATTAATGCAATGCTGCAAAAACGAATTTATCTTGTAAATTCACAAGTGTGCTCTCAGTGCTGCCATTTATTTTTAATGTGGCAGCTGCTCATTAGAGCTCTGAAATTTAAACTGGATCCACAAACATGATACCCAGGAACTCAGTTCATGTCTGACAGTGCCATATGATGGTGGAGATTTGGAAATCATTTTGGTTTTTCATGAATCAAAGTGAGCTTAATTGAATATATTACATTATAAATACTAATAAACACTAATCATCTTTTTAATCGGTCTTAAATGAACTGAAACGTAAGCATTACAAAGCAGACGTGGCAGCAAATCAGGATGAAATATTAAAGCACATTTATACATTTTCTGCACCACCAACTGAATGCATTCTCATGGCAATGTGAGACACAAAGTTAGGGCTATAGTAACGTTACTGTATAAGTTTATTTAGTGGCTTTACTAATGTACAGCTGGATAGTTTTGCGTACACCAATCTGCCTTTTTTGCGTCATTGACTCCACTAGACCCCTGAAGGTGGGCTGCGGTATCCGGACCCAAATGTTAGCAACGGCTCCTTTAAGGGTTGTAAATTGTGAGGTGAGGCCTCCATGGATCGGACTTGCTTGTCCATCATATCCGTCCAGCACATCCCACGCATGCTTGATTAGATTGAAATCTGGAATTTGGAGGCCAAGACAACACCTCAAAGTCATTATTGTGCTCCACAAACCACTCCTGAACCATTTTTGCTTTGTGGCAGGGTACATCATTCTAAAAGAGGCCACAGCCATCAGGGAATACTGTTTCCACGAAAGGGTGGTGTGCAACAATGCTTAGCTAGGTGCTTCATGTCAAAGTAACATCCACATGGATGGCGGGGCCCAGGATTTCCTAACAGAACATTTCACAAATTGTACTCTGCAAAACCTCTCAAGTCCTCCCGTGAGATCTACTCTCAACAAACAGCCTGAAGCTCCCTACAAACCTTTGTTTTCAGATATCCTCAGACACAGTCATCCTGCCACAATGTTTTGGTCTTTAGAAATTGGATTAGCCATGTACACCTGCCCACTTATTTCTCATTCAACACACTCAAGAGCCAGCAGTCTGTTTGCCATCAGACTGTCCCAGACCAATTCACGAGGCATTGTTATGAGATCCATTTTCTTACGCTTGACCAGCTACCATAGGGCAAGAGATGGGGTATGCCCTGGATAGATCACCAATCTTATTGCTGGCTTGACTTCTTTGTATAGTGCATCCTGGTTCCAGGTATTCCCTGGATAACAAATGCTCACACACTCACCATTCATGTGATGTAAAAAAATAATGTGATTCATCAAACCAGGCCACCTTTTCCATTGTTTTGTGATCTAGTTATGATGCTCATGTGCCCTCTGTTGGCACTTTCAGTGGTGGACAGGGGTCATGGAAAAACTGACTCATCTGAAGCTATGCAGCCACATACACAACAAACTGATGCAAACAAACAATACACTCAATATTCAGACACCTTTCTATCAGAAACAGCATTAACTTTCAGCAATTTGAACTTTAGTAGTTCATCTGTTGATCGCTCACCACGTTTAAGCAAAGAGCCTTGGCTGCCCATGACCCCGTGGCTGGTTCACCACTGTTCTTTGCTAGGACCATTTTAATAGATACTGACCGCTGGAGACCAGGAACACCCCACAAGAGCTGCAGTTTGTGAGGTGTTCTTATGCTTTTGTCTAGTGTCTCCATCGCAATTTGACCCTTTTCAAACTACATATATTGTTTGTACACTCACAATATAAAACCAGTGAACCAATGAATCAGAATCAGATTATGCATAAGAGCAGCTCACAAACTGCAGCTCTTATGTGGGGTGTGACATTATAAACTGACTTTTGGCTCACCATACCCAGTTAAGCTCCTATTCTTACTTCATAGAACAACTGTTTGCTCTTTTTGGAACTTGATAAGGTTTATTAAAGTCAAGACACTTGCATTATCTTATGGGATGGTGCATAAATGCTGGCACAAAATGTCATCTTATTCAAAAGAGACCTACAAACAGACTTACATCCACAACATGGACGTATATCAATGAGTTTGACTCTTCCATCTGGCCAGGGCCTTTGTTTGAATAGTTTACATGGTCTTCCTGTGTTTCCTTGGGCTGTCTCTAGGTGCTCCAGCTCCCTCCCACTTTCCAAAGACATGCAATTGGTGGAATTACGCTAATTAGCTATTCTAAATTGCCTGTAGGTGTGAATGTGAGTTTGCATGGTTGACTGTTTCCCTCTGTTAGTTTGGCAACCTATCCAGGATGTACCCCACTTCTCACCCTATGGTAACTGGGTAACCAGAAGAAAATGGATGGATAGATCTCATAACTATGGCTAATGAATTGTTTTGGGACAGTCTGATGGCAAGCAGCCATCAAAGCCATCAGCCAGCAGAAAGAAGTGAGCAGGTGTCCATGGCTAAACCAATTTCTAAAGACCAAAACCTTGTGGTGGGATGATTGGATCTGAGGATGTCTGAAAACTAGGGCTGCCACAAACGATTATTTTGATAGTCGACTAGTCACCGATTATTTTTGCGATTAGTCGACTAATCAGATCATCATCCATTGGCCGTAAAACTACAGCTTATTACACCAGCAGCATCTGCTCTTATATAACTATCATTAGCTTACAGCTTTAAGTGTTTCAGGTATGTGCTAACTAAAAATAAAGACAAGATGATAGTTTATTAAATTTTAATGAAATTTGCAGATTGTTTCAGTGAAGTTTAATAAACTCCTTGCTATCTAAATAAAAATACTAATACTAATAAATAAAATACTAAAAAAAAGGCAAACAATAACATTTTTAAGTTATCTAAGTGACTTATATATGTTTACCCTGAGTAGCGAAAGACAGTGGTGGGTTTGAAAACGATTAGCCGGGAGTCCGGTGTTCTCACGGCGCTAGTGACCTTGCCCCCGGCTAGCTATCGAGCTAGTGGGTAACAGACGTCTCCGAAAACGTCGGAGCGCTTTTGAAAATATGTGTTGTCTTGATAAACTGAGCAGATATTTGAGGTTTACACAGCTACATTCTCGCCTGAAAATATGTTAAACGTTTATTTTGTGACCCAGAAAGAATAATAAGAGTAATATTAAAACTAACTAGCTGCCGCCATTGTTGACAACTGCGCTGGGCCGCGCTATGAATTCTGGGACACAGCTTCTTCTTCTTCTTCGGGGTTTAACGGCAGCTGGCATCCTTGTACATGCAGTGCTGCCATCTTCTGTTTCAGTCCGTTATTACACTCTTAAATCCTGCTACTTATTCCTGCGTCTTTGGGGATCTTACGATGCGTCGACTATTAAATCAGTCGTCGACGATTTTGATAGTCGACTAATCGTGGCAGCCCTACTGAAAACAAAGGCTTGTAGGGAGCTTCAGACTGTTTGTTGTCAGTAGATCCCACAGGAGGAACTGAGAGGTTTTGCAGAGTCCATGCCTCCAGTGAACCTTTTAAACTTAAAGTGTGTGAAGGACCAACAACATGTTAACCAAATGGTCTTAATGTTTTTGCTCGTTGGAAATGTTCCTAAAATAGGTTCTTTGTGAAATAGTTGCCAAAACTGTAGCTCGATTTCACACGTGTTGTGTGTGTGGAAGCTCTATTCTTTTATCTTCCAACCCTTCATTTGGAATAAAGGATTTGTAATGTTAACATGAGTGCACTGTCACCCTAATCTACTGACATCATGCCTCAAGATTTCGGTGTATTGAAGTTCTGAAATGTCTTACAGTTGCCATGTGCAGCCTTAAGGAGGAAAATTAAACTGAGAGCAAACAGATGGTCCTTGCAAGATTTGAACAATAAAATATCTGTTGTTAATCATAGGTCAACATATGTGTGAAATTCCACACATTATTCAGCATCAGTGCTGGACCAGCGTGAACTTCCAAAAACCAGGCTGCGGCCTGGTATGCATTGTCCTGGTGCAGTTTGAAGACGATAGAGAGAAGTTTAAAGTGCTTTCACTCTTCCTTTCTCTGCTCTCACCTCCTCTATCTCTGTCCAACCGCCTTTCTTCTCCCCACATCACTTTCCGAGACAATAGGATCCAGCTGCGAGGTTGTAAAGCCCTCTGGAACGTCACTAAAGAGGCAGCAGGGCCTGCAAATGGCTTCAATTAGCCTGCCACATGCTAATAAAGCTAGTTAAAAAGAAGGACAACTAGCCAAGTCACACACACACATGCACACACTGACTCATAAAGGCAGATAGAGGAGCATCAACTGGTGGTGAGTGTTCCAGTCAGAGGATATGTGAGCCTTTTGGGTGTGTGTTCAAGTCACAACTAACATACTGATACACGCACGCAGCTTCTACTGGGAATTGCACACTCCAAACTCACACCGCATGTATATATACATGTCAATACACAGATACAGTCCACAGATGTATACACACATATGCTCACAATTACTGTCTAAAAACACAGTGACAGCACCAAATGTTCTGTGTCAGTGGGGCGTCCCAGTTCCCGCTTTCATTCTGTAAAACTTGTGGAAGTCGAGACACATTTGACATCCGCATCCATGTTGTCTGGAGGCTGAGACACACAAAGCTGACAATTCCTACTGACAAACGTGCCCAGCTCCAAATCCATCAATCCTGAACGCACGCACACGCAAACACACACAGTATCATATGTTTCCACATCTGTCTGCTTTGGTGCAGACAGATGTTTTTCGTGCACTTAGGATGTTGAGGGTTAGTTTTGTTTTCAGGAGCAAATCTAAAGCCTTAGTCATTTTCCAGATGTATGTTGTGACTGCACATGGTCATTTCTAAAGTGATTAATGAATATTTATATTTAAAGACATATTCAGTTCATCATTCAGTTCATGAGTGGTCATTCGTTACCCTGAAGTACCAATCTGCATATGGCCATAACTGAGCTCTGCCTGCCAAATGCAAAAAGAGTGCACTGTAAACAGTGTTGTGCATAAATGTGCAGCATGTTCCTTGAATCATAGTAAACGGAGAGTTGAGCAAAAAATGTTGTCAGCTTAACAGTCTTCATTCTTTCGATAGTTACTGGGTGACATGAAGCTTGTGCACTGCATGTGATGGGGTGTGTGCTGTTTCAGCACACATATGGCCATCCTGGTAAAGAACCCCACTATCAAAAGCGTTGTTTTCTACGAGCTGCTTTGCATTTGTAAGCTGATCTGTTTTGCCCTGTTGTAGGACACATTGTCTACATGGTAAAGTGCATATGCATAGTTTTTTCTGGACTCTGAATGTTGGCTGCTCAGATTTAAGAGGAGGCAAAACCGGCTCATTAATAAAGTAGTTTGTCACTTTGAACTTAGCTCAAAAATTGTAAGCCCTTAATGTGCTATAGTTAATTTTATTTAGTGTGAACTGAACTTTGAGTGAGCTCTTGACCTTGTGTGTACTTGTACTATATAACATTGACTGCAAAATCTACAGTAAATACAGGCAAAATTTGCCAGGAGAGTACTGTAAAGTTGCTGTTCACCTCTAGCACCATAAAATGGAGCCTCAGTCGTAAACATGTTGTCCAACAAGCCACATGAACCACTGTTGGATTCACAACTAGACATTTTGTTGAAGAACGTGTGTGTGTGTGTGCACCTGAAGATGAAAGGTTTTTAGCTATGATCTTTTTTTACCCACTTGAGTAGCTGTAAGTAGTAGCCATTTGTCCTCAAGTCAACTACTTAAATACTCTCAATATGATCTAAGGAAAATCCTGCTGTACAGTTTATTTTATATAGTGAGTTTTTCTACTTATTGTTGAAACAATAAACTATAAAAACAACATTAGCTTTACAGCTAGCATTATAAGAATAGGCAACATTGGACCACTGCAAAGGTACAGTAAAAAGAACCTGACTCATCCGCTTTTATTATTAACACAAGTAACAGCTGTTGGGCCCAAACACTGCTTCACTGTTTCATTTTTGAGTCAAAAAGTAACTTTGAAATCTAATAAGTCTTCCTTTTGCCATGACCAAACCAGAGTGAAACCTGAAAAATTCCAGCAGAAACGCGCTCTTTGTTATTTCCACCTAACAATCGTTTTTAAACGGTCATAAAAATGAGTCACTACACAGTGATGCTGGGACATTAAAAAGACAAACTGTCTCAAGTTTATTTTACCCTGCCCTGTCTGACAGGAAACAGGAAGCAGGGAGTATCCTTCTGTCTTTCCACCACCAATTGGTTCCCATTGTCATGACTGGTGACATAAGCAGCTGCGTTGAAGTGCAGTTGGCATTGCTGACATGAAAAAGGCCCCAATTCAACTCTTTCGTTTTAAATGGGCTGTGCATGTAAAATATAGACAGTATGCTAGTTTATTATTACAATTTTACAATTTTTCAAAATCTGCAAGGTTTTCAATTGGGTTGCCTCAGTCACAAGGCCTAGAGACTGATTGGCAACCACCTGGCAACCATGGTTGCTGGGGAAAAATGAATAATCCCTGAGTGCTTGTGGGTGGTCGCTGGAGTTTGCTTATACACTGAACAAAAATATAAACGCAACACTTTTGGTTTTGCTCCCATTCCCCATGGGATGGACGTAGAGACCTAAAATTCATTCCAGATACACAATATAACCATCCCTCCCAAACAGTGGTCACAAATCAGTCCAAATGTGTGGTAGTGGGCACATCTGCTATATTGAGATAATCCATCCCACCTCACAGGTGTGCCACATCAGGATGCTGATCTGACATCATGAGTAGTGCACAGGTGTACCTCAGACTGCCCACAACAAAAGGCCACCCTGGAATGTGCAGTTTTGTCTCACAGCAAAATGCCACAGATGCCACAAGCAATGAGGGAGCGTGCAATTGGCATGCTGACAGCAGGAATGTCAACCAGATCTGTCGCCCGTGCATTGAATGTTCATTTCTCAACCATAAGCCGTCTCCACAGGCGTTTCAGAGAATATGGCAGCACATACAACCGGCCTCACAACCGCAGACCTCGTGTAACCACACCAGCCCAGGACCTACACATCCAGCAGGTTCACCTCCAAGATCGTCTGAGACCAGCCACCCAGACAGCTGCTGGAACAATTGGTTTGCACAACCAAACAATTTCTGCACAAACTGTCAGAAACCGTCTCAGGGACGCTCAACTGCATGCCCGTCGTCCTCATCGGGGTCTTGACCTGACTCCAGCTCGTCGCCGTAACAGACTTCTGTGGGCAAATGCTCACATTCGATGGCGTCTGGCACGTTGGAGAGGTGTGCGCTTCACGGATGAATCATGGTTCACATTGTTCAGGGCAGATGGCAGCTGAGAATGTCCCAGTTCTTGCATGGCCAGCATACTCACCGGACATGTCACCCATTGAGCATGTTCGGGATGTGCTTGACAGTACCAGTTCCCACGAATATCCAACAACCTCACACAGCCATTGAAGTGGAGTGGACCAACATTCCACAGGCCACAAATGACAATCTGATAGACTCCATGCAACGATGTGTTGCACTGCATGAGGCAAATGGTGGTCACACCAGATACTGACTGGTTCTGGGTCCCCATACCCCCAATAGCGCAAAAAACTGCACATTCCAGGGTGGCCTTTTGTTGTGGGCAGTCTGAGGTACACCTGTGCACTACTCATGATGTCAGATCAGCATCCTGATGTGGCACACCTGTGAGGTGGGATGGATTATCTCAATATAGCAGATGTGCCCACTACCACACATTTGGACTGATTTGTGACCACTGTTTGGGAGGGATGGTTATATTGTGTATCTGGAATGAATTTTAGGTCTCTACGTCCATCCCATGGGGAATGGGAGCAAAAACAAAAGTGTTGCGTTTATATTTTTGTTCAGTGTAGTTATTATGAAATCATTTGCTAAGCCCCTGTCATGCAGGCCTAAAGACTTGTCAGTGGTCCCATGGTAACTACCAGTAACTAAGGAAAAACAAGAATTGCCTAAACAGCAACTAATTTCACCAAGCAACTACAGGAAACCTCAAGCAACTAATTGCTAAAAATGTATAATCTGCTTCTCCTAAAACCGCCTTGAGATTGTTGCTTATAACTGATAAAGAAGGTGACAAGTTGTCTGCAAATAGTCGCTAACTGCTTACTAAGCAGAGCAGATTGAACAGAACGCATCATTTTCTTCAAAACCACTGACTCTTCTATTGTAACTTCATTTTCGTCTTTACACTGGTATGGAAAATGATCACTGCTTTACAGTAATATGGTCCAATGACTTGTGTATACAGTTGTGTGAAAAAGTGTTTGCCCACTAACTCTAATAACTGCTTGGGCCACCCTTAGCAGAAACAACTGCAATAAAATATTGGACTTTTTTCGAGCATGAACAACCTTTTTAAGGTCGTGCCACAGCATCTCAATCAGGTTCAGGTCAGGACTTTGACTGGGCCATTCCAAAGTCTTCATTTTGTTTTTCTTAAGCCATTCAGAGTGCCCTTCAGCCTGAGGTCACAAACAGATCACCAGACATTCTCCTGTGTTAGTTTTATGCCAGATCTTGGCGATCATCAAGATATTTTTTGGCAAAACTGAGACGTTTATGTTCCTTATGCTCAGCAGTGGTCTTCTCCTTGAACTCTCCCATGGATACTGTTTTTGCCCAGTCTGTTTCTTATGGTTGAGTCATGAACTCTGACCTTAACTGAGGCAAGTGAGGCCTGCAACTCTTCTGCAGGTTGCTCTTTTGTGACCTTGTGGATGTGTCATCAATGGGCTGTTGGAGTAACTTTGGTTGGCCGGTCACTCTTGGGAAGGTTCACGATGGTTTCATGTTTTTTCCTCATTTTTGCATAATGTCTCTCACTGTGGTCCAATGGAGTCCCAAAGCCTTAGAAATGGCTTTGCAAGTCCGTGATTTCAGTGTCAGTGTAAGATTTCCTGATTCAGCATGTCTGCTAGTTTTCTGGCCTCAGTGTGTTTAGTAAAACTGAACTCAGCTTTCTAAAAAAAATATGGTTAAACACAGTTAATTCATGATTTATTTTACACCAGACCTTAATTAATGAAATCATCATTTAAAAACTGCATTTTGTATTTACTCGAGTTATCTTCGTCTAATATTAAAATTTAAAAGCGTGAAAAATATAAAAAACACTATGAAGTTAGGAAGGGGGCAATCCGGTCTTTAAGTGATGACGTGCTGAATCCTGCTTCCGGGCCCAAACTACCCTGCGTCTAACCAGACTATTGTGCTTTAAACATGTTTTAATGCTTTGTAACAAGCCCCTAAAAACAGTCAGTGATCACTGTCAGCCTCTCTCGGTTGTTAATCATTTTAAAGCTCAGCTTTTAAAACCTTAGGATGCAACTACAGCCCAGCCCATGCAGCAGTATATTAATGACTATTGTGGATGGAGTATCTCACTTGTTCTCCTTCGCCAACTTCTAACTCCGTTAAATTTAATAAATTCTGTTTTCATGGATGCCTGGATGTTAAACTTAATCGTTACACCTGGTAAAGCAGCAACGCTGATCATTTTATTACAGATGAAGGAATTTAGACAGTTTTTCAACTCTCAGTAATGCTGTAGTGCTCGTTTGACTTAAAGACCTGCTGTGGAGTTTGGGCCCAGACGCAGCTAATGACGTCAGACTTAAAGACCGGATAGCTTTTTCACACCACTGTAAACCTTGTGTACAAATTAACTTAAGTCTTATTTGATAGAATATTGCACTATACTGTATTTACTATATTATTGCTATAATATAGTAAATAACAACACTGTGTTGTATTGTGATTTAGTACAACATCACCCTCCTGCCTGTGCACTTCCTGTCACAGGAGGATGTGTGGAATGTGAGAGGAATGTTTCTGCTGGCAGTGAACTAGCAAATAACTTAGTTGTTACCTGTCAGGTGCAACGAGATCCACATCAGGGTTTTACGGGAGACGCAGACTGTGATATGATATGACGTGAGGATGCAGGGAGCATGTGTACTTTGTGCAGATGTGGGATTACGACACGAGTCCCTCTGCTTGTCCCCTGACAATATGGAGCAGATGATAATTTATGCTCATAAGCAGCATAGAGGTGGCATTATACTAAGAGCTCCTTCTCTCTTGCTCACACTGACAGTACTTCTCCCTCTCAAGCCTCAGCTTGTCCATAGATGTGTTGCTTGGCGAGTGCTGCAGTGTAGAAAGACTGATTGCAGAATCCAGCTATGATAAATAGCACTAATGAACTGAGAGGTTACAGAGTACACAAACTGAGGAAAGCAAAGATGACAGGAAGACAGGGAAAATGGAAGTGGACAGGGTGACAGTTATTCATGACTGAGTCTCAGAGATGCTTAAACAGTCTGCAACCTTTCATGTAAATACATCTGTGCTACTCAAACGCTGATCGATGTAAACTCATTTGTAGTACAGTAAAACAAGTTCATGAGAAAAAAATGGAGGAAATATATTCTGGTGCACAGACAGCAAGTCAGGCATTTTGTGTTTGCAGCAGGTTTGTAAGTAACCTTAACACATGGGGCCAGACATCAAAGTAAGTTACTGCGTGGAGCTTTGTGTTGTTTGGGAATGCACAAAGATGGATCACACGTGTGTTGGTTGTTTACTAACACGAGAAGTAAAGAAAAGGACGTGCGTGAAGAAAACCTCTTTGGAAATGCACAACAAGGCAAGGCAAGGCAAGTTTATTTGTATAGCACAATTCAACAACAAGGTGATTCAAAGTGCTTTACAGAGACATAAGAAACCAAAACAAATAAAAAGCATGATTTAAAATTGATTAAAACAAGCAAACAAACAAACTAACAAAACAGTATATAAAATCAAAACAGATAAAATCAGAACAGTAGATAAAATCAGTAGTTAAAATGTAAGTTTTGAAATTTAAGCTTAAAGTGTGGATTTGGTGCTTTATTCAAATGCAGCTGAGAACAGGTGAGTCTTCAACCTGGATTTAAATAAACTGAGTGTTTCAGCTGATCTGAGGCTTTCTGGGAGTTTGTTCCAGATATAAGGAGCATAAAAGCTGAATGCAGCTTCTCCGTGTCTGGTTCTGACTCTGGGAACTGATAAAAGACCGGACCCAGATGACCTGAGGGATCTGGCAGGTTCATACTGGGTCAGGAGGTCACTGATGTATTTTGGTCCTAAACCATTCAGAGCTTTATAGACCAGCATCAGAACTTTAAAGTCTATCCTCTGACGGACAGGCAGCCAGTGTAAGGACCTCAGAGCTGGACTGATGTGGTCCACTTTTTTGGTCTTAGTGAGGACTCGAGCAGCAGAGTTCTGAATGAGCTGTAGTTGTCTGACTGATTTTTTAGGTAGACCTGTAAAGATGCTGTTACAGTAGCCAAGCCTACTAAAGATGAATGCATGGACTAGTTTTTCCAGGTCCTGTTGAGACATCAGATCTTTTATCCTTGATATATTCTTGAGGTGATAGTAAGCTGACTTTGTTATTGTCTTAATGTGTTTTTCTAAGTTTAGGTCTGCATCCATCACTACACCCACATTTCTCACCTGGTTTGTGGTTTTTAGGTGTATAGACTGAAGTTCTCTGGTGACCTGTAATCGTTTTTCTTTGGCGCCAAAGACTATTACCTCAGTTTTGTTTTTGTTTAGCTGGAGAAAATTGTGGCACAACCAGTCATTAATTTCCTCAATGCATTTACCAAGAGCCTGTACAGGGCCTCGGTCTCCTGGTGACATTGTGATATATATTTGTGTGTCATCTGCATAGCTGTGGTAGTTTATTTTGTTGTTCTTTATAATCTGTGCCAGTGGGAGCATGTAAATGTTAAACAGAAGGGGTCCCAAGATGGAACCTTGGGGAACTCCACATGTGATACTTGTCTGCTCAGATGTGAAGTTACCTATTGATACAAAGTATTTCCTGTTTTCTAAGTATGTTTTGAACCAGTTTAGTACAGTTCCTGAAAGACCTGCCCAGTTCTCCAGTCGTTTGAGTAACATGTTGTGGTCAACTGTATCAAATGCTGCACTGAGATCCAGTAAAACTAAGACTGACATTTTTCCACTGTCTGTATTCAGACATATGTCATTGAACACTTGGTCAGAGCAGTTTCAGTGCTGTGGTTCTGTCTAAAACCTGACTGGAAGGCATCATAGCAGTTATTCTGTTTTAAGAAGTAATTGAGCTGTTGAGAAACTGCTTTTTCAATGATCTTACTTAAAAATGGGAGATTTGAGATCGGCCTGTAGTTTTTCATTTGTGTCTTGTCAAGATTGTCCCTTTTCAGTATAGGTTTAATTACAGCAGTTTTTAGTGGTTCCGGAAACACACCTGATATTAAAGAAAAGTTGACGATCTGTAACAGGTCTGACTCTAAAGTCTTTGAGACCTTTTTGAAAAAACTTGTTGGCAGGACATCTAAACAGCAAGAGGAGGAGTTCAGTTGACCTAAGATGTCCTCCAGGTCTTTGCTGTTAATAGGGTGAAACTTTTTCATGGTGTTTAAACAGTTTTTCGGTGGACACAGTACATATCCTGGATCTGCTGTTGATGTACCAATTGCTTGTCTAATCTTTTGGATTTTGTCTGTGAAGAATTTGGCAAAGTCATTGCAGGCCATGGTTGAATGAAGTTCAGCTGCCACTGGCACAGGAGGGTTTGTTAGCCTGTCAACTGTAGAAACTAAGACCCGAGCATTATGGCTGTTTTTAGTGATGATGTCAGAGAAGTAGGATCTTCTTGCACTCCTCAGTTGTAAATTATAATTGTGAAGTTTCTCTTTATAGATGTCATAGTGAACCTGGAGGTTTGTTTTTCTCCATCTGCGCTCAGCTTTCCTACACTCTCTTTTTTCATTTTTTACCAGTGTGGAGTTTCTCCATGGAGACTTTTTCCTTCCAGAGATAACCTTCACCTTAATGGGAGCAATTGTATCCATTACATTTAACATTTTTGCATTGAAGCTATTCAGCTCATTGACTGAACCTTTGGACAGGTCAGGTGTTAATGGGAAGACCTGGTTAAAGATCTCACTACTGTGTTCAGTTATACACCGTTTTGTGATCACTGTTGTTGATATATTTATGTGGGCTGAGATTTTACTTTCAAAGAAAACACAGTGATGATCAGACACGCCCACATCAGACACAGTAATGTTTGAAACAAGACAATAAAGCTGTGGACAGAATTCAGCACAAAATGCAACCCCCCCCAGTGAGCTTCATGTATGTCCGCAGGGCGTTTATCTCACTTGAAGCAATGCTGCTCTTCATAGCAATGGAAGCTTGGAGGGCAATGAATTAGAAAGATAGATGATGGCACTGATAAGGGTGGGGGATTGTTGTCATTATTATCATTATTATTATTATTATTATTATTATTATTATTATTATTATTATTATTATTATTATTATAGGTTTGCTCCGCTGTCTGTATATAGAAGATGGACGTAGTTCCTGTAAGTGCAAACATTTTGAAGGGTTATTGTCTGATGTCATGATAGTTTTTTTTTTTTAAACAGAGGTTATTAGAATTGGACAACATGATGGCATGCTAAACTCAGCTAACACTAGCAAGCTTGGTTAAATGCTACATCCAACTGTATGAAAACACAATCGTGCTAATCAGTGTAACAGATAAATAAGATACTGGAATTTGCCTCGTCAGAAGTGAAACAAAAGCTCTAAATATGCTTTTTACAGCTATAAAGTTTTAACAAGTCGAATTAACTCACTTTTGGAGTCAGCCTCAGGAGGCTGATTTGGGTGCTACCATTTTGGCTTCGTTTTTAAACCCCAGAAGTTGCTGCTTTGTTCTCTCACTCTGCTACAACCATGCAGACACGGAACCAAACACAATGTGAAGCGTGGCTTAGGTGGGCTGTCCACTTCTGAATTTAAAGCTTCAAGTAACACGGTGGCTTGCTGGCATACTTTCTCATGTACTATAAAAACAAATCATCCAAATGCATTTGTGAAAACATTGATGTGAAAAAAAAGGTTTTGGAATCTGTCTTTATTTTCGTTCGACTGTGGCTAGTTACTCACATGTTATGAGTCCAGACACAGAGAATTAAGACTTATGTGTTAATGAGGAGCAGGCGACTCAACATCCCACCTCTCGAGTGCATAGGCTGAACAGCTGGTTACATAGAGAATTAAAGTGTGGAACTGACAGATACTGTGGACACATACCACCAGAAACAGAAAGAATGCGCTACAGTTCAGACAAGAGGAAACAGGCAGAGTTATGGAGACAAGTCATATAACCTGATTAAACAAAAATCAAAAGCTGTTAAGGTGATGGAAACAGAGAAATGTGGAGAAAAAAACAAGTAGCTTGTGATCGTAAATACTGTTTCATCTGCACATCTGTCAAACATGTTGGTGCTTTGTTTAAAGCTTCACTATGCCCACAATTGCATGCTTGTTGTCTCTGACTAGTATTTTAAAGGTTGTGATCACGCAATAGCAAGATTGTTATTTCATTATTTTGCACCAGTTATGATGTTTTCAAACTATCAGAATTCGAATTACAATGCTTGTTTAAAAGCATTCAAGCAGGCGCTCCATTCAAGCTGCATATGTCATATCATAAAATAAATACTCCAAAGTTAAACAATGTTATGTAAGATATGTAAAAGTGATGGCCATGGATAGCAATGATTTCTTCTTCTCTGATGGACTGAGTCTTTTGCTGAACGTGTTCGTGTGACTGTCCAGTACTGTGTGAAACTTGGACGGCGTCTGTCAGGCACTCAAACGCTACATCCACAACATTACTGGCCTTGTGGATGAGCTCCTCCAGTCTGTTGGTATCTGCTTCTCTGCCATTCCTGCACCCGAAAGCATAGAAGTTGGCATCAGCCACCAGACTCAATAAAACATCTTGAGCATCATCCAGCTGATATTAAAGGGCTCAGGCGTGAGGCATGACCTTCTCCTACATGACGACATGACAGATATTTTGACATGACAGATATTTGTGAAATATTTTTGCACTGTTCTCAGTTTCTTAAATACGTATCGTGGCCCTGAAGTCCAAAATAAATAACAAGAAAAATGCATCTTCAGCTTGTTGGAGAGTCATAGTTGGGGTTTTCTCTCTGTTACATGTAGAGCATGTAGAGTATTTTGCAATCTGAAGCTCCTTGAGGCGAATTGGTTATATACAAAATAAAAAATTAAAAAATTAAAAACAAAGAGAATCACAAAAGTTAACCAGCTCGTCAATCTGCAGTGCGGTACTTCTCTGGATTTCACCAATTCATGGCAACAGCTAAAGAGGAAGTCCATAGCATGTGTTGCAGTTGTCTCATCAGTGCCTCTAAAACCCTCATTATTCATGGGTGGCAGCTGCTGACATTAGGATTTGAATGCTTTGTGGTGTTGTGTGTTTGTATGAGTGTTTACCTGGCCACCAAAGGATGTAACAACACAGCAATAAGACATATGACTGCTGAGACTTGGGAAAAACACACACACACAAGCAAATGCATGCTTCTAACACAAATGCTTACCCTTCGGAGTCCAGGGAGATTTGGGAACCATTCAGACTTGTGCTCACATGGCAGCAGCAGCTTTTATCCTCCTGTGTTTGTCAAGGTCCTTTAAAACAAATCCATTAGGATCAGGCACCGCAGGGTTTGACTACCCAGCGTGGGCACACACATGTGGCCTGGCCTTCAAGGACACACAAACACACAGATTATGATTGGCTTGCACAGGTAGTGATGATTCAGACCCAGCAGGAATCACAGGCTGAGATCAGCAGGTCAGAGAAGAAAGATCAACGACGAGGAATTGCCAGGAAACTGAGACGTTCTCAGACTAGAAGAAACACCACAAGGCAGACTGACTCATTTAACCAAGAGGAACCAAACATACCACCAAGTCAGAGAAGCAGTCCGGCTAACGTGTCCTCTCAAACCTTCTTTTACTGTACAGCTTGGTGAAAGCTAATAGACTGTATTATTGCCCTCAGCAATACTGAGCAATTAGGTTTTGGTAAAGATGCAGGAAAATACATGTTGTTTACAGCAGGAGAAAATACCTCAAACAACTACACGGATTTAATGTGAAACAATTTAACTGTTTTGGAATGACATTCAGGTGCCAGCATTAAGTTAAGACAAAGCCAAGTTCACTGATCTCTATCCTTTTTTAGGGAGGCTACTCAAGCGGTCATAGGAAAAGCTGAAGGTGTCTCTAAAATGAGAAAGCAAAAATATCTGTTTTAAAATACTCTATTTTTTTATTTTCTATTGTTATTCTTCTTATGCTTCAAAATTTATTCTAATGAGGTGTCCGAGGTATGTTAGGTAAAGTATGTTATCTGTATGTTAACTAAACTATCACTATGGGTTTGTTTGTTTGTTTTGTTTTTTAATCAAGACTGACATGGGTAAATTCCTGTATGGCCGGATCGTTCCCCATTCGCTATATAAGGGGTGATTTCTGAATGGGATTTTTTTGTGAATGAACCCGTGTTGTCTTTTTGGTGTTGTGTGAGTGCAGTGTCAAGCCCAGCTGTCCCTTTTCGTTGCACTATAAATTTCAAGTGAACATAAAGGTCAATAGCTCTGTCCACACGACATGGTCATAAAAGTCTGTTGTAGAGTGGACTTTAAAGACTATTGAGAAAAACCTTTCCCTCGTTAAGCCAACTGTAGTTCTCACACATCCGTACACTGCCGTTGTCTCATAAGATTCCCGTGTCTGTAGCCAGGTAACCTGCTTAAACAGCCAATAGGACCCAGATTTTATGAGGTATGCCTCGGCCACATTTTACCCTTTGAAACAATGTATTGTTCTTTGGAACAGAGATAACTAATGGAGAAGACTGATTTGCTCATTTCTCATCGTTAATCTGGAAACACGTTGCACTGTCTTCTAAATTAGGTTAGGTAAAACCAGGGGCGTAATTTCCAGGGGGGTTAGGGGGGTTATGACCCCCCCAATAATCAGACCCAACCAATATAACCCCCCCAATAAAATTATGAATTATCTTGCGTAAATAGGCTGTTGATTTTCTTTACTCATTTCGGTTATTACCAGCAAAATAGTTGCATGTTAAATCATCTGGGAATTTACCCAAATGTATCTTTGTTCCTAAAACATAGAAGTTGGACCGTACAGCTCCAGCTGCCTCCAAAATAGAATCAATAAGCTGACGTTTCACTGTCAGAACGTCAGCTCACAATTTATTGTGATGAAAGTTAAAGTGAATTTTTTCATTTAATTTAACAAACATGAACATGTATTGGCTTCTGTTTGCAACACCTGGTATGAATTTGTGTCAGTTTATCTCATTGCATAGCAAATAAGCAGATGGAAACACTATAACACATTTTTGCCATCATTTGCAATTTTGTATTCAGAATTTAGCAACATCTGAATGATGCAGATCAACCCAGATACATGCTGCTGTTTACCAGCTAGAAATCCCTGCTGGTGTTGACACTGGTGTTGCTCAAAAAAGGTATTGTACGTTTCTTATTACTTTTGACACACTTAGGTTGACACTTAGACATTTTAACCATGTGGAAAGTAATTTTTTACATTATCTTTGCTTTATTTTGCACCGTGGCCTGAGATGCACTGTCACACAGTTACAATATAACAAGATAAACCATAAGCGGGTCGGACAGTCTCGGTCGTTGTGTCCTTGGGCAAGAGACTTCACCTACCGCCGAGTGGTGATGGCCAGAGGGGCCGATGGCGCGATATGGCAGCCTCGCTTCTGTCAGTCTGTCCCAGGGCAGCTGTGGCTACAACTGTAGCTGCCTCCACCAGTGTGTGAATGTGAGAGTGAATGAATAGTGGAATTGTAAAGTGCTTTGAGGGTCTCGAAAAGTGCTATATAAATGCAATCCATTATTATTATTATTAAATGGTAAAGTGCAATCTGCACCACTTCTTAGTAGCAAACTGTTTTCAGCAAACTGTTTTTCTCCTCTCCATACAATTGTAGTTCATGTTTGCATGTTTGACTTTTTAAATCCTTTAATTGTGCAGAAAAAAGCGTGTAACTCTTGTAAAACATGCAACCGAGATACATTTAGAATGTAGATAATAAATTTAGTGATGTGCTACAGAATGAAAAAATCCAGTGTCGTGACTGTTAATGATGTTCCTTGTGCCTAATTTAACATCAGTCTAGAAACATTCTAGTCAAGGAAAATATTTGAAACTAGGCAAAGGCTAATGGATGCAGTTCAACATTGGTCATAGATAAACTGGGTGTTTAGTTTACCCTCTGTATAATAATTATAATTATTTTAGAGATGTGTGTTCCAGATTCCTGAGAATTCCCGAGAAAGTGAGAATTTGAGTTAGTTTTAATTTTAAAGATGGCAAATGGCTCCTTCCGTCTATATATGAATATTTGAAAACTGTACTTTTATATTTTCATCATCTCTTTCTAATGATCTAATTTTCCTCCTCTCTCCTGCTCTTCATCATCTGTCACTTCTAACACTGCTCTCACAGGGGCAGGGATAGCTCAGTAGGTACAGTGGTCGCCCCATGATCGGAAGGTCGGCGGTTCGAATCCACTTAACGGCTACCCTGAGGTACCCCTGAGCAAGGTACCGTCCCTACACACTGCTCCCCGGGCGCCTTCTTAGTGGGCTGCCCACTGCTTCACTGAGTGAATGGGTCAAATGCAGAGAAAAACAAGTAATTTCCCCATGGGGATCAATAAAGTATCCATTATTATTACTTCTCGCTACTCCATCCCGACTCTGACCTGAAGCCTCATCTTTTGAATTGAAGTCAGGGCTCTAACATAAGTGCATAAATGTGATTATTTATTCCCATTATCATCATGCTGTACTGATAGTTGCACTATACCTATATTTGTCGTAGTTATATAACACCAGCAGCTGATTGTAAGCTAACATTGTGGTTGGACTGATGATCTTGATTATATTCTCCCATTGTGTGAGTTTATTCACTAATTCGGTTTAATTTTAAGCTTCAGAAACACCAGCGAACAGTCGCTAATACAGTGGAAAAACAGCAGCACTTACCAACAGGAAAGTTCAGGGTATCCTGACAACAACTCACCTCACTCGGTCTGATATGAGCTTCAGTAACTCAACAATCCTTTCGCAGAGTTTTACAGCCTCCTCCAGAGTAAATAAACGTGGATGCTTCATATCCGGCATTTTGACAGCTGAGGTAAACAATCATCTGACAGACTGCACTCAATGCAGTTAAACATTGGCCAGAGCATCTGAGGTGCATCACAGGTAAAAACTAATATAGAAATATAACTTTAAAAAAAATCTGATTTATAAGTGTTGTTATTACTCAAATACATTCAAATACCGTCTGTACTAGGATGTTTTTATATACAGACAGCAGCAGAAGCTTCCCAACCATTTGAAGCTGTTATGGAGAAACGCAGAGCGGCTGTGGAGCAGTTTTCACCACTCATAGAAAAATGAAAAATATACCTACTCCGTTGTTTACATGGTTACTAAAAATCACCCTTGCTTTCATATGCTGCTGTACATAACATGGATACAACTGTTTTCTTTTGTTTTTTCTGTGACATCCACCGGGTCAACAACATCCAGCATCCACCTGCAGGAGGTATTTATTCCTCACTCCTCATTACAAAGTAATGACCTCAGAGTCTAGACCTCTCACGCTATAGCTTCTAACTAATAAATCATTTCAATTGCCTGACTGAGCATGATGATGATGATGATGGGGGTACAAATGAATAACAAGAAGCTAGGAGCAGGTGGATGTCAGTGTTTTTCACACCTACCCCTGCGAAAACACTGAGGATTGCCTCATTCTAACTTGCTGCACCTACAGTGTGTTACATGCAACACACCCAGACGCACACTACGTAAGTGTGCCAGGTCTACTAAAACAGACTTCTGCATGCTAAGGGATACTGTGCATGGTAGAGAAAAGCCTGTATTGTGTCCTTGTCCTGAGCAAATACACTTTTCCCACAGAGCTAAAACACACACTAGTACGCACACACAGACACACATCTACACAGACACGCTCTGGCTTACGGTTTTCCCACAGTGCTCGGCACTCCCGGGGGAGTAAATTGCCATAATCCAGGGCACCAAATTCAGACGCAGCAATTACACCACAGTGAGCAGCTTGGGAACGGGCACACACACACACACACACACACACACACACACACACACACACACACACACACACATTATTATTAAAATATACTGTTTGTGCAGATTAATATGTTAATATGTTTAGCACATAAGTACATATCAGTTCATGCATGCTACTACTCAGGTTTGCTCTGCTCTCTCTTGGATTCATACCTGAATGGACATACAAGTACACACATGAAAACGCATGCATAAACACACACACACACACACACACACACACACACAGATGCTGTGCTGAGCAGCCATCCACCTGTCAACACAGGAGCAAATTAACTGACATCAAACACCAGTGAGCACAGGCTTAGACATGTAGGGGACATAGTCTCAGTGGGAGGAAAGGAGGGAGGAGAAGAGGAGGAGGAGAAACATTAGGTATGAGTGGATGAGATGAAGGGAATTGGGAAAAGAGGGAGAGAGAAGGCGGGAAGTGCGATAATGTGAACATACAGAGTTTTTACCATTTTTCCTCATCCATTTATAACTACTTAAAGACTCAGCTTTTCAGTTTGGCTTATTATAAAAACATGGTTGTTTCTTCTTTACTCTGTAGGTACTCTGTTGGTCAACCATCTCATTGATTAGATATGAAAGATGGATGTGGCCGCTGTGACTTCGCACATGTGTGTGTGTCTGTCTGTCTCATTCCATGGAAAGTTAGTGAGCTTTTCCTACTTGACCCTCTCAATACGAGCTTATTTTTTGGACAATAACTTCAACATGGATAGTGGATAATTGGATAACTGTAAAATGTATGGAGGCCATATAAGTGCACATCTGCCCTTTTCTTCTAGTACTTTTCTTCCCTTGTGATTTCTTATCTAAGTTGAATACATGTTGCACCTTGAGGCGACTGTTGTTGTGATTTGGCGCTATATAAATAAAATTGAATTGAATTGAATGTAGTCAATCTGCTATCTGTTTCCAACTGAATGGGGTTAATTAGATTCATTATAATGTGTATAATCTGTCACAATTGCCCTTTTTTCCAGCAAGGTCACAGAAGCACCCTTTTTGAATGCATTTTTAGGGTACAGACTTTGTCTCTGTGCAAAAGTCTTTATTTCTGTGTCTACAAGGTGGCATCTTCCTCATCCTGTTTGCTGTATAGTATGTGTGAGTGTGTTACACAACACTAGGGATTCAAGCTTCTAGGTTAAATCCATCGTCCACATGGACACGGTTCAGCCTTATTAACTCTAATGACATCAGGTAAAGGGCCATACTGACAAACTCCTGGAATGAGATGGAATGTGTACGGCACAAAGAAGGGAGGGAAGTCTGTTAATGGTTCCAGCTGCTTCCTATTCAGGTTCTGCCTCAAACTGCTGTCAAGGTTATGACAGCTATAAAAGCTAAATTAAACCTATAGTAAAACTTATAATGAGGAATGAAAAAGTACTTTAGTAACACGAGGAGAAAAACAATATTTGGCCTTCAGAAGAGGGTTGGGGTTTTGGCATTACGTCCTCTCTGTTTTCTGTTTCTCAATGTATTTTTAAAATGCAGGATGACAATTATGAAGCATTAGGCTTTTTGGCAAAATGACAAGTTGTTCTTTAAAATGAGAAAGACACGATTTGGTGCCAACCTTTACATTTCACATGCGATGCGTTCTTATTGAGTCAGGTGAATGTTTTCACTTTTGTTTTCAATTTTTCTGTCTGTGTGATGGTTCATGATTTCTGGAGAATCACTAAGCCAGCTATACTTTAAGAAAAGCAACCACTGACCAAATAGGTGGACGGAGACATAAAAACATGAGAATAAAATGAAATTAAAATCCAATTTTAAAGATGAATAAAAATATGAATCATCAATAAAGACAAGAGTGAAAACAATAAAAGCAAAATAAAACCAACATCTCACACTGAAACCAAAGCCAAGCAGAAGAGTTGGGTCTTCTGGCCTGTCTAATGCGCCACAGCAACGAGTTCAACAATTTGGGAGTGTCATCGACAAAAGCAGAAGCCATGCCTCAGCTGTGTTCTCGGCACATCCAGAAGCTGCTGATCAGCTGATTTGAGTGACTGCAGCAGCTTAGAGAGGTAGGACGGAGTAAGACTTAAAAACTTAACGGAAATATAATGCTGTAAAGCATCGTGCAAGGTTCATAAGCATGAATTGGGTGGCATGTCTTACCATAGTAGCTAGTTCCCCAAATCCACACCTATATTGTAGACTGCTGGCATTCTAGCATAACAATTAAAGATTAAAAATTAAGAAAACAGACTATGAATAGCCTGCAAACTTCAAACAAGCGAAACCTGATTTACTTTTACAAATAAATCAGTTAAATTGCAGCATGATATTCATGCTTTCATGTTGATTATAACTGTATGCATTTTCTGCTTCTATTTCTCTTTGTCCTTCAAAGCATCTGAAATTTGAAAAGTGTCTGCGCCTCCAAATGTTCAGCATGCACAAAGCAAATGGTCATTTTTAATTGTAATTTCGATATAATTTGTGAAACTGCTCTCAACACAAACCCTCGTCAAAGGTGTTAGTTTCACTTGTCAAATTTCTCACTTTGGAATGAAACTGCTCAGTGTGTAGGAGTAAATGCAGTAATCTCTCTCAGTGGTTCCATATGCTGGTACTCTGTTGTGCAACATTAGCAGCTCACCCCCCATGGACAAGACTTGACAGATCAGAAAACCCTCCCTGTACTCCTGCATCCTGTATGAACAGTCTGATTTAACTTCTGACCTCTCCAAAGGAAACTTTCAGTCGACCCCAGGAGGAGCTTAAATTTCAAATCTTGAAGGAAAAAGCACACAGATGAAAATAAAAAAATCACCTGTGTATTACATGTTAGTCACATAAGTGAACTTCTTGCACTCTTATATAACAATATGTTTTTGACTCAACGTGGCTACTAAAAGATATGATTTTATGAATTTAACCCTATAATGCCATTTGTATCATATTTGATACATGAGTTTCTGAGACCTCCATCTCATCACAATGATCAGTACTTGCCATAATTTCAAAATGTTATGGACAAAACTCTTTTTTTATCTAAAATTAACATTGTTGTTAACAAAAAGCTGCCAAAAATGCCCAGTGTATCAATTGCGATATAAAAATATATAATAAATATATAATAAAAATATAACACACACAACATGATATAGCAAAAAAAAAATGTGGATTTTGTTATACGGTTTAATAAACTTCTCAGTTCCCAAAAAATCTGAATTTTCTGGCTATTTTTGGATGTGTTGGGTCTTACAGGGTTAATTTCTTGTTGATTTCCATCTTTTGAAGAAAAAAGAAAAAAAAGCTGAACGACTTGAGAAAAGATCAACAGCGTGATAGGATGTAGAGGAGGCTTTGATCTATTTGAGCACAATGAATGGTCAATATATTTTAGGAGCTACCGATGCTCAACTTCCCCAACATTTTGTCTGCACAAAACAAGGTCAGAATTATAAACGGCTTCACGTTCCCATTCAGGCCTGTGGGACTCATGGTTTGTATCTCTATCCCTGCACAGACACTATGCATTATCTATATTCTACTGTAACATTTATCTTTTTTCAATCGTGTACTTCAGTTTTATTACATATTACATATCACAGCGCTGCAGATGAACAAAGCATAGCAACATGCTACTTGGTATGTAATAACGCACTGTAATAATATACTTACATGTTCCACCTTGTAGTTGCACTAAACACTACTGTGACTCGTAAAAGCAAAAGTCCTTTAGATGTAAAGTAGTTTAATGTCTTCTATGATGACACATTATTACATAATTACAGAACTTTGTGTTCCAGTGTAGCAGCAGGAGATTCGTCTTTTTGTTGTCCGTTGAGACCCATCAGATGTGGCATGAAGGCTTTGGTGTGTCTAAAGTCAAGAAAACTGCCAAATCTAAGGTATATAATGCAACAACAGCCTTATGACATGTAAACAGATTTTATAATGTACCATTATGCCAATGCCCTGATCACATCAGGGCAACTGATATTATATGTTAATATCAGTTCAATTAAATTGTATTTATATAATCAGTGGTATCGCAGATCACTAGATTCCAGATAGGAATATGAACTGTTTTTGACATTATGGCTTTCCATTATTGGAATTATTGATTCCTTTTATTCCAGAGTAATTATTTAGCTTTTTGCTAAAACATAGTTGGGTCCAAGGTAGAGCTGGGCGATAGAATGATAACGATATGTATCGCGATATAACTTTTACTCGATAGAGAAATTAAGCTATCGCGATAGACCTCGCCGCTCTTGTCCTCTTAAAAAAAAAAAAAAAAAAAAGGTCAGCCAATCCAAATTAAGTAGCGCAGAGCCGAACCAATCACAGCCGCAGCGTCACGTCGCGTGACTTGTTACGTACAGAACTAGTGCCAAGCCGCACAATACTGTTACTGTTAATTCTACTCTCTGCAGTGTTTAAATGCTTACATATACACACAGTTACTGTCCCTCCACACATACGACTCGGTTCTGCTTCTATGCCGCAGCTTTGTTTACTTTTTCCCACCGAGGCTTCTAGACTTCTGATTGGCCAATATTTCTGCACGGTTAGGAATCTAGCGCCACCTGCTGCTTTGGCATGTTCATAGCAGCGTTTTCCTTGATTTCTCTCTTTATGTGCGGACGGGATTATTTTTTAAAACGAAAACGGAAAATCTCCGTTTTCAAAAATACCCGTGTACGTGTGGACGTAGCCTCAGTCTCTGACTGGAAGCGCTAATTCGTCATTCGGCTTTTGTCAGACTAAAGTAACTGTTAAAACTGTTTGAAAAGCTCAGCTATACAACAAGGAGAGATTGAGAATTTCCTTTTAGTTCTCAGTTTATTTGATATTGACAAAAGTTAGTCAGTTTTGTCTGTTCTTCTGTAAAACAAACTAAGATTTATTTTTAGAATTAATATTTTGTTTCTAAGTGGAATTGACAATTTAGTCTGTTTCGTTTGTTCTATTTTGAAACTTAAACGCTTTAGCGGCTGCCTTTTTATTGCCTTTATTTATCTGAAAAAGTCTCATGTTCCTCAAGTACATCTACCCTGTTGAACTTATTATGGGAAATAAATATTTAAATAAAAACAAGCTGCTGATTATTTCACATTTTACTTGTGAGCAACGGCACATTTAAATCTTACAAATATAGTTATTTGGCTTATATCGTGATAGATATCGTTATCGCCTGAAATGAAAAAAACATATCGTGATATGAAAAAATCTCATATCGCCCAGCTCTAGTCCAAGGTTATCACAGGTGACGACCTCGACCTCACATTGTTTTGAAAGGACAGAGTGGGACTTTCCTGACACCCCTGACAATTAGAAATGGAGGGCTAGGCTATTGTCTCCATTAGTGTGGAGGTGTGAAACGAGTTTCCTTTTATATAGAGACTGGAAAAGAACTGGAACAGGACCCTTGTTGTGTTTGGTCTAAACACAATGAGGGTCCTGTTCCAGTTTAAGGTGCTTTGACTTGAAGCAGACTTTATTTTTTGCGGTGGACAGAACGCTATTCTATCATGGAGCACGCACAAAAACACTTGTGCACACATCTAGAGTTTGTAACCCAGGCCCCTGTGAGGCAACAGTGCAAATGCCTTAGTCGGTGTGGATTTGATATGATTTATGTAACACTATCACTTCTAATGCACTCTCTCACATGTCTGCTAAAATAAGATTAAAATGAACAAGTTAATTTTTTTCAGACAAAATAATTGTACTTTTGAACATACCACAACACCGTTCATAACAGTTTAAGAAATGACTTAATAATAATAAATGAATAATGGGCTGAAGAATAAATGGGCTAGATAAAAGACACACACTATATCATGACTCAAATAGCTAATCAGAACTGGAATTTCCCATAAATTAAAGCTTTTGAAATGACAAACGATCATAACTTCACTCTGATGCAGGAAGTTAAGATTTTTTTTGGTGAAACTAAAGCCTGCGTGTGTTTCCCAGTGCTGGCCCAAACAGAGGTGTTGCTGGCCTGCACTGCAATAGGAATGCATGTCTGAGTCAGCTTTAATCTCTGGTGTTTGGAGACTGAAAGAGTAAAGACTCTAAGCCTGACCCAGCCGGCTCCCATCACATCATGGTTGCTAACTGGGTCAAAGACAAGGCCGGCATAGCCTAGTGTCATTGCTGTATTGCTGCAGGCCATGGCTGCTACCAGTTAGCCGCAGTCCCTGGACACTGCTAGTCTTACAACTGGTGATTTGTTGGGCTAACTGCAAGCCCTGACAGCTGTAATGTGTGTGTATGTGTGTGAGCAAGTAATTAGGGTCCTTGACAGGTACATATTAGCTCTGTAACTGATCTCATGGGGGTGTTTTCCTGTCTGTCAGGGCTGGCTGCTCAGAGAAAGCTCAGTCTAGCGTTGCACCAGCATGCTATACTTACTCTGTGTGTTCAGTGTTGGCACAAAGAGTGATTGGCCAAATTATAGGTGATACGGCGGAGTTTATATTAGTAAATACACTCATTCTAATAGATATTGTGTAACTCCAGCAGTTCATCAGAAATATAATGAAGATTTAGCCGAGCATATAAACTTTACTTAGCATGTAAACACTTGGGGTTACTAGTCTGCTGCTCCAAGCTCTTTGTGCATTAAATGAGGCTTTTGTGTTTTTTCTATGCCGTCTCCTATTTTTTTGAATAGTCAAACAGAATCATTTAGTTGTTATTCTGGATGTTTCCTTAAGGTGTACATTTCAGACAGTCGGGGACTACAGGTAAAAAACAAAACAAGTTACTCTCGAGTTACTCTTTCAAAACTGTGTGCTGATGCCTTGTCAACTTCTGTTAGCCCTCTGAGGTTTAAGTCATCATGTGTGATGACCCTGATGCTAACCCCATGCAATCAGAACATGCCAGTTTTGTTTCTCAAAACTTGTTTTTCCAAGTGTTGGCAATCAGGGAACAAGGAAAATAATCATCCTACCTGAAACACATCAAAAACTTAGGGTTAGGCTTGGGGTTGTCACCAATGATGGCTTAAATCCCAGGGGGTCACCAGGGTTATGTGTCCATCAGACACCAGAGATGTCTGATGATGTTTATTTCAAATGTGAAACGAGCTAAAAAAAAGAAAATCATGCTTATGGTTACAGGTATCAGTTCAGTTAGACTGGATTTATTTTTCATTTGTAACTGAATGGTGGGGATTTGTTCAGCTTTGATAATACATAACACCTGTATAATTTACAGTCACTCATTCTGCATTGTCCACCATGTGATGGCTATGTATATTTATGAATACACACACATACAGACTCTCTCTAAGGCCTGAACGCTGGGCTTGCACTCTATAGTACAGTACATTAGTGCAGTCAGACCTTACTTTAAATGCGGAGATCCAGCTGTGTCATGTCTCCTCCTCTTTGCTGTTCTTTGCTGCACAGCTGGATCTCTTCACCATCTGAGCTTTTACATAGTACATGTGCAGATCTTTGGTTAGATGTCTGTCCTTGTTTTGCTTTTCTGAGTGTGTATTTTATTGTGCATCGCTTTTTTTTTTCATGAACAGACCCATAAACAATATTAATGTGCCTGTTTGATTGCAGACATCGGGCTCATCAGGGGCTGACAGGTGTTTATTTTATCTCTGAGTGAATTTGCTGCCCTGGAGTTGTCGGTGTAACAGCTACTCACACTTTTACTCTAATGATTTACCTCCAGGCTGAATGGATGTATGTGTCACATAAACACTCTGCTGGAATTTGTTGATGCTGCTCGAAGTTTGTTTTTGCAGTCAATATGTAAAATTCTCCAGTGTTGATAAGTCATTGTTAAATAAATGTGGTGTCAGCAAAAATCAGACAAAGGTGATGACAGGCTGATAATAAGCTTGAAAATTAACCAATTAAATGCAAAAGACGGAGTGGTTTAATTTTGCGGTGTAATTATAACTCATTAGTAGTGATGGGATCTCCGGCTCTTTTTAGAGATCCGGCTCTTTCGGCTCCCAACTGGCTCTTCAGGTTGTTTTGCTGCTTTAATTAATTAATTAATTATTAACAATAATATAAAATTTTGCACAAAAGGAATTATTAATGTAAAAAAAAAAACATGGTTTTATTTATATATGTTTATATATAAATATTAGGGGTGCAACGATACACAAAATTCACGGTTCGGTTCGATACTTTGGTGTCATGGTTCGATATTTTTTCGATACAAAAAAATGTTCATGCATTTTTAATTTGTCATTTATTAAAATTATAAATATATATTTTAACTCAAAAGTACAGTTTTTAAATTTAACCCTAACCCTTGTGCGTGTTTTTTATTTTGACAGCGAATGCGCACCTGCGGACCACTTATGTGCAGCCCTGGTTATTTAGCTTGTCATATTGCAGCCACAGAAATTCTTTTGTCCATGAAACCATAAAGCTGCACTTTCTTTTTGCCTTATAGTCTGATTTGTCATAACTTCTCCGTTTTGTGGTAAGCTTTTCTTTGGCTGTCACTTCTTCACCCTGACCTGTCTTATTTGGCTCAGCAGAACTGAAATGCTTTTACACACGCACTCACATAAGCTCAGCGATTCTCTGTGCGATCAACCTCTCACATGTTTAAGCTTGCTGCGGGAGATTTCACTTGTCATGTTTGCGTAGTAAGCTAACGATTAATAAGACGATGTCAGAGGAATTGGTGCACAAATTATCATCACTCACAGATCAGTGCTGTCGCTCTCTATACACAGTTCGCAGGATTGCAAAGTGAAAACAAAAAAACAAGCGCAAATTCAAACGCGACTTCAATATGTCACATATTGACAGTGGCTCACCGATGCCAATGACATAATTACCCAGCTACATTTCTGAAAGAATGCAAAAGCATTGACATATATTTTTCCTACAATAGCCCGACGGGCAGGGCAGAGATAGATTTTGGTAGCCCGACTGAAAAAAATCGCTAGCTCCAGGACGTCAGGCTAGCGATATTGCAAGCCCTGTATCTGATTGAGGAATCACTCATCTTTGGAAAAGAGAGTTTATTACAGAGAAATGGCTCTTTCCAAAATAAAAGCTATACTATCCGCTTCTTCTGGGCTATATTCTCAGCAGCATAAGGAGAATCATGTGCTAACAGCTGTCTAAATGACTCGGCTAAAGTTAGCAGCATGCTTGCTTTTTTTTGTCTGCTTCCACTTGTCTTTGCACTAGGATGATGTCGGCGTAAATGTGCAGTCATATTTGTTGTGTTCCCACTAGTGCTTTCAGGTTAATCTCGTTGAAATGACCTTAACGCCACAACACGGCAAATCTCCGTTAACGAGCTACCGCCGATCGCCCCGTGCATGGGGCTAGACGGCCAACACGTTAACGAGCTAACTGCGCTAACACACTAGTTCACACCAATGTAATTGAGCATTGCGTGGCACATCCAACATACTGTTTTACTTTAGTCCATGACTCGCTTACCTTCAGGGTCATACGTCACATGAAAACCAAAATAATTCCAAACGCCAGATCTGAATGAGGTTCAATTTGCCTGTTGCAAGGAGAGCTTAACTTCTGTCTCGCTAGCTTGCCCTGCGCTCTTCCTTCTGATGATGCTGTCTGTGTTGAGCGCTCAGTGGATCTGCGCTGGACAGTGCAGCCTAGGCGGAGTAGTCGAACGCAGATTCACTGAGCGCTCAACACAGACAGCATCGTCAGAAGGAAAATTGATAAAATAAATTACAAATGTTGTATTGTTCGATACATATGCGTACCGAACCGAAAGCACTGTATCGAACGGTTCAATATCGATACGAATATCGTTGCACCCCTAATAAATATATACGGTGGCCCCTAGAGACAAAGCACGTATACAAACTCCAAAACACATTTCCAGCGTTAACTGAACTTCCAAAACAGCTACCTAGATCACTTAAATTACACAATTGAAAGCCTATGTGTATTATTTGTGTATTTATACACAGGCACTCATATATATTCAAATAATTTAAAAAAAAGTTCATTTACCTGTTACTACCAAGAGCACCTGGCTGCAGCCACTGTGGAGCTCCACAGTAACCGGAAACACGTAACTTCAGTTAAATCGACTTTGACAGCGAAAACTAAATTGCGTTTTTGTTACTATTGATGCTGCTGAGAAATAAAAATGGTTTTAAGTGGGGTTTTTTTTAACACTCTGGGTTTGTTCAAAAAAATTCACCATCCCCTAAATTGTTCGTGGCCAAAAGTGACACTTGCTGTTTCGCTGATTTTTTTTTTTTTTACAGTACATCGTGTTGTGCGTTCTGATTGCTGTAGACCATTGTCAATCAATCTAGTCCAGTGTCTCGTGTACAGGAGCGGTCCCTAATAGGCCCACGGACCGGTCCCGGTCCGTGAGTCTTTTGGTACCGTTCCGCGAGAGTTGATCCTCCGGTGTGAAATGTATGGTTGTAGTTGTGTGTCTTATTTTGAAAGAACTATTTACGCGTTACCATAGCGACCAGAGAGCGTTAAGAAGCAGAGAGGAGGATGTCACTGTCATTGTTGCTGGCGCACAGCTCAAGTCACGCTTATTATTATATTTACAAAATACCACAGTTTCTTTTTTTTATTCTTTTGTTGTATTTATCCGCGACACCTTAAAGGTCGTTCCCTGAAAATATTGTCTGACATTAAAGTGGTCTGTGGTGCAAAAAGGTTGGGGACTCCTGCTGTACAGTACAGAATGCGTTTAGCTTGTCGAATTTACATAAATCTTCGATCGCTAGCAGTGTAACTCTGAAGTGCTGCACTGTATGTTTGGAAGTTTTCTCCCAAACAAACACAACAATGCCGACGAAACGTTTTGCACCCTCAAATGCACCTTTAGGTTTCATTCCATAATACTGGACTCATGTTTCTACGAAGGAAAAGTGTGAAAATGTTCATGCCTGTCTGAGAAAAGTGTATAAAGCAAGTAGTGAGGGGTTTTACAGTCTTAACATCTATAATAATTGTAAAAAATAAAGTTGGCTACTTCATGGATTTCACCTACCGCGGGTTATTTTTTGAACGTAACACCAGCGATAAACGAGGGGCTGCTGTATTAGTAATAGTAGAGTCTGGGACATCTAATTGATTAACATCAACATTGATTATTATGCACTATTATTTTTGTTCAAGGAGAGCCAAAAATATAAAACTCTCTCTCAGCTTGTTTGTTGCCAAAAATGGCCACTTTTTGTGTATGTTCACAAAATGCTATAAAATGTATATTTCTTAAAACATTTATCTACTTTTGCCGACGTGACTCTTTAAAATAGCACCAGTCCTTTTCATCAAAATTGTATCTAAATTTTTTACTCTTTATAGCCAGTTAGGTTATATATTACCTAAAGTCCTAATGTTTTCATGAAACTTCCTTTTTTTCCCCATCTGAGCATCGGGGAAAAGGCTGTCTTGCAATTGTTGAGGTCACTAGTGTGTGCCCAATTTCTTCCGGGATCACTCTCTTTGTAGGTTTTAGTGGACTCCTAGTACTGCGAAGTGGTTTCATGGTACAAAGGGATTGTATTCCAAGATCTGGGAGACTGTAGAAATGAGCAGTGATGCCCTTCCTACCATCTTTCCAGAAAAATAAGTGATCTGGAAGCTGTTAGGCTGACTTACAGCAGCAGCACTTTCTGCACCTGCATAAACTCCAGGACACATTTACTAACGGTGTTTGTTGCTGTATGTGCTGCAGCTTTGAATTTTTTAATAATACATATTTTGTTAATATTTTGGCTATGGTGTCTTGTTTTGAAATGTACAAGAGTAAAAGTGTTTTTAGCAGGTGCTTCAAAGCTAAGTTTGACTGGGAAACTCAAAGCTCAATAGTCTGTATCAACAGAAATTCACTGCAGCCTATGTAATATTTCATGCGTCATAATTTATTCTACTCTATCTTTCAAATACATATTTGTGTGGCAATGTCATGCACAACACACACAACTATTAGATCCTTAAGATCAAACCCGTGTCATTCTTTTGGTCCACTGCAGTGCAGTAGTCAAAAAAAAGAATAAGTGAAGTGTCCACAGATGGCCAGGATAGAGCCCAGAGTGTTAATGTTTAAAATGTATAAAAATATTATTGATTACAATTCTTTACTGTTAATATCAACAATAAGCTTTTTATTTTGAAAATACAAGTTTAAAAAAAATGCTGTTACATTTACATTTAATGCTGTTTCACTGTAATCCTTTATTATAAGTATGGACACAGAATCAAGTGAACAACATTTTGAAATAAGTTTAATTGGAATTTTGTACTACGCAAAAAACAAAACAAAAAAACAACAACAACAACATATTAAACAAACAAACAAACACAGCCAGTGCCTTCATTTGTCCATTACATGTCAAACATAGCACTGACCCTTAGCCCCTGCTCATCAGCACATGCTTTCAAAAAGAGCTCCATGTCCTCTGCAAACTGAAAAACAAAGAGGAACAAGTCCCTTGCTCCAGTGTCTTCTTCCTCTGACATGTCTATTAAGACCCTCTGCTGGTCCCCTTGATTTAAGGACAGATATTTGGGCATTGTTACATGTCCACAGAAAAGTGCCTTATTTTGGACAACCCACTGCACAGCAGGACGCAGATCTTCAACAACTGCTGGCTCCTGTGTCAGGCAAATGGGCATGAAAACAGTTATTTCTCTGTTGCAGAACAGTTTTTTAACAGTTATTCAAATTTCACTAACCATGTAATTACACTACTGTTTAAAGTGAATACTGACCTGACTGACTTCCTGGAACTTGCGCTTTTTCAGTCTGAAAATGGGCACGTGTTGTCCTTCAAGCACAGCTTTGGCTTCCTCTCTCCAGTGTGCAAATAGCTTGCCAGAGCTATGAAGAGTAAGGCCACAGTGAGGGCATGTCATTTTCATGGACTTTCCATCAGCTGCAGTTTTATTGAACACAGAGGGTAGAGCATATGAATGTTCTAACAAAGACTCAGAAAATGGTTCAGATACCGAAGACAAAACCTTGGGGGGGAAACGGGGCTCCTCGAAGAGTACTGCCGGAGGAATACGGGTCTCCTCGGAGAGTTCAGCGGGGAGCAGTCCTGATAATGGTGGCTGACTTGGCATTGAAGAATGCTGACAAGACAATAAATGCCTTGCCATATCCCCACGCCGTATGATTGTAATCTTACAGACAGGGCAGTGAAAGTGTCCTGTTGTCCTACAAGGCAGCCTGCACTGGCATATCATTTTATCTGTAAGAGAAAAAAAACAAACAAACAAACAAACAGATGTAATTTAAATGTAGTTGTATAGAATGCAACCAATTTGTCTAACAATCAGATTGTACATGTTAACAAAAACATCCAAGCCAACCTCAATAATGAAAGCAAAATGGTATGGATCACAAAAGTTATGTCTAGGAAAGTAGTGAAAAGTAAATAAAAATATATTTTATAAAAACACTATTTTTGTTGCAGATGAACAGTACAATATCAACAGCAACTTTTAAGTCAACAAAGATACTGCAGACGTGCTTAAAAAAGTGCATATTTATAACTAAAGTATATTTAATACAAACATACCTTTGAAAGGCAAAGCATTTTTTTTTGCACACTTAGATGCTCCTCAATCTTTGCCCTGACAGTAGGGCTGAAAGTGGGGCACAGAGGGCAGTGAAAGAGTCCTCTGCAACACGTGTTGCATTCCTGCAATTCTGGCTTTAAGCCCGAATTCCAGATTGATGTGTGCATCTAAAACAGAGAGAGAAACAGATAAACACCATATACACATTTAAGTTAAGCTTTTAGCAGAAATAACAATTTACAGTTGGCATGTAATAGATTTGGGAAGAAAATTCTTGAAAAAAAACCCCCACAAATATTTTACAAGACACTTTAATTTGTGAGACATGTTTCTATTGACATATAACAGTCAATTGAACAGAGGCTAACTAAAATCTGGGCAATAAAAAAGCTGTACAGAAAAGAATAACGAATAGAAGTATTGATAAATATATAAATCTGTTTGTGACGAAATTTACAGTGTTGACGCTAACCAAAGGTGTCACAAGTACACACGTTCCTTACTACAGTTTAGATACCTCTGTTTAAAAAGCACCGACTCGACTTTTTAGTCAAGTCGAAGTAAGAAGTACAGGGTCTAAAATATAATTTATGTACAAAATTTTGAAGTAATCTTGCGTCCAAAGCACGCGTGCGGGGGGCTGATTTACAAATGTACGGATTACAAAGTACAGATACGCGTGCTACAATGTGAGAAGTAGAAGTATAAAGAAGTATACAGTAGGCACAAAAAAGTACAGCAGTAAAGACACCAGAAAATTCTACTTAAGTACAGTATTGAAGTATTCGTTATTTTGCATCTCTGACGCCAACAATAAATCATACTCTAATGCAAAATGTGGTTTTTGCTTCTTCTCGCCCACAGAAGCCGTTAATCCAGCTCTCTTACTTAAACCAGGCCCAGGAAAAAGCATATTTGTGTGTTTCTCTGCCATGGAGCACGATGAAAAAACATTAAAATAAGGAGGAATGTTGTTGTAACGCTAAATAAGTGGCAACATGATCATTGTAAGAAAACTAGACGATTCCTAGAATTCTGAAATCACTAACAAATTTATTTAAGAAAGACTTAACCAACCTTTGTGATCAACTTGCAAGACTTCCACGGTATCCATGCGTGTTTACGGCTAGTGTGGAGGTCACGTGCTTCCGGCTACTGTGGAGGTCACGTGTTTCCGGTTAGTGTGGAGGTCACGTGTATCCGGTTACTGTGGAGCTCCACAGTGGCTGCAGCCAGACCCTTCTCGTTACTACCACACACCAAATCCAGTTGTTGGTACCTGCTGGCTTGTGTAGCCACTAGGTAACAAAAGCTCAACACTGCCCCTAGCATCCTGGAGCACTTCTGTTGTGTTTTGTACGTGCTTCAGAGTTTGTACGTGCTTTGTCTCTAGCAGCCACCGTAAATATACTTTTAATTATTCACTCCACATAAAATGTAATAAATAAATCATATAATGCAAAACCCAACTATTTACATTTCAACTTTAAACTATTTAAATTTTCAGCTTTTTCCTTTTAAAATAAAATAAAAAAGTGAAACAACACAAAACACTGCAAACCACAACACAATTAAATATAAATTAAAAAATGCAAAACAAAAAGAACATGCATATTCTCTGTCATATGGACCTGCATGAATAAACTTTCTGAATCCTTTATCATTCGCAACTGAAAATAGTTGTGGATGATTACTATACCTTTCTAATGTGATGTCGTTGTCCCTGGCTCTCTTTCTCTCTCTCTCCCTCCCGCTCTGTTCCTGTGCTACTGAGTGTAACTACCGCCCCTCCCCCCTCTGCCAAGCGCAAAGCACAAGGCTCGCGTGCGGAGTGAAGCGGAAAAAAAGTGCGAGAGAGAGGGTGAGAGACAAGTGAGAGTTTCGTTCGCGACCAACACATCACTACTCATTAAAGCTGGAGTAACTATTGTAGCCAGCTCTTTCAAAAGAAATGCATTGAGGCTATTTCCATTAAAGTAATATGCAGTTTTGTGATAAAGATTTATCATATGACTATAATCTGAAAGAAAACAATTAATATTGACTTCACTCTTTAATAAATAGAAATATAAAAAAAATTGATATTTTCCATAAACAATGCTTGCTCATTAACCCAATCATGGGTTAATGATTTTTATTTGTAAGCAGTGTCATAACACTTAAGGTGCATTGTGAAATAACTTTGAGTAAACATGCAGTCGCTTATGGTTGCAGCCACTCACTGAAAAACATGTCTTACACTGCAAATTCAAATAAAGAGGTATTTGCATTATTAGTTTAGTTTAGTTTTTTTTTGTTGTTTAAAGAACAACAATCTTATCCTCAATTGAATTCACTGATTATTTTGGATTTGCCCTGTTATGCCTTACCTAGATGAAGTAAATAATCTGCTTTGAGAATTATCATCTAATTTAAAAGCCTGAACAAATAAAATGGTCTTTATATTCCCGATACATTGATAAACCACAACACATAAACCGTCTGCCTTGTACTGTGCAGGTCTTACTGCATTTGTGGATGCGGCCACCAGAACAGGCCGGGTTGGATGAGATATTTGGGGCTGCTGCTGTCCAGGTGGCTCCTTCTGGCCACCTGGAAAATGTAAGCCTCACATCCACTAATTGAACATTGTTTTTGGACGGATATGAAATATCTTTCCAAATGCTGAACTACGTCGATCAGGTGGCTGTTAACTTTGTCTGTTGTGAGTCAGTTTGCCAGCAGATCTGCCAGGTTTTTGCTGCAGCAAAAACAACTCTGAAAAAGGTATTATAGTCATGTTGCCCTCTCTAGATCTCTGTTTACTCTCATGTTAGGTTCACATCTACCCCTTTGTAAGGAATGTTCACCTATTTGTCTTACCCAAATGGAAATCTTCCCATGGCAAAACTGTGTGGCCAAAATGCATAAAAGAGATGTGATGGCATGTGGCTTTAATGCACTCCTAACCCTACCCCTATTCTTAAGTGGTCCTCCAGCAACCTGGATGTTAAAAGGTTAAATACTAACCTTTAAACATTAACTAAAGAGCCGATTATCATTTGTAATTTGGCATCACAGGCTTTGTCTTTTGGCTTTCAAGAAGAAGATGGTTTTAAGATGGTCTTACAGCAGACTTTACTATAGTAGAAACTAGCCTAAATTATAGAAATTTGACTTAGTGAAGTAATGGGAAGTCATTGAAAAGTCATTACAGTTTACACAGTGGGATCACTAAATGATGAAAGATGATTATCTATATGTTTGCAGAGGAGCACTGTTTCATTATTCATGTTGTACAGGAGGAGTTTTTAGTCTCTTGGTATGCTGCGCAGAGATAAAGCAGAGTTTTAAATGGGCCAATTGCCACGGCTCTCTCAAAATAGCCAGAAATACACACACCAGACAAAACACACACGCTCACAGACTCCAGTCCAACATCAACACCTTGGTACGTCTCAGCGATGGTAGATGAGTGGAGGGGAACGGCTCAGATGGGAAAGCAATGGTGAGTTACGACCATTTTTAGATCAGGAAGCGTGGTGGGGGTACCAGTGGTGCAAACACACATACACAAACCACAAGCACACACTGACACTACACGGATCCAGTATACACAGAGTGTCCCTTAACTAGCAGCACACTGAGACATCTCTGCTTTCTGCTGATAGAATTTTTTCGTGCATTCAGACCAACGCAAACACACACCGAGCTTTCTGAGAATAGAAACTGTTTTAATCAAGGTTTTGGAGCATCCTCGGCTCTGTTATTAGAGCAAATTACCTCCTGGACTACTTACATGAGGAGCACACTTGCACACTCAGATGCTCACACAGATACACTTAAACACACTTTCACATCTGCACACATTCACACAAATTAACCGGTTGGATCAGCAAAGGGACACGGCCACCCATGAGTGGGTTTTTTTTCCACAGAAGAAGCCTGTTTACACTGCAATGGAAGAACACAAGAACAGTCATGGATGATGGATTGCAACCTGGTGTTCTCCGTCTGTCTTACTTTCTATTTCTTTATCTGTCTCTCTCTCTCTCTCTCTCACACACACACACACACACACACACACACACACACACACACACAGAATCAGCAAATCTCTTTGTGTGGAGGATGATACTAATATAGTACACACTGGTGACACACAGAGACTAGCATTCACTTGACTGATCCTTCCCCTGAAGCAGCATTCTGATGACACTGGTTAATTCATCATGAAAGATGCTCACCACTGAGGAGCATGCTGTAGTGTTTCTGGCTTTGGGAGCACTTCTAATGGAGTTTTCAGACAATAATATGACAGATCATCTAAGAAGTTTGTGCTTTACTTATGCTGAGTGAAATAAATTGTGTTACCTTGCATTAAGTAGCAGATTTGTCTGTCAGTGTGCTGAACCAAGAACATCTATGTATTCATCTTTTTAGCCAAGCTTACTAGTGTTAGTTGATAACTTAGCTATCGGTCCTCTCATCCAGATATGATCACTTTTACCTATGCTTACATCTGTCAAACCTGTCCTTTATATACAATTCAATTAAATTCAATGTATATAGCATCAAATCAGAAGAAGAGTCACCTCAAAGTGCTTTATATTTTAAGGTAAAAACCCTATAATAATACCAAGAAAGCCCTAACAATAAGCACGCACTTGGCAACAATGGGAAGGAAAAACTCAATTTTAGCAATGGCAAGACAGTAACAATCCATCCATCCATTCGCTTCCGCTTATCCTTTTCAGGGTCGCGGGGGGCGCTGGAACCTATCCCAACTGTCATAGGGCGAGAGGTGGGGTACACCCTGGACAGGTCGCCAGTCTGTTGCAGGGCTAACACACAGGGACAGACAACCATTCACACTCACATTCACTCGCACAGTCACACCTAGTGACAATTTGGATTATCCAATTAACCTATCCCCACAAGCTGCATGTCTTTGGACGGTGGGAGGAAGCCGGAGTACCCGGAGAGAACCCACGCAAACACGGGGAGAACATGCAAACTCCACACAGAAAGACCAGTAACAGTAACAATCGAATCAAATAAAAATAGAGCATGCATCATGCATCTAAGAAAATAGAGCATGCATCTTTTCGTGTGTCATCTGTGCTGCCTCCTGCATGTCCAACCCAGGCAGCGTCCTTGACTAAAACAACTGGAGTATTTCTAATGAATGTGTCTGAAGTGGAGTACCTCCTGCTGGTCGCCACATATGAGAAAGGACAACCCCCAGCCCGATTCTTCATCATTTTCTGAAGATTGTGTGAGAAAACAGAATAAATAAAGCAGGTATTCTTGATCAAACTGCTGCAAAGAAACAACTACAGAGGGGACCAATGAGTAGCTGCTTGGACTGACTCATCCAAGACTGGGCTTCATACAGAAATCTGGACTTTAGTCCAGACCACCATGGCCATAACAACATTCTTCAGTGACACGCCATTGCATCTGATTTGAACTGAGTGGGTCCATCATTTCTGCAGAACAATGAGCCAAAACACACCACCCAGTTTGACCAAGACGAGAGTGATCAAGGAGACGATCTAGTTGCCACTATTACTCAGCTTCACCCCAACTAAAAAGGTCTGAGGTAAGCTGAACCTCAGATGGAACAGAAAGCTACCAACAAGTGCTCAACATGTGTGGGGAGTCCTTTCGGATTGTTAGACAGGCTCGTGATGATCTTATGAAACCAATTCAAAGAATGTCAAAAGTGTTTATTCAAAGCAAAAAGTGGCCACTTCAGTTTCAAACTGGCACTTACTTTGAAGATTGCAAAATGTAAATCATACTGTGCTTTATTTAGTTTGTTTTTAGGGCTTTCTGTCCCTCTCCATGCTGCTGCTTGCTCCAAGAAGCATTAGCGCTAAGCCACCGAAGACTCCAGCACCTTCTAGCTCACAATAAGCTTGTCAAATGAAGAACGTATTCCCAGTTTTCCCAGCAGTCAACAGTCGATTAAAATTCTGATTTCCTGCAGATGTGATTTAGTTTACCGAATATCCCTCAGACCTGACAATTTCAAAACAACGATGAGATGAGAACTTGATTACAGCAGTTCAAAGCTTCAGAGTTCTCTATAATTCTCAGGAAAGACTGCAGAAACAAACATCTCAGATGTGCTCGGAGAGCAGTCGCTCTGATTGCTGAGCTTTCAAGTGTGATGAGTTGTTTCTTTTGATTTTTGATTAACACTACCTAGCTTACTTTATATCCCAACTTTATGCACTGAAATTGCTGGTGTGTAATATTAGAATAAAGGCTAAAAGCATTAAAAAGCCCAGTGCTGGAGACAAAAAGAATAAAAAAAGATCACTCGAGAGTCAAAAACAGTTAAAAGACAAATGTATATGTGCAATCAAAACAGAACCGCAATCCCATTATAGAGCAAGCGGGCCACATTTATCCAGATAATTGCTCCTGAAGCAAACAGTCCAATGTGGGACATACAAGATCACAGGCCAATTCTATTTTAATCCTGACTAAACACAGCAGAGGCAGACCCTTACTCAATCTGCCACAGCATCCTTCATCTTCAGGTTCAAGTCCGTGGGACAGACGGGCTCTTTCATTATTCCATAATGGGTTCCTTGAGAAGAGAGCAGGCACAAAGACACATTTTTCCTCATTCAGCTTTGACATTAAAGAGTGATTTTCATTGAGGTTTGTGGAAAGATAAGCAAGTGCAGACAGTCCTTAGAGATATAGTTATACCAACCATTAATAACAAGTGGACAGGTCAGGAAAGTAAGAGCCATATTCCTTTAAAACAATCTGGTTCCAAATACTGAAAACATTTTAACTGATACTTTCAGCAAGCAGTATTTAAGAGCACATTTTTCAGTTTTATGAACCCTGAAGTGTTCTAGTTGGATTTATGTAATCTTCATGCTGTAGTCCACGTGTTCTGTTCTGGCTGATCGAGTTAAATTCCGAGAAAGGTTATAATATGTATCAAGCTGGACCGTTCGACAGCCGACAGAGAGGTCGGCAGCCTGAATTTGTGAGTCAAATTTCACTCAGTGTTGAACTAATCATAGAACTGATGTAGATTTGCAACTTTTAAGCAGCATTTTTGCCAAGATCAAGTCAGACTGCGCTCTAATGTACCGTGGTGTGAAAAAGAATTCCTGTTTTTTGTGTGTTTGTGACACTTAAAATACAGTGTCCACCCTTAGCAGCAACAACTGCAATCAAGTGTTTGCAAAGAATCATTCTTTTGTGTAATTTCTCATAATTTCTCATAATAATTCTCATGTTTTAGCTCCCTTTAAGCTGCCTTTCTTCTGATTGTCGGCCCCCGTTCAAAAACTGTAGGTGGGCAGATGACTATAACAGGGATACCCTTTCTCATTACATCATACAAAGCCAAGAGTAGAGTAGCGCAGTCTGACACTGATTATTAGCGTATACACTGACCTCACAATTTGACATTTTGGCCATGTTTATATATGTTTAAATGAGCATCCAGCATCAAAACAATCTATTTCTGACAGAAAATACGAAAAAGGCATAACAGGATACTTTTAATACTGTTACAGGTCCAGGACCGTAAATTTCATCATAATGTAAATCCTTCGAAAAGAAGTGACTGTGCAGTGCTTGGTAATGTTTAAGCTGAGCTGCTTGAGCTCCGTACTCTGTCAACCTGGAAACACTCCCGTCATTGAACAAGCTCCACTAATCCCTTACCACAGCATAAGGGTGAGAGACACTCAATCTGTGTGTGTGTGTGTGTGTGTGTGTGTGTGTGTGTGTGTGTGTGTGTGTGTGTGTGTGTGTGTCAGAGAGAGAGAGAATGTGTGCCCCTGCCTGAGGACCATTGGGATTTCCCTTTTTAATTAATTCAGGATTTGTTTGGGGCACAGAGGTCAGAAATGGAGATGGAGGCAGAGACATTTTCTCATGTAAAACCACAAGGTGTGTGTGTGTGTGTGTGTGTGTGTGTGTGTGTGTGTGTGTGTGTGTGTGTGTGTGCAAACATAAAGAGGGGAAAAGTCATAGAGGGAATAACAAATGAAGAGCAAAGAAAGACAAAGAAACAATTAGATCTGTAAGATTCCCCCCGACCTCCAATTAAGGACGGTTGGACCAAAACATTGTGATTTAATAAAATAATAGAGCGACAGTATGCAGAGGTTATAATTTATTTAAAAAGTAATAATAATTCTTACTTGTTGTTCATTAGGGTGTGCAGACTTGTTCCAGTTCTAAGTGCAAAGTTCGAAATTATAGTTTATCATAACCATACACAAGGACAATTATTTGGCTCAGTGTCACAATAACAGGTGCGGTCCATTTTCGTTCTGTTTGTTGATGACTTTGATGACCACAGACACACCCCAGGCTACTGACGATGAAGAGATTAACACATTTAACACAACACTTGAGGAGGCCGAACTCAAACAGAAAAACTCACATGAGACACAGACCTTCAAAGTAAAACAGGAAGTAGCACAGATGCAGACTTGACTAGGGGAGACAGAGCAACTAAGAAACACAGAGACAAACCATAAAGCAGAGGACTCTAAGAACCAAAATACACAGAGGGAAATACTAAGCATGGAACACAAGAAACTAGACTCAAGGGAGTAACAAAAGACCAACCATGAGAACATAATTCACAATACAGAGTGACAGAAAACACAAGAAACTCAAAACATGCAAAGACACTGACCAAGAAACACAGACTTACACAGAACAGAGGGGGCACAGAGAAACATGAAGGGCAAGGGGTCAAAACTAGAAACCATAGAATAAATCACACGAGTACAAAATACAAGAATCACAAAGAACTAAAAACGCTGGGTCAGGAGACCCAGGATCCTGACACCTCCTCCACCACGCACTGTGGCTTGCACACACTCCCACTGTCTTCAGTGATTTTGCCTTTCTTCAATTCCTATCCCCCAAAGGGAACTGTGTGGATCAGACCCCCCACATCTGAGAAATACCCCCTGCCTGGCTGTGACTTCTGACCAGTTTAGGAGAAAGCAAGAGAAACTACACCAGAGCAAAGCCGCTGCCCTGCTGGCATCAGCCCCATGTTTCTGAGGACGTGTGAAATTGAAGACGTCAAACTCCCATTTGAAGGCAGGAGGGGTGGGTGGTGGTGTAAGTGAGTGGTTCCTGAATGGTGTACCAGGAGGATTTTATATTAGCTATACTACAGCCTGTTCAAAACACTTATGAGTATATGTTTCTTTGTGTTTTCAGTACATGTCACATTTTAATTTAATTGTACTTTTAAGGAGGTTTTTTTTTTGTTTTCTTTCTTATCAATGAATACGATTTTTATGGCCTGAAATATTCTCTGAAAGCCCCCCAAAAAAGAAAAAAGAAAAACATCAAGGGGAACCCTCCAAATGACGGGAATAATAGAGTTTAAAAAGTTGGCAAGCCTCCCTGTAAAGCCAGAAAATGAAGTAATAAATCATTTAAATTTTAAGTTTGTTTTATTTTATTTCTTTAATTTTAAAAATGAAATTTTGGTTAATGTTGTGGCACATGGACAGTGGAAGACCTCTCTGCATTGAATCATACTTGTTGTTAATCTCTGGCTCTCTTCCACAGCATGTCTTCATCCTGTCTTCCTTCTCTCACCCCAACCGGTCGCAGCAGATGGCCCCGCCCCTCCCTGAGCCTGTTCTGTCGGAGGTTTCTTCCTGTTAAAAGGGAGTTTTTCCTTCCCACTGTCGCCAAAGTGCTTGCTCATAGGGGGTTATTGCTGGGTTTTTCTCTGTATGTATTATTGTAGGCTCTACCTTACAATGCAAATACATTTTTTTACATGTTACATTTCATTACACATGATCAAGTCAATGTGTTTAACACAGACACACACAAAGAAGCTAAATGCTGGTTTAGTTCAATGACTCCCACTTCTTTAAAGATCTGTCTGCTTGAGGAATCTCAAAAACAAACACTGATTTCAGAGTGATGCTCACGCTTACTGTCACAGTTCTGGGTCGGTTCGACCCAGTATTTTGAGTTCTGATGTTTTGGTTTATTTTTGAATGTTTGTTGTGTTTTTCGGGTGCTATGATCATTATTATTATTATTCCATGTTTCTGTTTATTCGTGTTTCAGGATTTGTGTCTCATGTTTAGCATTGAGTTCGATGTGTTATATTCTGTCTGCCTCTCAGTGTCGTGTCTGCGACTTTGTGTAGTGTTTTCTTGTTTCCTGTTTTATTGTGAAGGTCTGCGTCTCATGTGAGTGTGTTTAGGTTACTTCCCTTGTCTCGTCTAGTTAATTACTCCCAGCTGTGTCCCCCACCGGTGTGTAATCTCCCTGTGTTTCTCTGAGTGTATTTAAGTTGTGTCTTCTGTCATTGTAGTTGCTGGTCCATCTGTGTGTTCTACCTGCTGTCAACCATCATTTGCCTCCGTCCATCCTCCTTCATGTTCATGTCCTGGTTTGTGTTCAGTAGTTTAGATAGTCTTCTGTCCCGTTTGCCGTTTCTCTTTTTGCATTTTGTGTTCAATAAACTACCTCACCTTCACGAGTGCCTGCGACTCGATCCTCCTTTAATATTTCCACATGGCTCATCTCACTCGCCGTGACAGTTACACAGGCAGAGACTAGCAGCGATGCTGTGGACAATGATGTGTGAAACAACCTTTAGCAGGTAGAGAGCAGGTCTCAGGTTAAACTTACTTCTGTTTTGAGGTGAGGGATTAAAATGACAGTGAACATGATTAAAGGAAATCGCAACTTATTTCATGGGAGATAAGATGACAGCCTACATCCATGTGCATTTTTGTCATGGTTGACATGACACTGAGTTGTTTGTCAGCATCATGTAGAGGATAAGTTTGTCTTAAATTGTTTTTTTTTTTTATTAAAACCTGGTTACTTTTGCAATTCCCACAATTCCCTGTCAGCACCTATTTCTGATTGAAACACTTTGTGTGGCATGCACAGAGCTCATGCCGCACACTGTTGGTGCACACACACACACTCACACACTCACACACTGTCTCTTTCCTGATATTCCAATAACTCATAGGGAGTAGCAGAATGTTATTATAGCCTGGAGGGCTTTCTCTCGTCAAAATGGCCTCTGGGTACACACATGTTTTTTGAGGTTTGGGTTTGTGTGCGTGTTTGTGTGCGTGTTTGTGTGCGCGCGGGCCTCATTCTCATGTAACATTTCTTAGACTAACATGAGTCAGTGCGTAAGAATTTCAAAAGTCTTTATGAGTGTTTGAGATTCATTTGGTCATTGATGCAGAGTGTGAGAAATGAGTGTGTGACTGTGACGGCTGTGTCGGAACAGTTTAAATGATTTAAAAGACATGTATGAAATATGGGAGGTGGCAAATGCGATTTCTCATCTCGTGACCAGGCCCTCCTGGCTGCAAAGTTTTTCTATGATTGTACCCGCGAGCCAAAAGTAAAAAAAAAAAAAAAAAGCAGTACATTAAGTCGTGACTGAGAATAATGTCAGAGCAGTTATGAGACCCGGCTCACAGCGCTTCACATTGAGATGTTTTGAATTTAACCTGCAGGTGCGTGTGTGCATGCATGCATGTGTGTGGTTGACAGGAATGTGCTGGGTGCTGTAATTGAGAGATAAGATCGCAGCAGAAGGCTCGAGTGCCGACAGACACACAGAGAGGTGATGAGACCGAGAAAGACAATCCTCAGTCGAACTCCTTCATTTCCAGTAGCTGCATCTGTCAGGTGTGCTCCCACTGACCCACTACCAGCTCCTGAGCACCGTTCGAAGTCGTAAAATATCCATGATGGCATTTTGGCCATTTCTATCATTACCCATCACGAAAGTGCATGTCCATAACTTAAACCTTTAACAGCTGTGTGTGTCTAACGGTTTTCCCTATCTTGGTGGGGACCAAAATCCAGGTCCCAACAAGTTTGAAGGCATTTTTCACACTCAAAATGTGGTTTTAGTGTCAGGGTTACAATTGGGTAATGGTTAGGTTTAGGGAAAGTGTTAGGCATTCATTTTTTGTGGTTAGGGTAAGCGGCTAGGAAAGCATTATGTCAATGAGATGTCCTCACTACGATAGCAAAACCTGACATGTGTGTGTGCATTCAAATCTTGATATATGTCATTCCCCTGTTCCACAGAGCCATGTCATTCACATAATTCATAGAGGGACTGTGGGAACGTAACATAAGCAGAGTCTATGGAGACACGCACATGCAGTCATATGTACACCCATATCAATGATGCTACATTGATTCAGTGCTGACTGGTGAAGAGTAAGCTTAAACAGGAAAGAAAGTGCCGGCTCTTCTATAGAGAGACGTAACCAATCAAAAGGTACCTGTGAAAAGTACTGACAGTGGCTGCAGTGGGCAGCTTTAATGGTTTTAATGCTTCTAGTACATGTTGCTGGTTTTACTGTATATATCGACAGTCGTCTAAACACCGAGCATGTCGTGATATATGTAACAAACAAAACATTTTTCAAATGTGAACTTGTCGGTAAATGTATTCACAAAAGTGTCACAAAAATTCAACAAAAGTGTTGCATTTCTGAGAAACATTTGTCCTCAAGAAATAGTAAATAGTATTATTTTACTGTTTCCATATCATTTTATATTTAGTGCTGGTTCTGAGCTATCAGCGCACTGATTCTCTCTGCTCACCCACCTTGGTCTCACGGAGGTTTGTGAAGGCGTAACCCTAAGCATTTGTAATGTATTTTAAAATGATACGAGAAAAACTGTGACAAAAAAGTGGAAAGTCTGTCGACTTTGTGACGACCAACCTCCAAACGGACTTTTACTTGCTTTTTGTCAGGACACATGCAAGTGGACTGATGGAAAAATCATATTCAGAAACAAGAGACAATATCATATATATGATGCTGACTTTAGTAATTCCATGAGTTAGAATGACATCATCACTAGTGTTAGAAAGTTCCTCAGTTATCTGCAACATGTTGTGCATGCACATACCCAACACACAACCGTGCTGGGTACTTACGCTCATTACCTAATTCCCCGATTAACAAACCAGGTGATGTTTTCCTATATTACACTCCATTAGCACACACTGTAGTGCATTCTGACTGACACACACACTGCACAAATATAGATTATTCTTTCCCTGTAAACAGTTCCATCAAATAAATGACTGTATTAATGAAAACACATACTTATAGGCTTTAAACTTCAGGGAAGGCTCAGAGCAGGTATTTTGTCTGTTGGGTAGGTACACTTAATTTCAGGATTTGGATTTTTTTTTGGACAGTTTTTCACTTCATTGTTGCCAGCATAGCAACTCTGTGGCTAGATTTAATAACTTTTCTTGCAAGGAATGCATGAACAGCAGACTACAGCTTCCTGAACAAGAGTTTTGTTCTCTCTGCTTGGACACTGAAGCCGACTTCTCTTTCTCTCTTTGTCCTATTCAATTAGTGAGAAAATAACAAGCCACACCAAGACTATACATGGTAGGAGACACTCTATACACACCCAAATGGGAAAATTGTTGGAGATACAATTCATCCAAGGAGAAGACAAATCCCCATTACTATATTTCATGTTTCATATGAAATTTGGTAATACGTTAAACCCACATTTGTGTATCTTGTCTGTTGCAAACTGTTTTGCTCTCGAAGCACATAAAATCATTTTCTCACAGCAAAAATCACCATCCGTGACTTGTGTAATTCTTGGTTCATTTCTGCGGTGAAGACGTCAAAGACACTCTGAACTTCTCTGTGTCATTTCCACAAGCCTTCAAAAAGTTTGGCGTGTTACACTGGGCCAAAGAAACCCTTTTATAGCTGACTGACTTTAAAAGACGTGCGTCAAATGAACTGGAAAGATCAAGGTTACAAACAATCCACCACCCTCTGCGGGTGTGGATGTGGGAAATATGTAACTGTTATGTCCTCAAACAAAGCCTTCATTTTAATCTTTATGGATACATTGGTGTATATTTCCGAATCATTAGCAGAATCACGATATTTACATCAACTAATTATTTTTCTTGGACAATAAATTCAGAATAAAATAAATAAATGGACAGATCACCTGGCTTCAGACTGCAGACATGCGCTTAAAAGGTCTGTTAAGGAACTCAAGTTTCATTTGATCAAACAAATGTGGTTTTTTTGTTTTTTTTTAACTCATTGATATTGAACACGGTCGATTTTCTGGAATCTATGAAAATTAGGAGAAAGGAAGACTTCTGGGAAGGGTAAATACATTCACACGCTCATTTCATTGAGCAGTTCCACCCAAGGCACTCGTGTGTAGATGAGAAAAGCGGATGTGTGAATGGGAGTAATGATTTTCCAAACGGTCGGTGTAGATATGAGATGTAATTCATTACGGGATACACGAGGGAAGACTTGAGGTGGGTTTGAGGTTGAGCTGCATCCAAGCACACTTCTCTCTCTTATTGGACTTGCTATAGTGTGTGCATGTGTGTGTGTGCGTGCACGTGTGTGTGTTTACGTAAATGTCCAGAGGGGCTGTTGTAGTTAATATGTCCAGGGTCAGGGCGATGGTGGGTTATGAAACTTAATTCTCCTCGTAAACTGTCTCATTTCCACCGTAACTTGCATCGAAGGAGGATGGTGGGAGAAAGTGAGTGAGCAGAGGAGGAATAAGGATGGAGGGAAAGGAACAAAAGACAGAATGAGGTAAGAAGGGAAAGAGGGAGGGGAGAGGAGAAGATTTAACAAAGAAGCAAGGAAACACCTAAGAAAGAAGATAAGGACGCTGAGATTGAAAGGGAAAAAAGAAACGGAAGTGAGTAAAAGGAAAATGGGAAAGACTGAGAAATGAAAGGGAAGGGAATAAGGGCGGGGTAATCAGGTTGGACTGACAACTGTGTGAACTCCAAATGAACTATTGCACACTATTACTAATGATAATGATTATTACTGGGAAAATGACTAAAACACTTTAAATAATGGTGGAAAAGTTTTATTTATGTATTTTAGAACCAGACAGCAGCAGGGCAGAAAGATAATTGAAGAATAGAAAAGAAGAGAGGGAGGGGAAAAGGAGCCTAAATCAAATGAGAATAAGGGTAGAAACAAGAATTAAAGAAGAAACTATAAAATAAAGCTCTAGTCACACCATACTGAATAAGGAAAGGATGATGTACGAAAAAAGAACATATAGGAACAAACATGCAACTAAAGCGATCATCAAGGACGCGAGAAAGGAAATGGAAGACAAGAAACAAGGAAAAACCTGAGATGTAGTAAAGATAGAAGCTGAAAATGAAAAAGGCAGAAAAGGTAGCAAGTGGGTGAATAAAGAAGGAGGAATCATATGTGATGGATGGAGGAATGCCAGCGTTAATCCGTGTGTGAGAGCTGTGGCTCAGTGTCAGGTATCTGCCTGTGAATGGGCCTGTGTCACTGCGGTATCACCACAACCGGGCCGGGGCGCAGTGAACGAATTGCAAAAGGAAGAAATGTGTTTATAGGTATAACAGAAGCAAGCAATCAAAGCAAGAAACTGATGCAAATAAGAAGGTGTGAAAAAAGCAGAAATAATGTTGGCCTGCGAGGCTGTCTGTCGCTCATCGCAGGGCTTCTGTGTCCTGAACACGAGCCAGTTTATGGATTTGTTTCTTTCCTGCGTCTCTCCGACTCTGATTCAGGCTGTTCAGGACATTTTTCTGCCTGGGGATTGTTGTGGCAATACCACAGCTGCACCAAAGTCACACAAACACATTTGGCTGCACAACAAAGTGTTGTTTAATTATTAGCATGACTGGAAAACTGGCTAAGAGACTTGATGACTTGTTTTGGTGAGTCCCCTTAGAGTCAGTTCTGTAAAGTTCTAGTGTCTTTCAGCTCACTGCTTTGCAACAGTACGTCTTAAACGTCCAAACCGCTATAATAGATTTCAATTGTTCCAGATTCCTGAGAATTCTGAAAGAAAAGCTGATTTTTTTAAAAACATTCAGCATGTAAAATATCAGTTATAAAATACTTTTAACACATCACATGTCACTCTTAAATTATATATGATTTAAGATTTTTGTCATAGATGTCTCATTGTCTCTTTCTCCTCATCTTCTTCATCTGCACCTCCACCTCTCCACCTCATCCTCTTCCTGCTCCCTTCAAGCCTCAACTCCTAACTGAAGTCAGGGCTCTAACACATGGTAAAGTGCGTAAACATGCTTATTTATTCCCCATATTGTCGCAATTACCAATTTTCAGCAGATCAGACATGTCCCCCCCGTTTCCAGACAGCGGACAAGAGCCGACTCGAAAAACAACAGCTGGTTATAAGCAGTATGCCAGCTAATGTTAGGATTAAGTGTCCTAAAATCATTGCTTCCCTCTGATAAACAGTTTGATTACACTCTCACATCATATCAGAATTTAATCGCTAAGTGTTTGACAACATTAGATCAATTTCAAAAAACATTTTAGTAATGATAGCTGAAAGTTCTGGAAATCCACAACAACTTATCTCAGCATTGCCGTCAGACAGAAGTGAGCTTCACCGACTCGACTTGTATAAGATTCCTTTCACAAAGTTTTACAGCCTTCTCCATATTAAAATAGTTGAGGACACTTCACACCCAGCATTGTGAGGTAAACAGTGATCTGACAGCTTACACTCATTAGATCAATGCAGAGCGTTTGAGGTCATTCCTAATGGTGCACAGATAGTGTTCACTCTTTTTTTTTTTTTTTTTTTTTCTTTTTTTTTTTTGGAAGTGACATCAGAAACAGCAGCATGTGACATCACGTGATGGCGGAGCTTCAGTTCATCCTTTGTCATCCTTTTCTTTTTTTTTTTTTTTTAATAGGACAGGGGGAAAGAATGAAAGAAAGAGGGGGAGAGGAAGAAAGAAAACCAAAGGGGAGAAGAGACGGTGAGAAGGGGGGGAAAAGAGAAAAAAACAAAAAACAAAAAAAAAAAACTCCTGGGTCACCTGTATGGAGAGAAAGAAAAACAAAAAAAAAACAGGGGAGACAGCAAACAACAAAGAGCAACATAATAATAGAGAAAACAAAGCACCATCACAATAAACTAGCTAGTCATAGATATCAATAGTTACTAAATAATAAACGATATTGTGCAGCACGCAAGATAGACAGCGCACAGTGTGCTTTGAGGCAGCAGCCAAGAAAGCTGTAGTCCGCATCTGTGAATACCCATGTGTACACCTGTGTGGATCAGCATGCTTGCATTCCAAAGGTTTCTCCATGTAATGATCTGCTAGAGAGTGTGGGGAGCCACAGCCCCGTCCTCTATGGTATCAAGCAGGTATGGAGGAGATCAAAACTCCAGACATCCAGAGGCCCCCAGAACACAAGAGACCAAGGAAGACCAACAGAGGGGCAGCCGCGCCACTGTCCCAGTAAGAGCTAAGGAGAGTCCCAGATGAGAGCTCATTCAGCAGCCGCGGAGCAGAAGCCAGGGGGAGTTGCAGTGACGCGCCCGTGAGCTCCGCCGGCAGCCAGCTGTGCCTGAGTGACCGAGCCCCAGGCCGAGAGGCCGGGGGCACCCCACCTCCAAAGTGGCCCGAGCGAGCCCCAATAAGCGGCCGCCAAGGAGTGAGCCGGTGTGTACCCGGACGCCCACCCCCAGATACAAAGAACCACCAACGCACTGATACCTGAGGGAGTCCGCCACCGGCAGGGGAAGTGGTGGTGGGTGGAGATAGGCCTCCAAACCTTGGAGGGCCCGAGATGTCCCCAGAGAGGTGGCGTCTGATACCCAACCTGACATATAGACACAGACATACAGGCACACACAGACACAAACATCCATTCCCACCCTCATGCTCTCATATGTACTTCACACTCAACCGACGTGGAGACAGACATAAAGGGACGCTGTATACACGATAGTGATTAGTGTTCACTCTAATCACATAGCATTACCTAGGAAAATCATCTCTATTGATTATATAATCATATCAGTGTGTGAATGTGTGCGTGAATGGGTGGATGACTGGATATGTAAAGCGCTTTGGGGTCCTTAGGGACTAGTAAAGCGCTATATAAATACAGGCCATTTACCATTTACCATTTACCATATCTATCTAATAGACTCCAGTTTGTTCATGTAAATCGAGCGTTCTCTTCACACACTGAGGTTAATTATGGAGTTCCACAGGGTTCCGTGCTAAGAACACTTCTGTTTATATTATGCGTGCTTCCTTTACTCAGTATCATCAGAAGGCATAGCATACATTTTCACTGCTATGCAGATGACACCCAACTTTATCTATCTGGGAAGCCAGATAACACACACCAATTAGTTAAACTGCAGGAACTTCTTAAAGATATAAAGACCTGGATGACCTCTAACTTTCTGCTTCTAGGTTTGATTTGAAAAATCTTTTAATGCTCCGCTGGGCCTTCACTGCAGGAAATGCATGCTCAGTTGGGTTAAGATCAGGTGACTGACTTGGCCATTCAAGCATATTCACCTTCTTAGCTTTAATAAACTCCTGAGTTGCTTTGGCTGTATGTTTTGGGTCATTGTCTATCTGTATTATGTATTATTTCCCCCCCAATAAATTTGACTGCATGTAGCTTGGCTGCCTCTGTCCTGTGTCACATCATCAGTAAACACTTTGTCCCAGTGCCACTGGTGTCCCAAGCCTTCACACCGCCTCCACCGTGTTTTACAGATGACGTGGTATGCTTTGGACCATGAGCTGTTCCACGCCTTCTCCACACTTTTTTTCTTGCCATCATTCTGGTAGAGGTTTATCTTGGTTTCATCAGTCCAGCGAATGTTTTTCCAGAACTGTGTCCAGCCTTTTTATTTTTGAGGCTAATGAGTGACTTGCATCTTACTGTGAACCCCCTGTATTTACTTTGGTAGACTTGGATATTGTTACGCCTACCTAGCTGAAACTCCTAAACCCTTAATTGAATTTAAATGCGTATACCCTCAACTGAAAGCTGGGACTCTACACATTGTGTTTATGTCCATTATATAACTATAGTTAGAATATGTTTCCGTAAACAGGTAAAAAACAAAACTAGTGTCAGTGTCAAATATATGTGGACCGAACTGCATCTTCTCTTCCTGCTGGAGAGATCATCCAGTGTAATTTCTGCCTTTATCAAAGTGTTTGGTGACCTAAGTAAAACTGATATGATTATCCTACAGGCTGCAAAACAGAAATGGACGTAACTAATTCCAGGTGAATTTAGTGTAAATTTACTTTGATCATTTTAACAGAGCTCATAAACATTATTTATCCACATTTTTGAATATAAATGAAAATTTTATCTTATTTAATTTTTACTTGTCAGTTATGTTGATGTTTGCTGGATAGTACATTTATAGAATTGCGTGTAAAGGATACTCAACTATAGGAGCTAATAAAGGAAGCAGTTTCCTTAGTATGCAGAGAATTTTGAGCAGCTCTTAATATGGCACCGACATATTTTTGGTCACTTTACTCTCGAACCTCCCTAAACAAAACTGACTTTTCAACCCTGAGTGTATGTTTGGGGGTGAAATGGGTTGTCATTGGGGATGTACTCTCTACAGTACTGTCATTGTCCCTCTCACAAAGTACTTATTTGTGCCCTGGTTGTGGTTTGTACCTTATAGACATCAGTAAAGCACCTCTGTTGACAATTTGGTACTGTAATGTAACAAACACAGTCATTTTACATAGGGTGAAAAACTGGGCACTCGTTTCATCATTTTATCCATTCACATGTGGAAATGATTGGTGATTTGTGTAGCACCTTCTCTGCTCACCTTCACCTTCTCTTACGATCAAATGTGTATCTATCTGTGAACTATACTTACCATACTGCCATATGGTAACGCTCCCGTCTGTACTACCATGGTCTACATATACAAGACAGAACAAAACTTGTGAGAATGCAAATTCTTTTCTTTTAACGTATATAGATTTAACTAGATGTTCAATAATTAGCCTTATGGTTTACATTTCTATAGATCGTACCCATAAGATCCGTTCTTACGGGTATATAGAAATTATATCATTTTATGTAGAAATTATATCATTTTAAACCACTGTGGACATCAGGACCAGCAGTAAACTGGTAAGATTAAGGGTTAAGTGCTGGGTCTGGATAAGGCACTGGGGGTGACAATGAAAAACTGGCTGTCCAGTCACAGAGTGAATAGTTTAATCTATTCATATTTATTCAGTTCAATTCAGTTCAGATTTATTTATATAGCACCAAATCACAACAACAGTCACATAAAGACATTTTTTATTGTAGGGTAAACCAACAATCAAATGACCCCCTATGAGCAAACACTTGGTGACAGCGGGAAGGAAAAACTCCCTTTTAACAGGAAGAAACCTGTGGGAAGGCCATCTGCCGTGCCTGGTAGAGGGTGGGGGGGAGTAAGGATATCAGATTATGAAATAAAATAAATAAAAGAACCTGGCATTCATTGGTCAACACAATGCATGCATATAACAGACAGATTAGAAAGTTAACTGAACAGTTGATTTGATATTTTGCAGTTAGGTAGCATCTTTTAAAGTAAAAAGTGGATTTGTCTCTGATTTAAAAAATATTTTTTTATTATCATTCACACTCATGATCTGCCAAACAAATGCACAGTCTGCTCGGGAGCTGTGTGTGTGTGTGGTACTAATTACAATTGCTCTGTCTACAAAACAGCTTCCTCATTTTTCACCTGCCTCACACCGACATTCCGACCTGACACGCACATCCAACCTTTTCACTCTTTCTCCCTTTCTCACCCCCTCTCGCTCATCTTATCTCATTCCTTCCTGTTCCTCTCTGATTGGTGTGTGTGTGTCTGTGTGTGTCTGTGTGTGTCTGTGATTTTATTGACACTTTACTGATGGAGAAATGTCCACATGATCCGCCTTCTGTCTCAGGTGTCCCTCAGCAACACTCACAACACATCAGTCATCCTAAAGCTGCCCTGCAGCACCAAAACACATTCTCACACACACACACACACACCACCAGTCATACACAACTGCACAGATAAAATCGCAAATCTTAACACAGACTCCACAGAACTCTTACCCACCCACACACTCCTTTACCAGCGCAATTCTACATCTGGGGGATGAAGTGGTGGTGGGGGTTTAACAAACTCACTCACACACACACAAAGCCTAAGGCACATCCTTTAGCCTGTAGTCTCCATCCTGGGTGGCAGGATTCAAGCACACACACACATAATCATGTTGGTGATGGAAGTGTCAGAACAGGGTGACAGATTAAACCCATTCTAGGAACAAGTCACAGGCTGGTAGGCACACTGAACTGGAATCAGCATAAAACTATTATCTGTGTGTACTGGTGTATGCGTGCATGTGGGGTGGTAATTCCATCCGAGACCCTCAGAGTGACCCCAAAACACATATTGACCACCACCCCCCGTGCCCCCCTCCCCCACCACTACTGCTCTCCCCGAGGCCGCACACAAGCCAAAACACACACCCGTCTAAGCCACACACAGTCACAGACATCAAATGACCTCCCAAGCATACACATGCAAACTAACCACACTCAGAGAAGGCGCATTTGGTAAAGGTGTTAGAATAACTTGCTAATTTAATACCATATATGCATTTGAAAACCACATAATTTTGTCATTTTTATTTTATTAATAACAAAATACTGATACAAGAGTATTCTTGCATCAGTACAAAAAATACATAAACCTCTGTCTCTGATATTTGTTTGGAATCGTGTCACGACATACATGTGTTGTTCAGCCTGAGTTAACTAGAACGCAAAGAGTGTGAAGGCCGTGTACTTAAGCACAGTAATAAAGGCAGAATGTAATTTAATTGCTAATCTGACAATGGCAAGCAGGTATAATTTGATTTACATTTTAATTTGAGAGAGTTTGATTTAGCCCTGTGACACACTGGCGACCTGACCAGGGTGTACCCCGCCTCTCGCCCTAAGACAGCTGGGATAGGCTCCAGCGCCCCCCGCGGCCCTGCCAAAGGATAAGTGGAAGCAAAGTGGGAAGGACAAAAAAAATTTTAACAGGAAAAATTTGCAGTATCCCCAGTAAAAATGTGAAATTCTTTTTTCACTGCTGCAGCTACTTGCTGATAGAGAAGAGAAGAGAAGAAACCATTTGGTCTGTTATCAGCATATTTTTGCACCATTAATGCTAAGTAGAAATAAAAGAAGAATGGGCTGAGATTGCCCAGGAAACGTGTGTGAGTTGCTGGAAACTACAAGAAATGACTGCAGGCTGTTTTCAAGCAAAAAGGATACACAATAAACTGTTACCATCAAAATAATAATTTTGACCCTGGTAGTTTTTAGTTGAGCTTTTTTTATGTGAAATCATTTTGTGTCTGTTTGCAAATTAAAATAATCTAATTATTCAGAATAAAACAAGGTGTGTTAAAAATCCCTCAGTCTGTTTAGCAGCATTTGGGAAATACTTTGGGAAAAAAATGAAGTTTTCATAGGGGGACTAGTAATTCTACCCTCATCTGTACTGAGTAAATGATCCCAAGGAACTACATCATTTGCATCTGTTTGTGTCCTCTGTATTCTCTGAGTTCATGAAGAGGAGAGGCCACCTCTTTGGTAAAGGTTTTGAAAAATAGTCAGAATGTCTTTATAGAGACAGAGAGGCCTTTGGTGCTGAACTCAGATTGGGGAGTGTCTGTGGTTACAGTGATAAACCTCTGTGCCGGGCTGTCTTCCCCACACTGAGATTTTAATCACTACTTGTTGATTCAAGCTATTGTGCTTTTAATCCCTGACACTTATACTGATAGCTTTGGTAAGCCGTGGTGCAGCCTCTGAGTCCAAGTGTGTGTGAACTGTTTTTGTTGGATGTGTGGTTAACTTAGTAAAGCTGACATGGAGCAAACTAGGAAAAAATGTTAATCCCATCTGAAATCTGCATGTGCTACGAGCTTCTACAAAAAATATAAAAAGTTCATGTTATTTTTACCTTTTTTAAATATAACAATACAGTTTCCAATTAAGAGACTTTGAGCATTTAAATAACATGCACGCTATGAAAAACTGCTTTGCTTATAGTAAATTGGCCTAAAGGTGCATTTACACAATGGTGGCCTGAGGGCGAACAAATCGTGAACTAGCAGCAGGCACTGGAGGTTGTGCTGGTGGTGGCTCCAACTTATACCTGAAAAACCCAAAACTTATTTCCAGGACACCTTCAGTGGTTTAGTCGGGCCTATTACTTGGGAGGTTAAAGCTGCAAAGTAGACAGAGTAAAAAATATGACAGCAAACAGTTCAGCTTTTTACTTTGCTGCAAGACCCAAAGTTCTGAAAAGTGCTGTGGTGGAGTTTTGCCACAGTAAGGGATACATGTAGATCTCTGATATCTCTAGAAACGAATCCATTACATGCGGCTAATTTGTATGAAAAGCACAAGTTACAAAACAAATCAGCTGGATTCACTGCAAATGGAAACAAAAGTCCGGAGTCAGCTGTGATCAGATCTGATCCTCTGCTTATCATCAGATAGCATGTGGAGCCACCCAGAGATTCCACACAAACCACATCTGCTCAGCATATGACCTCGCAGCCATGCCATACGGTCCTGTATGGCTGCCAGAGTCAGCAGGGCTCTGCTCTGATGCGCCTTTGCAGAGAAAAATGAGTCAACATGAAGAAGAAACACAAGACATGAGGGATGAGACTGAAGCAGCGGTATACAGGAAATAAGTGGGAAGACAACAGCACTGAGGCAGCTATAGCTTATTGATCTGTGGTGAATTTGTCTTGTGAGTTCATTGTGTTGTATGAATGTGTGCTTCGGTTATTTCTTCCAGATGATGAAATCTTATTGCCTGCCGATCAAGTGACTTACAAGGTGATTTGTGGTGACCTTACCAGCACTTATGTACCCAGCCTGCATCCTCTGTGCCGTCATTCTTACATCTTGGCTGACTTTCTCTCATCAAATAACCTGTAATCCCTTCATCATATTCAATCTGCCGACACTTTGACCTTGCAGAACAAATCATTTTGACAGTGGAGCGCTCGGGGGTTTAACCTGCTGGTGTCTGAGCCTGCTTACGCACACAAATGAATCCATGCATTCGCATCTCAAAGCGTGCATGCATTGTACACATTGTATTGTTTTGTATCTGTGTCGGAGCGGAAACAGGTCTCTCTTGCTGCCAGTAAAGTCCCATTAATCACCCATGCAGCCACAAGGCAGGCCAGGCCAAGCCAGTGAATCGAGCTGTATGCCTGTAACGCTAAACCACAATGCCTTACTGCATATGAGCATTGTCCATCCTCCATCGATCATGCATCTGGATCCCATTGTCTCATGCCCCGACATCAGACAGTCATCTGGAGCCCATGGAAGAAGAGAGAAGGAACAGAGGGGAAGAGGGGCACTCCGATTACTGGTAGAGTGATTAATCATAACCATATTGGAAGCAGGATGAGGCAATGACAGAGTTGGACCACAGGGCAGAATGATAATGGCTGCTCCTTTGGGTTTGGGGTGTCAGTGATACTGTAAGAATGATGAGCTGAGCCCAAAAGGTGAATGTTAGGCCTGCATTAGAAGTTAGAGGGTAAGACTTCAAATCTTCAGAGAAATGAGGGTGAATTAGCACTTTGCATTAGCAATCATAGTTCTGCTTTACATTAGTATAATCCACACTGGTAGACTTGCACACTCTTTCTGTGATTTTATAAAACCATAGATTCCACTTCCACATTAAGATCACTCCTTGTGCGCCATATCATTTGTTGCAGGGATCCTTGTCCTGCCTAGCACTGAACAGACCTGTCAAGGTGAAATATGAATTCAGCCTCTCCAAAACGGGGCAAGCATGCTAACCAATTAACTAGAGGATACGACTTATTACTAAAGGATACAGAGCCTACACATCCGTGGTCATTATTCTAGCCTTTCAGGAAGCGTAGCCCTCATGCAGTTTCTGCCCATGTTTCCATTTAAACAAGTATGATTTAATTTCCTTAAGCTAGGATGGTATACCACAAATATATCGTTTACAGTAAAATAGGAAAAGGGTCATGTGAAATGCTTAAATGTAATTTGAAATTGTTGAGTGGTTTTCACCATTTTGTGATTTAACCCTTTAAAACACAAGTTTCATACAGACCGCCTGGAATTACTTTGTAAATTTGTTTGTAAAATTAAAAAAAAATTCTCATCTTTCAGAAACCCTTTGAATTTTCTCTCTATGCCAAAATGGTTGAGGAGTTTCAGTAATGAGAAATGCACATGGTAAAATCCAATCTGATTTGGACAGTCGAAAAAGGGTTAACCTCTTAAGATTGTTAGTCGTAGGGTTAAGGTCACATTTATCCCTTTATATGGAATTTTCACCAGTTTGACACATTTAGATGTGAAGAAGAGGAACTGAGGGTCTGTGAGCACAAAATAGGAAAGGAGTCCAGACTAGGTGAACAAATAAATGTGGATAAATACACAAGGAGGGACAGTTAGTAAAAAACAGGTGAACTTGGATACTTATTAGAAAGTTGAAAGGAACAAAGGAGAGAAAAAACAAAATTATAACAAGGGGCTGTCTTTTAAAATAAAATGGGAGGTAAAGGAAAAGAAACATGAGAGTTGGCTCCAGCTCAGCAGATAGAGCAAGTCATTTACTGATCGGAGGTTTGGCTGTTCAATCCCTGAATTCAGTCTGAGTGTCAAAGGATCTCGAGGTGTTCCTGACGGGTTCATCGGAGTATGAATGTGTGTGAATGTTAAGCAGAAAACACTGTGATGTAGAAAAAAGCGCTTGTATCCATGTGTGTGTGAAACATGTTGTATATAGTAATTTGAGGGCTTCACAATAGAAAAACACTGTATAAGAACTAATTCATTCACAATGATTCAATGTAACAAATGTTAGATGGAGTCACCGGTAAAACCATGGACATATGAAATAATACGTTTTGAATAAATGGTTTAAAAAGCTAACTATCTTTGATATGTAACTAATATGTTACATATCAAGGTGCTGATGATGAGCGGTTCTGTGATGCTAGTTCGCACACATTCCTATATGCTTTTATCCACTGTGGTTAAAAAAAAGGAATGATATTAATCCAAGTGTAATTAAAGGCTTTGTGACTTGTAGTTTTGCATTACTCATTAAATATGCTAAAGTTATTATACAGCTGATTCTGATTGCTTTAGGTGGGAGGCACCCACTGACTTTACATGGAAGGACCCAAGTACAATTTTGCACTTGCAGGCACATGCAGCCTGCAAGTGCTTAAAAGGCAACACTTCCCTTTACGTTAAGCCAAAAGTAACACTTATTGGACTGCTGCTGATGTCTGAAGAATGAGAAGTTGATAGAGGAGAACAGGAAATGGTTCAGAAAAGTAAGGAGGTACAAAGTATATCTTTGGTTTTTGACAGAAAATATGGAGGGAGTTGAGACTGCATGAAGGGATGACTGACCTACTGTGAAGAAATTAAGTTAGCCAAGAAGTTGTTTTCCTTGTGTACTGTATTATAGAACTATACTCTATAGTCTACCTGTCAAAGACTTCGTGGAATATTTCTGAGGATCACATCAGGAAATACCTGCTGGGCGGCACCCACAGCTGTTTGTCTGTTCCTACTGTGTTTTCATAGAAATGACCTAAAACTGAAGCTCCACACTGTCCACCACTCGTAGTTCACCTCCCTACAGAGACAGCTCCGACACAGCAACTCCCATTAACTTCACCAGAATGCCTTTGGGCTTTAATCTCTAAATTCTTCCCAAGTTCACTCAGTGACAGTCCTCTTGAAACGTGGCAGGAGAGAGGAAGTGCTGCTGACAGGCAGAACATTTAAAAAAGAAAATCAATAAAAGTCTCTTGTGATTTTGGGTGAGCCTCTCCAGATTCTGGACACCACACAAAACTTTCAAATCCCCCCCAAATAAAAAAAATAAACTGTCTCCTTCTTTGCTTTCAGCCTCCACCTCTACTCACAACAACACCAGCCTGTGTTCAAAGGAATTCATTAAATGGATGGAGTGTGAATTATGACTGGTCTTCCAAAACCTCTTACCCTCTATCCCCGAGAGACCTTAAATAAGAGACAGCTCCAAAAAACTCTTCTTGCTTTAGTTTACAATCAAAGAATGTAATCTTAAATGAACACAAAGATATACTATTGAAAAACCTCCATTACCAAGGTTACCTACAAGTAAGAGATGTTGCTAGCTACAGTGCTAGTAACTGCTAAAGTTTATCATTTTGAAGCAACAATTGATACTAGAAATTACTTAAAGGAAGCCCACAGCAAGCTCAAACCAAATCATCAAGCAAGTTTGCTGTTATATACAGATTTTTCGCTTACTGTAACCAACATTTATATGGTTGTTTAATTATCAGTAGTCTCACAATAAAAGCCTACAAAATAAAACTGAATAACCCAAAATAATATGTTTGAAACCATGAAGTCAGTCGTAAGTAAAAAACATATGAAGCACACTGCAGGATCCTTAATTGCCAGAAACAATTACACTAGGCGGCTAATATGTACTTACATGTAAATGTGTTAATAATGTCTCTAAACACTTTCCTGTGATTTTTATGTTGGCTTGAAATAAAATAGCTCACTCTGCTGTTACTGCAGATTACTGCAACTTAATACAAATTCTGTATGAGTATCTCTTTCATAATTTCGAGAAGCAAAGTGTGAAATGGGCACGGTGGATTGGTGTGTCTGTTACATGTTTCCCGTGATACTGGGTTGAAATACCATGATCAGTTATGTCAAATGCTGTTATTAAATCCAAAAATAGAAGAACAGAGCATTCATCTACTTCTCTCTTCATTAATTGTCATTAGTTATTAACAGAGATGATTACTTTTTTCAAGTAACGAGTAAAGTAAGGGATTACTATTGCAAAAACGGTAATTAGATTACAGTTACTTTCCCGTAGGAACGCTGCGTTACTGCGTTACTAAAACCGTGATTTTTTGCGAGAATGTCTCACGACAGTGACGTAAGCGAGTGCGCCGTTGGTGACAACAGCTGTGTGCAGATCAACAGTGGATCATATATCGAGTGCAGGAGAGAGTATGAGCGTGCAGCGTTTAAAGCGTGGAAGTACTGACCTTACTTTGAGTTTGATTCCATAAAAAGTGACCAAAACATTAGCGTCCATCGTGCGTGGGAAGAAAACTTCTCTTTACAGCGAAAAAAACCCCTAAACTTCCGAGCAAGCACCGAGTGCGCAACGCCGTAATGGGAAATTCACAGAGAAACTCGTGGATTCTTCAACTGACCGCGGCACACCTGCACCAGGGTAAACCTCCGCCTACCCCACTCCTGCTTTACAGGTGAAAATAGAGCAACAGGACCGCTGAGTCTTTGACTTTATTTATTTTCTGCTGTGTTTTACTTGCATCTATTTGAAAGACTGAGTGTAAACACAAAAAATATTTTATTTTATGTGCTGGAATGTGCAGAAAATAGGTTTAATGTTGCTTATGTTTAATTTTTACTTGATGCATAAAGTTAAAAGATTAAAACTGATAAAACAAGTTAAAAAAAGAGACTTTTCCATTTGATTACATTTTGTATGATGGAGTATGCAGAAAAAGTAGAATTGGGCTGAAAGATCTATCGCTTTATCACCTCTTCAGGTTGTAAATCGTGTTTTTAAAAAGTAACTAAGTAACTAAGTAATTAATTACTTTTGAAAATAAGTAATCAGTAAAGTAACGGGATTACTTTTTTGGGGAAGTAATCAGTAATTAGTTACTGATTACTTTTTTCAAGTAACTTGACCAACACTGGTTATTAATCTCTGGCTCTCCTCCACAGCATGTCATTTATCCTATCTTATTTCTCTCACCCCAGCCAGTTGCAGCAGATGGCCACCCCTCCCTGAGCCTGGTTTTTCCTTCCCACTGTCGCCAAAGTGCTTGCTCATAGGGGGTCATATGATTGTTGGGTTTTCCTCTGTATGTATTGTTGTAGGTTCTAAGATAAGATAAGATAAGATAACCTTTATTAGTCCCACACGTGGGAAATTTGTTTTGTCACAGCAGGAAGTGGACAGTGCAAAAGTTATGACGCAAAAATTAGAATACAATAAGAATAAATACAGTACACAGCTGTACAGAATAGAATAAAATAATATACTATATACAGTAGAATAAAATAGAATAAAAATATACAATAAGATAAAAATAGAATACGAATGCTATATACAACTGAGTAAAAATACAACGATGCCAGAAAAGATTATTGCACTTAGTGTTATTGCACATGTGTGGATGTGTGTGTTTGTTCAGTTAAAGTCTTTGTTGTGGAGTCTGACAGCAGTGGGGAGGAAAGACCTGCGAAATCTCTCCGTCCCACACCGTGGGTGCCGCAGTCTCCCACTGAAGGAGCTGCTCAGTGCTGTCACAGTCTGCTGCATGGGGTGGGAGACGTTGTCCAACAGGGATGACAGCTTAGCCGCCATTCTCCTGTCACTCACCACCTCCACTGGGTCCAGAGGGCATCCTAGAACAGAGCTACCTTACAATATAAAGCGCATTGAGGCGACTGTTGTTGTGATTTGGCGCTGTATAAATAAAATTGAATTGAATTGAATTAGAAACTCTTAGAACAGTTTCAGTAGCATGCAGATGATAAAGCCCAGCCATAAAAACCTTCTGAGTAAATTCAGAGGAGGAAAAGAATCATAGCACCAGAGATTCCAGTCTAATCAAAAAGGACCAACAATATTTTCCAGCAACTCCTTGCTTCCAAAGCAACCGCAGCCTTGCCTGGACTTCAGCATTGCAGCACTCTTCCTCCATCTGTGTCCGCAGGAGCTCCGGCAGCACTGAGCACTAACATCATTGGCTAATATTGGATAAACGGAGGCAACCAAGAGCCTGAATCACCAAGACTTAAAAAAGTACCATGATTCCCCATAGAAAGCTGAGGTGTTTGACAGAACCTGTCAGTCATACATCCAGTGAGCAGCAAGACCATCATAGACCAGTGAGCACACATTATCAACACAAAGACAGCAGCTAGCAACCAGTTTGGCAAAGCCAAACACAGGCACAATCTTGAGTAAGGGGGACTATTGCCTATTAAATGTAATGACCGAACAAATACTTTCATGTAGCAAGTACGTTGCTATTGTTTCGTTATTGACATCAGTCTTATTCAGGCCTAAGCCCCAGTATCTGTCAATAATTATGACTAAGTTCCTGTAAGTTCAGGGTCTTTTTTTATGCATCTGCAAACAGGGTCAGTTCTGCCTGGTCATGGTCGCAAAGGTCATCTTCATATCTTTGTTCTTCTGTCCAGCTGCTAGTTCGTTTTCTCTATTCGTTTGAGCACAACAATTGCGTTAAACCCTGGACTGTGAGCCACAACACCAGCAAGTCTAAACAAAGTACTCTCCACCACTTGGTGAGAATTTGGCTTTGTTTTGACCCAACTAACAACGTATACCCTGCAAGTTTGAGCTAAATATCAATTGCAGACTAAACAATGTGAAATCAGTCATCAAGTGAAATCAAAAGAGGGTAGTGGCCAGACATGAAGTGCTCTGAACGCTGACATGGACTAAACATAAAATTCTTCTGGGCTTTTCCTGGATTTACTTCCTCTGACCAGACACATGCAGCCAGTAAATGGAAAGACTGTATTTTTTATTGAAATGAAACCAAACTGAAGGAAAGCATTAGCAAGTTTCCCCAATTCATCATTTACCTAACAGGCATAAAACATTTGAAAACAACCTTAGATGAGTTGATTTACATGTGTAGAGGTCAAGGTGGCCAATAATTTTATTTACTGATAAGATCTAATATTATTCCAACGTGTTGGCAGTTTGATGTACCAAGAGCAAACCGGACATTTCAGTTGTAGCCTGGATCAGAGCAGGTTCTCAAAAAATATGAACAGATGAGCAGAACAGATGAACATCAAACATTTTGTGCTATCTTTGATCTGTGGATTAAAGTAATTGATGCTGAGTTTTATGGGATGGGCTGTGTTCAGTGTATGGAATATGTTCTCCGGCTGTGTGAGGCTTTGCCCGTAAGAATCTGGATGACTCATTACAACCCCACCACCCCACCCCTCAACCTTCACCGTCCAACCCCCATCAAACTCTCCAGTCAGACACCCCGAATCCTTCTCTGGCACCTCTCCTTCTTCCCCGTTCAGGGTGATAAGCCCCAATTATGAGTGCCCTCGTCCAGAGTTCACATGCGCACACACATGCAAAACTACATATAAGTTAAAAAGTATACACACACACATACACAGAGAGGTCTAGCAGTCAGGTGCTCCAGACAGCATTCCCACGTATGATTAGGCTTAGTGAGCCATCTCCTCTCTCCAACCTGTCGCCAGTAGCTCTGCTTGGCCTTAACACCCAGCCAGGCGGCTATGCAACACCACTGTCTGTGTCCATGCGAGATAGTGTGTGTGTGTGTGTGTGTGTAAGTATGCATCCCCAAATCCAGGCCCCGTGTGTGTTGAATTTCTCTTTCACATACAGCTACGCAGTGTGTGCGAGAGAGAGTGTGTCTGCTGTCTGCAGCCCCTAAAGCTGTGTGGATTAGTGACAGGACCTCACCAGAGCATGACAAGGCTTTTGTCTCTGGAGCCCAGTGGTTTCATGGTAGAGCATATTCGTGTGTGTGTGTGTGTGTGTGTGTGTGTGTGTGTGTGTGTGTGTGTGTGTGTGTGTGTGTTGCCATGTGTGAGTGCATCTGAAAGTATGTACCAGAAGAGTTATTTGTTATTTTGATTTCCCGGCTTTTATTTCTTAATCATAGTCTGGAGATGGCTCAGCAGAAGAGGTGAATAAGGCATGCTTATCATTGTATGTGTGTCTTTGGGTAATCATACTGTACTGGTGTCTTGCTTTGCTGGAGCTGCAGTGTCTCCAGCAGTCATTCCACAGGACCTCAACCCAGCTTCTCCACACCTGACAAAATGATAAATTCTCATTGGATCAGTATAAAAAGATGTACTAGCAGGATCTTTCAAGCAGATCACTTCCATCCACTAATAGATCATCAGTCGACCCCTCAGCCAGTCAGTTGACCCTTTAAGAAACAGGGTATTTTATGATTTAACCTCCTAGGACCTGGCGTCCACATGTGTGGACATCACATTTTGGGTTATTTAGACCAAAATACTCAATTTTGCTCTACAAGGGCCTGATATCCACTCACAAGGACATTATACTGCTACTGTTCTATCAAAATTTTAAACGAATATCCTCATATTTGGCTCTTATTTTCCTTAAAAACAAAAATAAGGTAAAAAAAAATCTGGTAATTCTTTGTTTTTACATTCATTGGGCCCCAATCAGCCCAAATATCAAAGAGAAATTAAAAATGCATGCCGTGGAAGAGTTCGGGTCTTAGGAGGTTAAGACTTTATGATAAGGTTCTGAGGTTAGCTATAGATAGAAAAGTTAGCACGAGACGTAAAAAAAAAAGTGCACTTTGAGCACAACCTTTGGACTGTGGAGTTGTTGAAAAGTCCAAAACTGTGGTGTAGCCAATATCTTGTTAATTTTGGCCTGGGATTCAGTTGTATTTATAGACTACGGATAAGATAAGAAGAAGATTAGACTCCAGAGGTCTAATAAGCTCACTTTTTCTCATTTCCACCCTAATTAGCAAAAAAAGCCTTAATTCAGCTTTTTTTTTTTTTTTTTTGTAGTTCAACCACAGTGGGGTTGGGAGAGGAGATAATATTCATGATATTTACCAGTCTTTTCAGGCGTGGTTATGCCAGCAAATTCACTATGACTGTGCAATGCTCAGAGAAATTGTAAAAAATCACGAGCAACATCTCAAACTCTGCAGGTCTTGGTTCGCATGTTAAATTACTTTACAGCACACTTAGAAAAACCCTGAACAAGTATGGTCTGTTTGGAAAAGTTGCCAGGAGAAGCCCTCTTCCATCTTTTCAAAGTTATATCTGAGCAAACCATAAAACCGAAGACTGAAAAGCAAACTCAACATATCAGCAAAAACAACTCATATTAACAATTAAATTCAGTTTTATTTATACAGCACCAAATCACAACAACAGTCAACAGTCGAGGTGCTTTATATTGTAAGGTAGACCCTACAATAACACATACAGAGAAAACCCAACAATCATATGAGCCCCTATGAGAAAGCACTTTGGAAACAGTAGGAATGAAAAGAAATCCCTTTTAATAGGAAGAAACCTCCGGCAGAACCAAGCTCAGGGAGGGGCGGGGCCATCTGCTGCGACTGGTAAGGATGAGAGAAGGAAGACAGAACAAAAGACATGCTGTGGATTACACGCTAGCATGGTGGTGGAGATGTGGTGATTTGGGCTTGTTTTGCGGCCACAGGACATGGACATCAGCCACTTAGTCGAACACGAAATCTTCTTCTTTACCAAATGACTCCAGCGTCAAATGTGAAGTCATCGGTCTAACAGCTAAAGCTTGGCTGAAACTGAGTCACACAACAGGAGAATGATTACGGTGTCAAATCTAAAACAGACTGGCTGAAAAATAAAAGGACCACTGGGCTGCAATGGCCATTTGATAGTCCAGACCTGGTTGACTGGTTGTGGGCTTACACAGATGTAGTTTTGGTTTCTTTGGATAGTTTCCCACCTTTTCAAAAATGCACAGTGGATGATTTCTTTGTATACCCATATTTTGATAAATTTATACACCAGTGAATAGAGATTCTAGAATTTTATTAATCTGTTATTTAACTGTTTTTAATGAAAATGTGTGTCTGAGCTTTGCACCCATACAGTATATACGCTGTATGTGTTTGCTAACCAGGGTTGTTAGTGTTAGCCGTCATCAACAAGTCTTGGCAAACTCGTATAAATATGCCAACTTCTGGCTCCAAACAAGAGAGAGAGAGAGTGAAACACTGAAGCTGACACTTTAAAATGCTGAGTCTGAAACCAGTGGGTGGCATCCAGCTTTGCTTTCAGTCTATGGTTTCCATCTATGACTCCTGTTTGAGCATACCAGCAGCAGGATATGATCCACAGGTAAACCGTTGAATAGAATTACCACTGAAAACTGAAAACTAGCCTTTTTATCATAATGTTGTGAAGACTTTGACATAAAAACAATAAATTCTGGGTTAGTTTAGGAAAACTGAGGTTTGAGGAACACTGTTGTCATAATTGCAATAATAAACCAGCATACATTTCTGTGGGTTTATTATCCAATCTGTAAATATTTTTCAGACTTTGATAATAAAATGGACCCTGTGAAAAAATTATAATCATCACTTAGTTCCATGATACTGTTTGAACTATAGGGGCCATTTTTTGCAAAAGAATGCAGAGGTAACATTTTATGGTTTTTATTTGTTTCAAAATTCAAATTCAAATTTTATTTGTCACGTACACAGTCATACACAGTACGATATGCAGTGAAATGCTTAGACAACTGCTCGTGACCTAAAGAAAACAAAAAAGGAAAAGGCTATGAATAAGATAGGAAATAAATATGAAAAATTAAAAAGGGTAAATTTAACTAGGAAGGAATAAAATATAAATTAAGGTTAAAAATTAAATAACTGTACAACACAAATTAGAATGAAGGGTATATTTAACTGGGAAAGAATAAGATAAAATATATAAATTAAAGTTGGAAAATAAAATAACTGTACAACAAAATACACAATACACAGTATAGAACTATATAAGAATGTATGAAGAAATATAAATAAATAAATAAATAAATAAATAAATAAATAAATAAATATATACACAATAACAGCAGCTGTACAAGTATTAACTGGAAACGAAGAATATAGTGACCAGTTTTGTTGTCATATCTAGAATTTTTTTTTAATAAGCTGGCTATCTGACAAAAAAAAAAGCAGCAACATCTTGCCTCCCAATCAAAAAAAGGAAATCCAGGGAGATTGATAATGGCAAAACATCAAAAGCATTTTAACCTCTGCAGACTATTTATATGACCGCTCTCATACCCAGGTCTCACTGCCCCTTCCCTGTAAAACCACAGCAGTGCCTCCCATTGCTGTCTAGTGACTGCTGTACCTATGACTTTATCCCCTGCTGGTCAATGTACATACCAAATCTAAGTGTGTGTGTTTTCCTGTTTTCCACACTGCTAGAGCTCCAACCCTATTGTCCCTTGGGGGTCGTGCTCGTGTGACGGTGTGTGGTGGTGATTGGGGTTCATGGGGCTGAAGCTGTGGTTTTCCGTGGAACTGAAATTCCAACTGGAAATACCAGAGCTTTGACCTCACACAGAAAAGATCTCCCAGTCCAAATCCCTGTCTGCCATCTGATAGTCCAACACTGAGACACACGGTGGTGTACAGGGGAAAACCTAAGAGACTAGTTGGAACTAGGAAATGTTGGGACACAAGATTTGGTTTCACAGAAGTAGTCTTAAAACATACAAGTTGACACTGAACAATAAAATAAACGGACAATAAATAAATGAAAAAATCTGGGCAAAAAAAAAGAGGGAGACAAAAAACAGAAGATTACAGTCAAAATAAATAACTTCAAAATTCTTGTGGACATGTTATGCTTTAAATAATTAAGCTATAATCCTTTTCCATTTTTAGAAACAGTCTTTACTCATCATACATGTCTGGCAGTCTTTCACGGCTCCATCTAATCCATTTGCTTCAAGTCTATTAACACCATGAGTCCATGCTAGGTTGTGCTTAGCTATGAGCAACAACTCAAAAGTTTTAAAAAAAAGTATTTTGTTTTCTTTTAGCCAATGAGAAACACAGCACAGAAAAGTCAAGGTTCTAACTGGGAGGGCAGCTGAAACACGCGTGCTTAACGTGATCAGAGGTACAGACACAAAGAAGTCAGCTAAAGCAGAATAACAACATGAAAATGAGCAGTTAGATTTCCCTTTGAATAAATGTTAACATTTGAGTAAGAGGGTGAGACATTTGCTGAAGACTTTCCATTTGGTTTCAGTGAATTTTAATTCTAATCATTCATTATTTTCATCAAGCTTTTATTCCAACTACTGCAAGAGCATTGATTGATTGATAGTAGGCCTTCTAAGTATTTCTCTAAGTATTTTCTTCTAAGTATTTTGGTGTACACAAAAAGCTGGACAGCTTTTGTTTGAAGGTTTGGGTAAATATTAGTTCATTCAAGTTTTGTTTATAATTTTTAGCTGCCCACAATAAAATAGCAAACTATCTACAGCTCTGGCTCTGTGTCGCCATGGGTTAACTTGACAAGAAGTGTAATGTCTCCATGCACCAGGCTCATTTGTTATTGCAACAATAGTCCTTATAAAATCCTCATGAATCCTGTTCTTTAATGTGCCTAAAGATTTCTACCTGGTTAGTGACAAAGGTGGGCACATGAGAAGTAGTGTAGACACACGTTTAATATTTTGTGTGTGTTTGCAAATTCTATACACCTCTGCAAACTACAGGGTGGGCCATTTATTATAGATACACCGTAATAAAATGGGAATGGTTGGTGATATTAAAGTCCTGTTTGTGGCACATTAGTATATGTGAGGGGGCAAACTGCTCAAGATGGGTGGTGACCATGGTGGCCATTTAGAAGTCGGCCATCTTGGATACAACTTTTGTTTTTTCAATAGGAAGAGGGCCATGTGACAGATCAAACTTATTGGTAATGTCACAAGAAAAACAATGGTGTGCTTGGTTTCAACGTAACTTTATTCTTTCATGAGTTATTTACAAGTTTCTGACCACTTGTAAAATGTGTTCAATGTGCTGCCCATTGTGTTGGATTGTCAGTGCAACCCTCTTCTCACACTCTTCACACACTGATAGCAACACCGCAGGAGAAATGCCAGCACAGGCATCCAGTATCCGTAGTTTCAGGTGCTGCACATCTCGTATCTTCACACCATAGACAATTGCCTTCAGATGACCCCAAAGATAAAAGTCTAAGGGGGTCAGATCGGGAGACCTTGGGGGCCATTCAACTGGCCCACGACGACCAATCCACTTTCCAGGAAACTGTTCATCTAGGAATGCTCGGACCTGGCACCCATAATGTGGTGGTGCACCATCTTGCTGGAAAAACTCAGGGAACGTGCCAGCTTCAGTGCACAAAGAGGGAAACACATCATCACGTAGCAATTTCAAATATCCAGTGGCCTTGAGGTTTCCATTGATGAAGAATGGACCCACTATCGTTGTACCCCATATACCACACCAAACCATCACTTTTGTTGTTCCAACAGTCTTGGAGGGATCCATCCAATGTGGGTTAGTGTCAGACCAATAGCGGTGGTTTTGTTTGTTAACTTCACCATTCACATAAAAGTTTGCCTCATCACTGAACAAAATCTTCTGCGTGAACTGAGGGTCCTGTTCCTATTTTTGTTTTGCCCATTCTGCAAATTCTGTGCACCGATCTGGGTCATCCTCGTTGAGATGCTGCAGTAGCTGGAGTTTGTGAGTAGCTAATATCCGCCGAAGGGATGTTCGACTAATGCCACTCTCCAGTGACATGCGGCGAGTGCTACGCTGTGGGCTCTTGCTGAATGAAGCTAGGACAGCCACTGATGTTTCTTCATTAGTGACAGTTTTCTTGCGTCCACGTTTTGGCAAATCCAACACTGAACCAGTTTCACGAAACTTAGCAAGCAGTTTGCTAACTGTAGCATGGGAGATGGGTGGTGTCGTAAGGTGTCTTGCATTGAAATCTGCTGCAATGACCCGGTTACTGCATTCACCAGATATCAACACAATTTCGATCCGCTCATCACGTGTTAACCTCTTCGACATGCCAATGGCTGTGAACAAAGAGAAACTTGTAAATAACTCATGAAAGAATAACGTTACGTTGAACCCAAGCACACCATTGTTTTTCTTGTGACATTACCAATAAGTTTGATGTGTCACATGGCCCTCTTCCTACTGAAAAAACAAAAGTTGTATCCAAGATGGCTGACTTCTAAATGGCCACCATGGTCACCACCCATCTTGAGGAGTTTGCCCCTCACATATACTAATGTGCCAAAAACAGGACTTTAATATCACCAACCGTTCCCATTTTATTACGGTGTATCTATATAAATGGCCCACCCTGTATAGCCTGGGCATCATTAAAGGAGGATGTTAGTGGTAAATCCCTGAAGGCACTCAGCCTTCACAGTAACAGCGAGAGGTGAAGCCATTCAGCGCCCTCAGAAAACAGAGGAATGAACCAAATTAAATTCAGCTGTGAGTGTGTCTCTCTACGTGTGAGTGTGTGTGTCAACACATGGGCCAAAATGACACTGAGCTGGACGGGAAAGGGAAACACTCAGCAAGAGCAAAGCTCAGCAGCCTGGAGAGGTTGGTTGTTGTTGTTTTCACACTGGTGCTGTGGTTAATGCCTTAAATATTTGAGAAATCTTCATGGTTGAAAGCAGCTATCTGGTTTCCTGTTGTCTCATGGCTCCAACAAGGTAGATGAAGATGACCAAGAATCTTTTCCAGGAACTTGAGAAAACTCTTAGGGTCTTTTAGTTAAAAGTTAAAATAGCAACCAGATAATTAGGTGTAGGGTTCGGTCGCATTATTCTCATATTTAAGAACCACAGCTTCCAAAACTCAACTATCTACCATGCATTTCTTTTACCTTACAACTCTGCTGTTTGATGATTTTTATCTGAGTATGTCACGAAGGTGAAAAGGGGTAGAAGTGAATCTAAACCCTTTAATAAGTGATTAGTTGTATATTAAAAGGTGAAGATTGTGTTATATGGCATCTGTTTCATGTGTAGTACTCTCAAAGTCCTTCCAGATGTCTGTCTCTGCAAAAATGGTCAACAAACCTTGAAATATCATCTTCAGTCCATGTTGAAAAATCTTTCAGAATGGTTTATCGTGATTACAAGCAAAGCAATCAGTGACAAAACTAGTGAAACCATGTGGGTGAGGAACAAGTCACAGTTTATTCGTGACAAATCTGTAACCGCCATGAGTTTGTCATTCGCCAACACACTCAGCTCTGACGTTGCTCAACTTCTGTGAATTCTAAGGAGACGAGGAATGAATTGGTGAGGAAAAGCTTGTGTGAGGGTCAAGTTCACTGAATGTTAACTTGAGTAGAATCAGAATCAGAATACTTTATTGATCCCTAGGGGAAACTATGTGTAGTTTATGAATTTCTTCACAGATAAAATGTTAACCATAAGAGAGAAAAACATCCACAGCCGTCCAACAGATGTGTCATTAAGGACAGCAATGTTAATTACTGCTGATATTTCCTTTCTCTCCAATTTATCCAAGTCTGCCAAGGAAATGAGGACACACTTGGTATTAAAGGAACTGCAGTGCAGTGGACTGGATTCTATTTATGTGATAGATTCCATTTCATGCATATAAAGGGGAATCTTCTTTACACACAAAAGTTAGTCCCGGCGTTCCACAGGGTTCTGAGCTGGGACCAGTGCTTTTTACATTATACATGGTTCCCTTAGGTATTAGAAAACACTGCATGCATTATATCCATGAAGCCTTATGACACAACTAGTTTAAACTATACGCATGTCTTAAAGACCCAAAGGCCTAGATGACCTCTATTTCCTTCTTCTAAATTCAGAAAAAAAAGACCCTTGTACGCCAGCTTAAAAATCTTAGAAATATAATATCTAAACAGATACTTACTTCAAATGGTATTACCTTAGCCCCCAATAACATTGTGAGAAATCTTGGAGTAATTTTTCATTGGCAGACACATTAAACAAATATGTAGGACTGCTTTCATTCATCTGCCCAATATCTCTAAGAGTAGAAACATGCTGAAAAGCTAGTTCCTGCATTTATTACTTCAAGGCTAAATCAATAATGTAAATCAATATTACCATCTTACTCTGAAAGATCACTGAAAAGCATTTAGTTAAATCAGAGTGCTGCAGCAAGAGTACTAACAAGGACAAAAAAGACATAGCTTATCAGAATCAGAATCAGAAAGGGTTTTATTGCCAAATGTTGAGCGGGTTTACAACATTAGGAAATTGCTGCGGTGCTTCAGTGCAAACATACTGTTATAAATTAAGCTTAAATAGACATGAAAATAAAAATGTGAATAAGAATTAAAAGTGCTAAGTAGATAGATAGATATATACATGATATATACATGAGTGCAGGTGGTGATCAGTGCCAAACATGGAATGATGCAGTGAACACAGCGTAGGGTCATGTGTTAGTGGCGGGGACAGTCATATGGTTATTGTTCATGTGTCCAACAGCAGAGGGGAAGAAACTGTTCTTATAGCGAGAGGTTCTGGTGCGAATGGACCGGAGCCTCCTGCCTGAGGGGAGCAGGTCAAACAGACTGTGTCCAGGGTGAGAAGGGTCAGCTGAGATCCGAGCTGCACGCCACAGTGTCCTGGAGGTGTATAGGTCCTGCAGAGATGGGAGTCTGCAGCCAATCACCTTCTCAGCAGAGCGCACAACACGCTGCAGTCTCTGTTTGTCCCTGATAGTGGCTCCAGCGTACCACACGGTGATGGAGGAGGTGAGGATGGACTCGATGATTGCAGTGTAGAATTGCATCATCGTCGATGTTGGCAGGTTGAATTTCTTCAGCTGCCTCAGGAAGTACATCCTCTGCTGGGCTTTCTTAATGACAGAGGTGATGGTGGGCTCCCACTTCAGGTCCTGGGTGATGGTGGTACCCAGGAAGCGGAATGAGTCCACAGAGGTGATGGGGGTGTCAGTCAGGATGATGGGGGGGAGTGGGGCTGTGTGCTTCCTGAAGTCCACAATAATCTCCACTGTCTTCTGGGCATTCAGCACCAGGTTGTTGCGGCTGCACCAGGACACCAGACGTTCAACCTCCCTCCTGTAGGCAGACTCATCCCCGTCCGAGATGAGCCCAATAACGGTGGTGTCATCTGCAAACTTGATTAGCTTGACAGACTGGTGGGTGGAGGTGCAGCAGTTAGTATACAGGGAGAGAGCAGGGGAGAAAGAACACAGCCCTGAGGGGAGCCGGTGCTGATGGTCCGGGAGTCCGAGACATTCTTTCCCAGCCTCACATGCTGCTTCCTGTCCGTCAGGAAGTCAGTGATCCACCGGCAGATGGGATCAGGCACATTCATCTGGGAAAGCTTGCCTCGGAGATGGTCTGGAAGGATGGTGTTGAAGGCAGAGCTGAAGTCCACAAACAGGATCCTGGCGTAGGTTCCTGGGGAGTCCAGATGCTGCAGGATGAAGTGTAGGGCCATGTTGATGGCGTCGTCTACCGACCTGTTGGCTCTGTATGCAAACTGCAGGGGGTCCAGGAGGGGGGCCGTGAGGGTCTTGAGATAGGAGAGAACCAGGCGCTCAAAAGACTTCATGACCACAGATGTCAGAGCCACGGGTCTGTAGTCATTTAGTCCAGTGATCCTAGGTTTCTTGGGGACAGGGATTATGGTAGAGGACTTGAAGCAGGCAGGCACATGACATGCCTGCAGTGAGGAGTTGAAAATGCCAGAAAACACTGGGGCCAGCTCGTTTGCACAGTGTCTGAGGGTGGCAGGAGACACACCGTCTGGGCCGGGAGCTTTTCGAGCATTCAGACTCTTAAACTGCTTCCTCACATCTGCTTCATGAATATGAAGAGTTGTGGTGGGAGGAGGTGGTGTGAAATCCTCTTTTGTGTGGGGTGAGGAGGGGGATGTTGTAGGTGAAGTGTTTGAAGGTGGTGATGGCTCTGTGGAGGGGGGAGAGGTGGGGGAATGAGTGTCCAAAGTGTCTCTATTGTTGGGGCCGTTGGAGGTGTGAAGGCTGCCTGATGGCTCGTCAAAACGGCAGTAAAAGTCGTTAAGGGTGTTGGCCAAGAGCAAGTCATCAGTGGAGTGGGGGGTTTTAGGCTTGTAGTTTGTGATATTCCTAAAACCTTTCCACACAGAGGCCGAGTCATTCTCTGAGATCTGCTGCTGCATCTTCTCAGAGTGCTGATGTTTAGCAACGTCCACTTCTTTAGTGAACCTGTACTTGGCCTCTCTGTAGCAGTCCCTGTCTCCGCTTCTGAATGCCTTTCTCTTTTCCAGCCACAGCTTTTTGAGTTTAGGAGTAAACCAGGGTTTGTCATTGTTATAACTCACCCTGGTGCGTGATGGCACAATGCTGTCCTCACAGAAGTGGATATAGGAGGTGACGGTGTCCGTAAACTCGTCCAAGCTGTTAGAAGCAGCCTTCATTGTGTCCCAGTCTGTAGACTCCAAACACGTGCGAAGCTCCTCCACAGCCTCGTTGCTCCACAGTTTTTTGGTCCTCACGACAGGTTTGGAGAGCTTCAGCCTCTGTCTGTACGCGGGGATTAGGTGGATCATGACGTGGTCAGAAAGTCCGAGTGAAGCGCGGGGCACCGCGCGATAGGCCCCGCTGATCGTGCTGTAACAGTGGTCTAATGTCCTCTCCTCTCTGGTCGGGCATTTAATATACTGCTTGTATTTGGGAAGCTCATGGCTCAGATTGGCTTTGTTAAAGTCCCCAAGAGCAATGATGAGAGAGTCCGGGAATGTCCGCTCCATGTGCAGTATCTGCTCCGCAAGTGCGCACTGAGCTGCCTGCGCATCCGCATCTGCCGGGATGTAAACAGCGGCCAGGATGAATGAAGCAAACTCCCGCGGAGAGTAAAACGGTTTGCAGTGAATAAAAAGGTATTCCAGAGAGGAAGAGCAGTGCTGAGCAATCACTGTTACATCTGTGCACCAGCCACTATTAATGTAGAAGCAGACACCTCCACCTTTGGTCTTACCAGAGAGAGAGGCCTGCCGGTCCGCGCGCAGCAGATGAAAGCCCTCCAGCTTGAGCGCGCAGTCCGGGATGTCCTCACAGAGCCACGACTCCGTAAAACATAAGACACAGGAGGAGGCAAAGTCTCTGTTCATGCTTCTCATCAGGGCCAGCTCGTCTATTTTATTCCTGAGTGAGCGTACATTGGAAAGGAAGATCCCAGGAAGAGCAGTTTGCAGTCCACGTCTCCTCAGACGCACGAGTGCGCCGGCTCGCTTACCTCTCTTTCGGCGTCTCACTTTCCTGATCAGAGTCTGCAGTAAATCTGCCGCAGATGCGACAAATATTGGAAGTAAATCCACAGGTGTTGTAGTCCTGTAGTTAAGAAGCTCTTCTCTGGTGTAAGAATATCCAGAGGAGTGCCCAGACACAGAAGTTATGCACAAAAACAAAACAGAAGTAACGCACGGAAGCACCAGGGCATCCATACGCGGCGCCATCTTGGATCAGAAAGATCTGTCCCACATTAGCTTCAACTAAGTGGCTCCCTGTTAAATTGTATTTAAAACACTTCTCCTCACATAGGTGAATAATCAGGTCCTTATCTTAAAGACCTCGTAGTACTGTATTATCCTAACCGAGTACCTGACTCTCTGGCTTACAGTACTTGTGGTTCCTAGAGTTTTGAAAAGTAGAACAGCAGTCAGAGCCTTCAGCTTTCAAACTACTGTGGATCCAGTCAGTTTGGAATTGAGAGACCAGCATTCTCATTAGCCTTTAAATGTTCCTTTAGATAAAGTTTATACTAGTATATAGTATAGGATTGGAGGTAATCTTACACTATCCTTTAGTTATGCTGCAGTAGGCTGCTGGGGGCCTCCCATGATGCCCTGAGCATTTCTTCTTCACTCACCGTTTTTAATAACTTGTGTTTTTAAACTCCATTACTGTATTTTTTTATTAGCAATTATTGAACTGTGGTTCTCTGTCTTATACTTTGCCCTTTTTTCTTGTCTCTTTCTGCTCTCTTCTCTCTCCCTTCACCCCCAACTGGTCGAGGAAGAGGACTTCCCCTCTCTGATCCTGGTTCTGCTGGAGGTTTCTTCCTGCTAAAAGGGAGTTTTTCCTTCCTACTGTCCCCGAGTGTTTGCTCATACAGAGTTATTTGATTGTTGTTGTTTTTTTCTCTGTTAGTGTATGGTTTACCCTACAAATATAAAGTGTCTTGATGTGACTCATAGGGGGTTATGCAGTTGTTGGGTTTCTTTCTGATTTTGCAAAGTCTTTACAATATCAAATGCTTTGAGGTGACCTTTGTGATTGAATTGAATGTCACACCACTAAAAGCAAATTCGTGAAGTTTCGGGAACTGCTAGGCCTCGAGCAGGGACTTTTTAGGTGGAAAAACAATCTTCCCGGAACTTAATTTATATCCTGGTTCCTTTGCCTGATGGTTAAAATTAGTTCTTCAAAATATCCCTATTGGCATGCATACTGTACTCGCTATTACTTGGGCCGAGGCCAAAGCCACTCCTGTCAACCTGTGCATGGAGACCGAAACTTTTGGTGCTGACAGACAGGCCTTTTGGACACATACAAATCAAGTTTTTCCTCACTTGCTTCCCGCTAGCGAGGAAACTGTTTGCTTCTGAGTGACGCTGAGAAATAAACACATGCATAGTTGTGGTTTCTGTCACTAAAAACAGAGGAAGTCACAGCCAGTAAATGTGGGGAAAGAGAGCGCCAACAAACGCTAAAGTCAGCACCCATGTAGTCAACACCTCGAGGGCCCATCTCTCTGACTCTCACTCCCTCTTTTTCACTCATTACTGAATAATACTTTGTGTGTGAGAGAGAGGGAGGGAGAGAGAGTGTGTTATGTGTGCCCCTCACACAGCGTCAGCCCACTGTGGTAAACACTTTAATTTAATCATTAATTAAAGTGGGTTGACCCCTATCAGTAATGGTTCGGGGGTAAATCATCAAAACAAAACTTATCAGCCTCATTTTACCATCACATCATTGACCAAACATCTTTAATCATGCACTTATTGATTTGACTAAATCATTGCTTGAGTCTAATTTTAGTTTGTTCTTTATTTTTTTGTACTCTAAATTTCATGTCGTTAAAGTTTCTGAGGCTTGTCATCATCTTTCTAGTTTTATAATGTCTGATAGGTGGATGGATGCACACTACTTTTTTAAAATCAGTGGAAGAAGTAGTTGGAAAACAGGTGGAGGTGGTGCCTTTGAGTAGAAAAATGGAACGACCGTTAGCCAAGCGGACATTCACACTCTAATTCACCTGAATGAGGGTGAGGCAGGTGTAAAGGTGTAGATGCAAGAAGAAGTAGTGAAGATGGATGGCAAAGTTTTCTTGTTACATGACTACCTTCTGGAGTCAATAGCCAGTTTTTTAGGACTTAAATAGGGCAAGAAGTATTGAAAGAAACTTCTACCATAGTTTCTTTGGTCTGATCTAAAAAACTATCGTAGATTTAACGCTCTTGGTGAAGCTGAATTTAAAAAATAACTGTTTAAAGTTTTTAGAGCATGGCACTATCTTCTGCCAGTAAAAAAGGTGATGTCACTGAGTTGGTTGTTCAGTTGAATTTACATCTATGTTAGCTAACTAGTGTCAGAATCGATTACTCAATCTTTTTAAAATCAAGGATATACGTCCACTTTCATTCTCTGTCTCTTAAGCAGTAAGTGCTTGATTGGTGTTTGGCTAGCTGCATCGAAACAGAAAAATACATCACTTAGCTGCAGCGCTCAGGTTTGTAGAGCACTTTATGAATGAGACAGTGTGGAGGACAGCCTGTTAGAGTCAAGTGTCCTGGTGGCAGTGTTGCCGGCTTAGCGACGTTTTTTCTAAAAAGCGACTAGCGACAAATCTGGCGACTTTTTCTGGTGTTATTGGAGACTTATTTATGACAACTTTTTGATGTGAAAGCACGTATCGCTCTTACTCTCAACAAGCAGCGGTGCTTTGGCACGGTGCACCTCACCCATGCCAAAGCACTCACAGGCGGAGGATAGTCCTCCCCCAGCTGCAGGGCAGGAGATGTTCACACCTATGCGTCCAAACTGCAAATGAATCGCGCATGAGCGAAGCCGCTGCTCCCGCACTGAATGTAACGCAGTCAGTTCTTCTTTCACTGTGATGCTGTTTTGTGAATCACAAGATTTAAAACTACTTATAAAAACACACACACTCAAAGTAAGAGAGTGCCAATATCGGGTCACTTTTGCCGGTCCAAGCCCGGATAAAGGAGCAGGGTTGGAATTGTGACATTAAAAAACAATAATTGCTAAAATAAATTAAATTTGTAGTTCTAAATAAGTTCTAAATGCATTTAGGACGTTTTTTACTCACTTTATGTCTCTTCCACAATGTTATTTCTCTCTCCAACAACGTAGGTTACAATTACATTAGCAAGACCAATTATGCAAACTAGGCGATGAGGTCATTTAGCGACTTCTAGCGACTTTTAGGACAGCCAATAGCAATTTTCCTTACTGTGGAGTTGGCAACACTGCCTGGTGGTTCACTGAAGCCTCTAAGGAAGGAATGGATGGAAAGAAGCCACCCCGTAATCTTTTATTTCATTATAATACTACATACTATGTCTGCGTATTTGCAGGTAAGCAGGTACAAAATAGTCAGAATTTAACCTTGGTGTAAGGTTAAGTTGGGAAAGTTGGCTATTAATTCCCATTATTTATGTTTTTGTCTATTTATTGATAGTGTGTATAGGGTAAATTAGCCATGGAGCTAACTGTTAGCAGCTAAAGCTAATTCACCAGTCCATGTGGCGACCTCGTGGCTTTTTTTTAGCTAACTGTAATCACAGTGATATAAGACTGGTAATCACAGTAGCTTTTCTTTATTTTGATATCATTTATACTACTGTATGAAGTATTTGTTGTTTTGAGTTCAAAACATACCAGGCCAGTTACTTTAACACAGCGAGCCTAGCAAAAGTCTGGAGACTGTGTACAAAATATGTCTGTATATTTGCAAATGGGTAGGTCATACAGTAAAGGCAGACTTATAAAGCCACACGAGTTTTAACTGATTTTAATTCAAGTGTGCAACAAATACATATAATGAGAGCTGGATGTTGTTTTCAGTGAAACAGACAGTGAATTCTAATATATTTGAAAAAGCCAATGAAAGATGTCAGTGAACAGACAAGCAGCCAGATCCCACTCAGCCTTGGTTAACATTAGTCAAACTACAAAAAGAAACAGAAAGCTTGGGGGTACCAATAATCTTGTTTTTTGGCTACAGATTTTGCATGTTCTGTTTGTAGAGATCTGTCATTTACAAAGCTGTTGTGACTGAGGGGTACACAATGATCTCAATGCATGTTTATGCATCATTATGACTACAATCACTCAGACTTGTTCAGCCAGTGCTGCAGTGATGCAGCAATGTTACTAAGTTTGATCCAGTAATACTGGCTTTGGGTCTTTAGGGAAAAATGATCAAGAGACTTATTCCTAAAGTAAATCAAATCCCCATTAGATTAGCAGAAAGGAATTGGGTCTAAAGAGGCCTTTTAGGACAGAAACTAAATGTTGTGTGTTGCAGCTTTAAGGCAGGGATGACTCCGAGAGTTGCTTTCTCACTGTATATGCTTTATTTCACAATCCGATTATAACAAAAACATACAGCAGCTCCTCTCCGACTCCTAGCCCTTTTCTGCGGTGGTAAAAGAACCACTCCAAAACCCCTTCAAGGAACATATGTACAAAAGAGTTTTCCTAACACACCAATGGGGCGTTCAATGCCATCTTGTAAATATGAGTACCAGAACAAACAAGCAAACAAAAAAGAAGTGTGGGGTACCTTTGAACCAATGAACAAAGTATAACCATTTATACTTTTTAACATAACCCGGCCCCGTCGATATGTGTATCTCTCACACTCTCCCCCACTCGAGAAATGTCGTCCCGACATAAATGTACCTTATAATCGACAATCCATAGAGAACAATAGAATGGCATGGACTATGTACCAGGTTACATTACACCCTTTTTTTTTTTTTTTAAGTTACCCAAACTACCGTGCACTGTAGTTGTGTATACTCCTGATATAATCAGTTCAGCTTTTTTTTTTTTTTTTTTTTTTTTTTTTGTCCACAATTCAATCTATCAAATTACCATGCTATTTGTACTCTCCTGTAAAGGCATTAACTTTGTCCACATCTCATCTGAACACTAAGCATCTTCCCTTTACTCATACACATGTTCGGCCTGCAATCCATGTGTCACAATATTTCAATCAACATAGGTACATGTGTTACAATCTGAAATAGGGGTACCAAGTGTAAACATTATATCTTCCCCTTTTACCAAGGACGCCAGTAACCTTGAATATTCACACATTTGGTGGCCACTATTCTTTCTTCAAGACTTGGTTGTCCAAGTTTACTATAGGTCAAAGTCTGTGGTCTCCTCCTTTCTCTCTTTGGGTATGGACTTGGCTGGTCTGTTTCCAAAGCCTCTTCGACATCAGAGCTGCTGTCCACCTCCCCTGCCCCCACAATAGCCACATCCTCTGGTTCCCTATTGTCCATTTTCTCCTCATCAGCTTGGCTGGGGTCCCCCTGGCCATCTCCTGACATGTGAGGAAGCTCATCTGGCTCACCCCCGTCCCTTAGTGGCATAAACTCTGCCGCTGTGGGGTCCAATGTAGGTGAACACTGAGGCTCAGGATAAGGCCAGGTGAAAACCGCATCAGAAAACTCATCTGTGTCCTCCTCCTCCTCACTCCCCACTTGTGTCGGAGTCATGCATGTTTGTTTCCGTTTGTTATAATGTCTTTTCCTTGTTTTAGTACTAGTTACAGTTGCCTCCTTATCTGCTGGGAGCGGAAGAAAATCGCAAGGCAACAACATATTCCTGTGCAAAATCCTTGTCCTGCCTTTACCATTCTCTGGCTCTAACTCAAACACAGGACTGTCCTCTCCCTTTTGTCTTTTAATGATGTAGATGTTGTCTTCCCAATAGGAGCGGATTTTACCTGGCCCACCCCTCTCCACAACATTTCTAACAAGGACACGACTCCCTATTTGAAGTGGTGGACCATGCACACTTTTGTTGTACTGCCTTTTACCTCGGTCAGCTGACTTAGCTGCATTTTTGGAGGCGACAGTGTAAGCTTCAGCCATTCTCCTTCTCCATCTGTCCACATAGTCCTGGTAGGAGCCTGAACTGTCCTCCTGCTCAATGCCAAAGAGAAGGTCAACTGGTAACCGTGGTGACCTACCAAACATTAGGAGAAAAGGAGGGTAGCCAGTGGCCTCATTAACAGTACAATTGTAGGCATGTACAACTTTATGGAGGTGGCTTTTCCAGTCTCTTTTCTGTTCCTCTGTTAGTGTTCTTAACATCGAGAGCAAGGTCCTGTTGAATCTTTCGGTCTGCCCATTTCCTTGTGGGTGATAAGGAGTAGTGTGTGACCCTTTAACACCAGCCAGTTCTTTTAAATGGTGCAATAGTCTATTCTCAAACTCTCGCCCCAAATCGTGGTGTAGTTTTTCTGGAAAACCAAACCTGAGACAATAATCATTGAATAGTTTTTCTGCTACAGTCTTAGCTGTCTTATTTGTAGTTGCGTAGGCCTGAGCGAAGCGGGTGTAGTGGTCCATAACTACAAGTATGTATTCACACCCCCCCTTGCATTGCTCCAGGTGCAAAAAGTCAACTGAAACCAACTGAAATGGATGAGTGGTCTCTATGCTCAACATAGGTGCCCGTGCCTGTCTGTTTGGCTTCCTCTGTTTGAGACACTCACAAACATTACTGACAAAGTGTTCAATGTCTCTTTGCATCTTAGGCCAGAAGAAACGATCCCTAGTTAAATTTAGGGTCCTTTCTGATCCCAAGTGGCCCATCTGTTGGTGTAGTTCTTTGAGCACTAGTGGGTGGTAAACTGAGGGGAGAACTAGTTGTTTTTTGTGTCGAGTCTCTCTGAACATAGTTCCATCCTCTCTGATTTTCAGTTTGCTCCACTCTCTAGCCAATGCTTTAAACTCAGTGCTCTCAGTCTTAATTTCCTGTGTGGTGGGCCTTTTGTTTTGCACTACAGACTCGTACATTTTACCTATCACGGGGTCTTGCCGCTGTGCTGCACAGATTTCCTCTCTCGGTATTGGCTGAATCATGTCCAGCAGTTCCTCTGCTTGTGTTTGATGCTGAAGGGTGTGGAAGGAGACAGCGTTAAACATTAGAGCTTCTGTTTGCTGCACTAATATGCCCTGCTGTGAGGCTACAACCACGTCCTGGCTAACCGTCTGTGTACAGCAGTTCATATAGTCCTCAAAATCGAGGGGCATCCTGGATAAAAAATCTGCATCTGCATTTGTTTTTCCTGGCCTGTATTTTATCGTAAAGTTGAAATCTGCGAGCTCAGCCACCCAACGCTGACCTGATGCATTCAACTTTGCTGTCGTTAACACATAGGTGAGTGGATTATTATCTGTATAAACCACAAACGATGGCGCATGCAGCAAATAATCTCTGAAGCGCTCACAGACAGCCCATTTGAGAGCTAAAAACTCCAGTTTGCCAGCATGCATATGGTAATTTTTTTCTGGCGGCGTTAACGTTCTAGATCCATAAGCTATGACTCTTAACTTGCCATTACTGCGCTGGTAGAGCACTGCTCCTAACCCTGCTTGAGAAGCATCAGTATGAAGCACAAATGGTTGGTCTAGATCAGGGTAGCCTAGGATCGGAGGACTGGCCAGTTTATTGACTAAGTAAGACAAAACCTGATGGTGTGACTCTGTCCATTTCACAGGGGCTGATGAAGGCAACTGTCCTTTAGCCTGTTTGTTTTTCTCCTTCCTTCTCTTGTTCTGTGTTTTTAAGTCCTGTGGGCTACTTTTAGCATTTGTTTGGGCTGCTAGCAGTTCATACAAAGGTTTGGCGATACGTGAAAAGTCCTGTATATAGGCTCTATAATAAGATAGGAAGCCCAAAATCTGTCTCACTTCCCCCACTGTACTAGGGTGTTTCTCTTTAAGTGACATCACGGAGGCGACTTCTGCTGGATCCATACTATGGCCATCTTTTGACACCACTCTACCCAAAAACCTGACCTTAGGCTTGAACAGTTCACATTTCTTAGCAGTAAGTTTGACCCCATGTCTCTGATACCTTTGTAGCACGGCTCTTACATGCTCAACATGGTCCTCAAAAGATTTACTGTGGACCAAATTGTCATCAAGGTACGGTAGACAGATATCATCACGCAGACCCCAAAGACACTCCTCCATGCTCCTCTGGAACTCTGCTGGGGCGGAGCTGAGTCCAAATGGGATTCTAACCCACTGGTATAAACCCCAGGGGGTGATGAATGCAGTGAGTGGCTGACTGTCTTCGTCTAGGAATCCTTGATGATAAGCCTTTCCCTGGTCTAGTACTGTAAACCAGGAGCTACCAGTAAGGCTGTCCAACATGTCCTGTATCCTGGGAATAGGATGTCTGTCAGGCACCGATTTGCGATTAAGTTCTCGATAATCCACACAAAGTCTGAGGTCACCGGACTTTTTTCTAACACAGACTATCGGTGACGAATAAGGCGACTTGGATTTTGTAACCCACCCCCTATTGATCAAGTCTTGCAGGTAAGCTTTTACTTCCTGATGCAGAGGTTTAGGCACACTGTTGTAAGTCTTTTGAACTGGTGTTTGGTCGTTGAGGGTGATGTGCATCCGAAGGCTAGGAATGCAGCCTACATCATTTTCGTCTTTTGCAAAAGCTTTGCATTCCTCCCTAAGCATCATCCTCACCGCCGACTGTTGGCCACTCGTTAGATGGTCTAGAACTACAGGGGGATCCCAAACACCACTTGTCTCACCTGTGGGGGCTAATGGGACTTCGACACCTGCATCGTCTGCTGTTTTAGTTGTTGGAGTTTCTACAGGTTTTAGGGCAGCTGGGTATATTGCTTTTACGCCCTCAATGTGCCCCAGGACCACACGCGGATCTACAGTAATATTATGGCATGTGGTATTTGTGACAGATACTGGGACCATGGCTGAGTTTCCCCTTTTTACTTTAAACAATACTTCCTGCAAATGAAGCCCCTCAGGCAGGCTGGGGTTCAGAACAGGACAAAATAACATTACAGTGTCCTCGTCAGCCTGTATGCGTGTGCGACAGCGAATGGTAGTAGCTTCACTAGGGCCTAAAACAACTTTACTCCGCCCTGTCTTGACTTGGATCTCTTCCGCAGCTGTTCGATGTGTCTCTATCAACTGGATAAAAGTCTTAGCAGATCCGACGTCAATACCAAAAGCACTACTCACAATATTTGCAGCACAGTCACTGTTTTTAACACCCTGTTGTTTAAGTTGCTCGTTGATGATTTCTTCTATAACATTGTATCCAATAATGGGATCCTGAGCTACATTTGGGTCACTAGAGACCAATACGGGCACTAGGAGACTCGAGCTGGTCGTCTCCACCCCCGTCAGTCTAAACTCTACAGGGACCCACCCCATAAATGGTATCTCTGTCTGATTAGCTGCGAGCCCATTTAATGGTTCTGAACCTAAGAGTTCATCTATCCCCCTGATAGTGGTGTGAGGTAAGTGCTCGACTCTCCAGTTCTCATTTATTACGGTAGCCTGTGCACCCGTGTCCCACAATGCGGTGACTGGTACATTGTCAAAGGTGCATCTCACCATTTTTCGTCTACCAATCAGCTTCACTAATTTTTGTCCTTGCTTATCTGATAGAAGGTCAGAATATCCCATGTATGACAAACACCCCTTTTTCTCTCTTTCCCTCAAATGTTGTTCAACTAGCCTCACCGCTTTACATACATGTTTGTGATGGTGCCAGTGTTGTCCCTGACAGGCTTTAGAACAGTAACTGACAGAGGAGCAGCCTGCACACCTCTGGAGTGGGGTGCTGACCGACTCTCTCTGGTGGCAGCAACCACAGCGGCGGGACTCCTGATGTGGCGGTGGGGTCACTGCTGGTCCCGTGGCAGTGGCCCTCTGGCGTTTCCCTGCAGCTGAAGTGGAGCTCGGCATCCTCTGGAGATGTGGCCAGGCTGGCCACACTTAAAGCAGTGGGTGCAGTTGTCTCCCTCTCCGTTGCTCTGGCAGGTCCTGCAGCCTTTCTTCCTCCAGGTACCCGCGGCAGCATCTGATGTCCTCTTTGTAGTCTGCGACTTGCCAGCGTTCAGGGAAGCAAGAACCATCTGCCTCACCTCTGCAACCTCGTTCCTCAGCTCTTTCACCAGGTCGTGCATTTCGGGTGGAGGATGATTTTTCTTGTCTTCCTTGGTGGCGGGGATCTGTGAGCTGCTGCGTGGTTCATCCCTAGTATGTAGCTCATTGATTCTTGGTGGTTTTGTATTGTTCCTCTTTAACTTGTTCAGTCTTTCTGTCTCGAGATTGGCAGCTTCATTTAGTTTCTCAATCAGCATTTCATCAGTCACATCTGGGTTGTCAAGAAGGGCTTTAATCTGGAACTTTATGTTGTCATTTTGCAGCCCAGTACCCACTGATCTCAAAAACTTCCTTTTTACCAGGTCCCGACTGTAGTGTTCTGCTTCTTTGTCCTTGGATGCGTACAGGAGGCGATCTTTAAGCTCAATGGCTCTGAATAAAAAGTCTTGAGCTGACTCTTTTGGATCTTGGGAAATATTTATCAGTTTTTGGTACAAATCAGATGTGTCATCTTCTCGGTAATGTCCTTTTAATATTGTCTTTAACTGTGTGAGTGTCAAATCAGTCTTTATTTCAAGCATATCACGCAGTTTGAGACCTGGATTGATGGCTCTTATCACTGCTTCAATAACTTCTGACTCACTGTGGCCTTTGCGGAGTCCATTTTCCATCTGATGCAGCAGGTTGGTATAGGACAGCCGATCGCGCTGCCCTCCCTCACCTATTTGGCCACAGATGCGAAACTCCCTGCGAATTGTCACCTCTGGTACTTTAGAAGACAGCAGGTTCGGGGCAGCGTCCGCCATCTTGAGTTTCTGCCCTATCGCTCTAATTTCTTCCTGCAGCTCGTCATACTTGTCTCTTGCGTCTGAAGGGCGGGAAAAATCACTCTCGGCCGTATTGTCTTTAGCTTTATATCCGCCCAAAAACGATAAAAGTTCTTTCACAAACTGTACAGCATCGTCTGGTGTATAACTGTTTTCCACCTCGTCCAGTTTATGTTCTATAACTTTCATCAGTTGGCGTCTGGAAGTGTCTTTTGTAGGCTCATCTAGCGGTGTAGCAAAGCCTTTCACATTATAACCCACTTCTATGAGCTGATCACGACTTAGCTGGCAGAGTGTGGCGGTGATCTTATCTCGTAGGGCTTCTATCTCCATTGTGGGTACTCACAAGCTTGTCTTTAGTCCGTCAGATTTCAGGTCCGGTGCTTGGAGAAAGGTTTTTCTTCAGCCGTGCGGTAGCGCTAACGTTAGCCGCTAATGGCGCTAACCAGGCTTCTGCTTCACTCTTGTGCGGGAAGTTCTTCAAACCTTCCTCCTGGCTGGCTCGCCATGATATGTTGCAGCTTTAAGGCAGGGATGACTCCGAGAGTTGCTTTCTCACTGTATATGCTTTATTTCACAATCCGATTATAACAAAAACATACAGCAGCTCCTCTCCGACTCCTAGCCCTTTTCTGCGGTGGTAAAAGAACCACTCCAAAACCCCTTCAAGGAACATATGTACAAAAGAGTTTTCCTAACACACCAATGGGGCGTTCAATGCCATCTTGTAAATATGAGTACCAGAACAAACAAGCAAACAAAAAAGAAGTGTGGGGTACCTTTGAACCAATGAACAAAGTATAACCATTTATACTTTTTAACATAACCCGGCCCCGTCGATATGTGTATCTCTCACATGTGGAACACCACGTTCACAATGTCCCTCTTTGCTGGCTCAGCGTTTTTTGACTGCATTAAATCTTTGCTGAGAGGAGGATCATACGGGACCTTGTCTTTATAGCTTCCAGCTTGATGGAAGCAAAAATCTTTTGGACTACAAGTTCACAACACACACAATAGACACTACATCAAATAAGGCCTGCTGATGTGATATTACTAAAGTCGAGTAGTATAATGTTGCCTCGCCAAGACTGGAAAGCCAAGAGGTGACGTGGAAGAAGACATTCAGTAAAAAGGCCAGAGTTCTCATTACATTACATATTCTGACAAGATTGCCTCCAGACCTTCGTCGTGCTTGTTCTCATAGAGACAAAGTCATTTTCAAGGTGTAATTATAATTTGATCAGCTTCCACCAAAGTATGGAGACTGCGTTTTGATTATTTTTGTATCAGATGTCTGAGCAGAGACATCATTCCACTGTGGTGTGGGAGAATTCTTCTCTGAAGGCTATAAAACCTGCAGTGAAACTGGCCTCGCCCTGTGTGCAATCATAACTTAGAAAATTTCACCAGTATGACTTTCAGGGGAATGTTTAGTGTCCCTTCATGGCCCAAACCCTGTTCCGGTGGCATTTCCAACCAGACAAAAGGAGTACTCTGCGGCAGACAACTTTTCCACCCTTTATGCCAGCTCGAGTGTGTGTGCGCATCGTGCTGAAGTGTGTGGTCACTGCTGGCTTTTTGCTGAAAGCCAAAGCTCTTCCAAAGCCACAGACAAAGCCACAGCAGGTGGATGGGTAGCCTGGTGGAGGAAAGACAGGAGGGGGCAGGGGGTTACACCAGGCTCAATGCCTCTTCTCATCACGCTCCTCGACTCTGAAGAAAAGGCTGATTAATCAGAGCCTAATAGGATGGAGGGGCCACACTTGTCCTTTAACTAAGCCTGGTCAGGCCTGCAGGACACCAACTGGCAAAACCGACAAGAACCAAATAATTCATTCCAAGATGAATAACAGCATGCCGGTTATTATTATTTTTTCTCCATGACCTCGAAATAAAAGAGTGACCATCTTCGGGCCCATAGATTTACTTTCTAAAGAATTTGACACATTAATAAGATGAGAGTGTTTTGTACCTCCACTGGTCTAGTGGTTAACACAATAAAATGTTCTTACTTGTTGAGGTTTTCCTGCTACTTTAATCAAATTAAAAAAAATCAGCCTGTGGCAATATAGGCTGGGTATTTTAGTCAGAGTGAACTAGTGGTTGTTGGACTGCTTAGTGTTTAAGGTTTCGTTAAAGCTACCTGGTAATAAGTGGTGTGAATAGATTCATCTTTGTACATTTGTGTGCAGAGGAGAAAAGCTCCAAAGAATCCTGATGGAATATCAGCACATAGACATGATACGACAAACATGTCAACAAATTCAGTATGTTGTTGTGAAGTGTTACTGTTAACGCTCCTTTGAAGTTGTGTTTAATATATATTTAAGAATAGTATTTTTTCTTAAGCTGCTTCACCCTGCATGGACTGGGTGGCATACTAATTACTACCACTGCTTCAAAGGAAGAAGGTCGTGGGATCAAATATCTAGTTGAGGTATTTCGTTGTGGAGTTTTGCATGTTCTCTCTAAGTGCTTAGATTAACTGGCAATTCTGAATTGCCCGTGAGTGTGAATGAGAGTGTAGTCCTGCAACAGACTGGTGGCCTGCCCAGGGTGTTGTTAGGTGAATAACAACTGCTTTATTGTCTGTAGCAGCTGGCATAAGCTCCCGTCCCCCGCGAATTGAATGAATGAGAAAAAAAATTATGGAGCATAAATCTAAACCTGGATGCTCAGTTCAGGTTTTGCAGTCATGTGACTTCTAACCACTTGACCTTAACATCTGACGTGACAGTAGCCACTACAGTAGTATCTGTAGCGCCGAGGGTTTAGGTAATGAAGAAAATGTATGGCTGGACTATGGTTGAAAACAATGAGGTGGTGAAATCTACTTTCCACCAATCATTGCATCTACAACTGAACTGGCTTTAAGTTTGACACAAGGTTAGAAGGCCATACATACAGGAAGATACTCAAAATCTCAAAATAATGCGATGACCACAGATCATAAAATGTCAAAATATTCTGTGTGGAACTGAAAAGCAAAATGAATGTTTCTGAAGGGATAGCTCTTCTGTATTAAGACGTTACCAGTCTTGAATCTAAGGTGAGATCATGCGATGTTTGCCTCCATCCATTGAAAGTGTTAGTTATAACCATTAAAAGTCTGTTTCCATTGAATACATGTGGAAAGAGTTGCAAAGGCTTTTGTGGCTTCCGAAGAAATTTAGCAAAATCCAATAAATGTTCTCCAGCAATGGCAGAAGGAGAAAGAAGTAAGCCTACCAGACCTCTGTAGCCTCATCGCTGCTCTGCTCAAGGCTATCTTAGGTGCAACTGGCATAGCACGCCACAATCTCTAGCTTTATTATTGGGGGTTGCGATGCATTGTGGGTGATGTGGGTGAAGGAATAGCAAACTCGATTACTTCTGAGGCATTGATTTCCCCCCCTTCACATTACCACATGTCTCTATCAGATGGAATGTGTTTTTGTGGTTAAGATACTTGCTGATGAAGCATCATCCAGAGCTTGGCTGAAGATCCCAGTGACAGGGCACTTGGGTGACCCACTGACTGATCTTTTGACGCCTGCTGGGCTTTGTAATTGATGCCAGGTCCCTTTAACCAAGCTTAGTCTGGCCCCTGGACCCATGGAAGGACTATGGGACACCGCTGCTGACTGCCTATTGTCTGTGTATGTGTGTGTGTCTGTATCTGTGTGTCCAAAGGGGTCTTTGGAGGCCTCCTGGGGGCCAGTGACTCCTCTTTGTCTCCGGTTGGCCTGCTGTCAGAGGGGCTTTGTTATGACAGTTGGGCTGCTTTCATACAGACTAAATCACCACTCTCAGCTGTTCATTTACTGGCCTAACCCCTGACAGCCCTCGTGACACCTTACACAGACGCACACTTACAGACACACACACAGACACAAAACATCTCGGATATTATCCTCTCATAGGTCAACCTCACACTCCAGCTCTTTCACTAGAAAAAACATCCACCCTGTGAAAATCTCTCTTCTGTGTAGAATGAGAAAAGAGGATGAAACAAGAAGGACGATGAGGAGGTTGGATAACAAAGCTCAGGGAGGGGAGGGGGAGGCCAAAGGGCATTTGACCTCTGACCTCCGTGTTATGGCTGGGGCCCAGGGGTGGGGGTCAGAGGACATAACAAGCCCGACTAATCAGTAACTATGGACTAGATAGGATACTCATGCAGAAAACTGAGAGAACGAGAAGCACAAGAAAATTCAGGGCAATTTAAGTGTGATTTATTCGTGTGACAGGAAAAATAACAATCACAGCTACATATAGAATAGCAGTTAAACACAAACTTGACAGATTCACTGTGGAGGCATTTTGTCTCTATAGCAGTGAAAGTGAAATAATTACTGAGCTCATCGGGAGTTGGGACTGAAACAGTAAGTCAACATATTGTCCTATCTCTCTCTAATCAGTATAATAAATGGTTTACAGAGCCAGAAACACTGATTTCTGTAGTCAATATTGAACAGCAGTGATCTGAATTGCACACAGTGTTGCATCAGCCCAAGACAGGACTTCTTTTTGGGAAGCACAAATGACCTCAGTGTGAACAAAGGAAACCTGTTGCTAATGCAGGAGGAGGCCGGGAGGGTAGAGGAGATGAGATGTTTGATGTGGATGAACAGAGCAGGTGGACTGAATAAATGGAGGTCTTGAAAAGAAGGCAACTGGACGTCTTTATGTTTGTGAAGGTGATTCACCTCTGGGAATAACCCACGTCTTTTTTCACACCTTTGCTCACATGACACCTCACATGACTCCCATGATGTTTGTTAAATCTACAATTTAAAATCAGCTCCCAGTTTGGATTCGGGAGACAGACACCCTCGGGCTTAAAAATGTCCTTTTTAATAAAGAATATAGTTAGCATTGGATCAAGTGACCCTGAATCCTCCCTTAGTTTGTAATCCGGTTGTTCAGTCTGATGTCACTAGCCGTGTCTGGACCTAAACTCCGCTGCAGGTCCATATATCAAACGATCACTATGGCATTACTGAGAGTTGAAAAACTGTCTAAAGTCTTTCATCTTTAATAAAATGATCAGCGTTCTGCTCTACCAGGTGTAACAATTGAGTTTAACATCCAGGCATCCATGAAAACGGAATTTATGACATTTAACGGAGTTAGAAGTTAGCAGGGAGTTAGCTCGCTAGCTTCTATCTAAATACAATATAGCATGTCCTGACTGCGGGGTTTTGGAAACAAATTAAAACGTACAGCTCTGCTATCACTTCCAGCATAAATGAAGACAGAAAACTAAACAGCAGTGACGTTTGTAGGGTTACTGAAGTTTGGCTAGCTGGTATAATGATGTGCTACGTGACCCCTAGCGACACAGCTATGTTAGCATAATATAAACAAGCTAACTTTTTTTCCACTCGATAAAAGTTACCGTGAGTGTTCTCGGTGGTCAGGAACAAATGTAATCGCATGGCAGGATGCTGTAAAAGGACCAAACTTCAGCCAGGAGAACAACTGAGATAATCCATCCACAATACGAGGTTAGTCATTCATATACTGCTGCATGGGCTGGGCTGTAGTTACATCCTAAGGTTTTAAAAACTGAGTTTAAATAAATGATTAGCAGTAATAAAAGCCGAGGGAGGTCAACAGGGATCACTGACTGTTTTAGGAGCTTTTTGAGATCAAATAGAAGAAAATACATAACATTAAACATGTTAACAACACAAAAGCCATATTAAACGCAGACTACTTTAGGCCCGGAAGTAGGATTCATCGCGTCATCACTGAACAACCAGATAGGTCTAGTCTGCTGGGGGCCTCCCATGATGCACTGGCTGTTTATTTTTCCACTCACCTTTATCACTTAATATGTGTTTATACACGACTCTGCATTTAGTCGTTAGTTATTATTCATCTCTGGCTTTCTTCCACAGTGTGTCTTTGTCCTGTCTCCTTCCCCTCGCCCTCAGTCATTTGCGGCAGATGGCCCCGCCCCTCCCTGAGCCTGGGTTTGCCGGAGGTTCCTTCTTGTTAAAAGGGAGTTTTTCCTTCCCACTGTTGTCAAAGTACTTGCTCATAGGGAGTCATCTGATTTAGTGGGTTTTCTCAATATCATTGTAGGATCCTTACCTTACAATATAAAGTGCCTTTAGGCAACTGTTTTTGTGATTTGCCACTATATTTGAATTGAATTGAATTGAATTGAATTGATGGACTGCCCCCACCCCCCACCCACCCACTGAGGGTTTATCACCTGGGATTCTCTGGGTTGTTGTAGAACTGAAAAATCATCTTGGATAAGAGGTGAAATGTCTTCACAAACCTAAAGAAGTACAGTTGCCTTCTTTTCAAGCTCTCAACCTACACAGACAATGAATGGATGCTGCCTCAGTTATAAAGAACACTAAGTTATCGGGACAGCCTAAAGTCATGAACAACTGGACAGAAAGGATCTTGTGACTAGATTTCATGCCTGCCTGCACTGAACTGTAGCCAAGCTCTGTGTCATTTAGCACGTTACTGATCCCCCATGAATTCAGCCAAGCTTCTTCATCTCACAAAGAAATAAACAGTTCTGAGTGTTATAGGTGGCTACAGCTACTGTGAGATCTGGAAACGTCATTCTTCTGGCCAAGTGAAACTTTGAGGACACATCTGTATTCATAATAGCACTTCTTTTGACAGTAATGTCAGGAAAGGTATTTTTATAAGATAAGATAAGATAAGATAGAACTTTACTAATCCCTCGGGTGGGTTCCTCTGGGAAATTCGACTTCCAAAAAGCACAGCAACGACCGAAGTTACAGTTACAGAATTGTTATATATATATATATATATACACACACACACATATATAAATACAGAGACAAATATAAATAAAATATACAAAGGGGATAAATAGAATAAATAGGAATAAAAAATAAATAGCCCGTTTGCTGCACACAGACCTTGGAAGCCAACTTTTTTTGTCCCATAATTCCACCAGTTTATAAACTGCTGTATTACCAAATAAACCTCCTGCTGCTTTTATGAAATAGACTAGCATTTGCAGCAGTTCCTGTTGTTGTTGTTTTTTTATTTTATTATCATTTTAATGACTTTACCACCTGCTAAAGTTTCGGGAGTGTTTTTGCTCACTGTGAATTATGTGAAGGTGCAATAGCCAACTGTTATTTTGCAAGTCTTGTAAAGTCACGTTTTACAAATATAGTGGTGTTTTTTTCAGTGTATTACACTCTTGGCATTGGAGAATCTTCCCCATCTGATTGCACTGACAGTTCGGCTGCTGGGAGTGAGGCCTGTAATCCTGAAAGAGCTGCATGACACGGTTTAAGAGCTGGAGCTGTTTCAGCAGTTATCGGGTGTTTGGACAACACAGATGAGCTTGATGAACTGATTAAAACCACGGGGATCACAGTGACTGTAGTTTGCAGTCTGCAGTAAGCTGTTGCTACACTCCCCTGACCACGGTGTGATCATTCCTAGCTTCAGGACCTTTCATGCAGAGGTTCAAAGAAATTTTGAGGGTGTAATACTGGAGACTTTTACTATGAAGAAACGTTTCTGTGGCCTGAACCTTGAGCTTCTAGCTGTTGGAATGTGTCTGTAATACTTGCTGGGGAAATTTGTTGTTGCTGTTTGAAACCAGTTTGAATGCACACAGTTTGTGTTCCTCCATCAGCTGCTGCAGAGGTCATCCAAATGACTCTGGCAGAGGTTACCACCCTCTGAACCATTTATTGAACATGCAGCTGAACACTTCATCTAACACTCATCTCTGCTACCACAGGGACAGATTTCCAACTCTTGATATTTTGTTTCATACCTTATCGTATTCAGTTCAATATAGTTCACTATTCATAAAGAACTATTTCACAACACTTGCTTCAGGGTGCTTTATATTGTAAGGTAAAGACCCTAAAAGATGAACTGATGATTTCCTAAAAGTAAGCACTTGGCATCAGCATGAAGACTGAGGTTTTAATATTTATGGGGCCTGATTATTTAGGCCTGAATGTGAGGAGATGGATTTAACTGGAAGCCAGTGAAGAAAAGCTGATATGGGAGAAATATGATCTCGCTGTCTAGTCCCTGTCAGTACTCTGGCTGCAGTGTTTTGGATCAAATGAAGGTTTTTTTATTCAGTCTGATACTAATGAATTACAATGGTCCACTCACAAAGTAACATTTTCAAGAACTGAGACCAGATTTTTCTAAATTTAGAGATTTTGTACAAATGAAAAAAGGAGCCCTAAATATTTGTATGCAGACTCCCAAGTTCATTACAGGATAACTGGAAGTCGGGGTAATTCCATCCAGACCAGATCACTTGGTTGTGATATTTTTAAGGCCAAATACAACAACCTCAGATTTGTATGAATTAAGAAGTGTAACACATTTAGGCTGAGGGCTGCTGATATCCTTGTTCCAGCTAATGAAACTTCATACACAGTTAATATAGATAATATAATAACGAGGGCCCAGGAGCAAGAGCCGTCCCTCAGAGCATCTCAGTGTAACCCCCCAACCACTCTACTCCAAGGAAAAACGAATAACCCCCTAATAAATCAGTGAAAGGCAGCATAATTTAATTCATCTTGAGTCAAACTGCAGTGAACCTATTGCTATTGCTTCATTCTAAAGGAGAGCGTTCCACCTATGAATTCTGTTTCACAGGCATTTATACGTTTGTCGTAGTCTTATATGATCAAAATGATAAATATGTCTTATAAATAATTTTTATTTATTCAGTGATTCATGTCCTCCAATGGTAAATCTGAAAGTAAATAAATCCATACAAGGCTTATTGTGTATGTTATGTATTACAAAGTTGAGCATTCTTCCGTTGTTCCATGCATGGCCCTTCATTTACTTTGTCTAATGGCTTTTGTAAAAAACATATTGCATATGCCTGGTTTACACTGATGACTCATACTGGTGGGTAGGATTAAGTTGTGTTTTAATTAGGTGTAAACATAATTTCCTTTGGTTGCAGATAGGGATGGGTGTCGAAAACTGGTTCTTGTTGAGAACCGGTTCCCACTGTTTCAATTCGTTGGAATCGTTTGCCATTTTTGCAAACGATTCCCTTATCGATTCCAGTCGCCCCGAATGACGTCACCACGTTGCGGAGCGTCATTTACCTGGCAGGAAACACGGCGCCTAAGCGGCTCAAACGCTCAAAAGTTTGATTATACTTTATGAGAACGGATGACAACAGGGCAACTTGCAATACTTGCAAAGTGGATATTTCATTTAAGGGAGGAAACACTGCAAATATGCAAAAGCATTTGCTCACAAAACACGCAATGACCTTAAATGAATGTCGTGTTTTTAATTCCGCTCCGGACTCGTGAATCTCAACCCAGCAGCAGCGGTAACGTTTGCACGTCCTCTCCCGTTAATGCGGCAGGTAAATAATCAACTAACAGTGCATATTATGTTAGCGCGATCTGCCTTATTACAAAACCTGCCATTACTGTGCGTTTAGGTGACCATGATGAGACAGACAGACAGAGTCTGGCTCAGATGCTGGCAGTTCTCGCTGCAGTCTACCGGTAGCGTCTCCTTTCAGGCCAGGATAGACAAATGTCACCGAGCAGTGACTAAGTTTGTGGTAAAAGGCTTGCACCCATTTGCCACAGCAGATGATTTTCAGTAAGTGAATGTGTTTAATTGTAGGCAGGGACATTACTGGATATTCTTGTGTAATTGCCACAGAACAATTTATGTTATACTTTGTTATTGCTACAGAAGAATATTTATTTTATTATTTTACATTTACAATTTTTTTTCCTGGGGACCCTGTGACACCCCATTGAAGAGCCGTAGGCTGGATCTCTTAAGATCTCACTGTTGGGTTTGTAAGGCCATGTTACTCCTAAATTTCTATCTTGTTCAAAGAGAAGATATAAAACACAGTTCTAAGCTAATCGACCTTAGTGTTCTCCTTTTTTAAATTCGATAAAGAATCGAATCGTTAAACAGAATCGAAAATGGAATCGAAATCGTGAAAATCGTATCAATACCCATCCCTAGTTGCAGATGCATATATAAATTACACATCTGGATGGGTGTCGATCAGACTTCATTTGCTTTTGAAAACAGTTGTGCGACAAATCCACCGCAGGTCCTCTGCTTTCTGTAAGAAGGGCAGTTCACAGTTTTATATAGATACATAGGTGGAGACATAATCAGCATGAGGATATCACAGTTATAAAGCTTTTGAAAGCATGCCAGGAATCATAAGCAAAAGCAGATTTGTTCTCTTTTCGGGCCCAAAGATGAATAAACAACTGAAAACATAACCCAGTTTCTGTTTGGGTATCAATATTGTAATTTCAATTTGATTTTAATTTTGTATGTATTATTCATATAATATTCTCAGGCATATTTTCATCTTAATATCTACATTATGATCTCGCTTTTGCTGTGCATGTTTTATTGTTATGTCTCTCTAAACACAGACTACAGCTGTCACCGCCTTTGATAGTCTATGACGAGGCTGGTGGAAAACACTAGGCTGAGGTTTGGGTTATGTGTGTTTTGTCTCTGAGATGTTTATACACGATCCTCAAATGAAACGCAAATGCCATTTTTCCACCATCGTTTCCCTTTTTTTGTGGTTTGAGTGGTATGCTTTGAAATTATAAATGAGATGATAAATTATCATCCTATTTCAGTCCCTTCTTCTGCAGTGGTTTATTGGCAATGCGGAATGGAGAATTAGCCTTGTTTGTGCCAAACTGCTTATATTTGTGTAACAGTAGTCGATGGAAACACATGATTTGGCTTTCTCCTTTGCAGAATTTCTGGAAATTTGCTTAAAATTGGTTAAACATTTGGATGGAAACTTGACTTCTGTTACAGTTCACATTAGGGCTGTTATCCCTGTGTGTGTATGTCCTGAACCACTTAGTAAATGATATTTGGTTTGATCTAACACTTTTGTTTTTGGTATATCCTATGATCCAGACTCTTACTGTCTGGACTCTTTCTATTCTAGGTTTGAAAGCTAGGTAGGCACTGCGTATAATACGCATTAGCTTAAACTGTATGTCCAGAAATAAGAGGCCACTATTGTTTATCTAAAATTTACCTGGTTTGTGAACAAAACGTCAGCCCGGTAAAGTTATCATCAGTATAACTAACCCTATGCTTAGCCCACATATCCTAACCCTTTGCTTTTTGATGCTTGTAAGTTAAAATGATTATTATTATGATCCTTATTTCTGTTACCTAATGGTACAGCATTTGGAAAGCATGTTTCTTTACATATCCTAATAGCATGGGATTACAATTCTGGAGTTATATTGTCAGCATGCCAAACATTTAGGGGTAAAGGTTGATGGTTTGATCCACGGCTGCTCCGTAAGATACCAAACCTCAAGCTGTGTTCATCAGAGCGTGAAGTGCTATAGGGAAATAATGCTTGGTTGAATGGGACATGTTGTATAAAGCGCTCTGAGCACTCAAGTAGAGTATAAATGCACTATGTAAGAATGAGTCCATTTACCATGTCTAACCATAAGAGCTGCTGACTGACATATTTATTAAAACAGAACATTGGAGGATGGACCCAGTGTGTATTTGCTACTGAGATGTATGATGAGTGCATGTGTGTGTGCAACAGTTCATTTGTGTAAAACTCTGTGTGTGTGTGTGTGTGTGTGTGTGTGTGTGTGTGTGTGTGTGTGTGTGTGTGTGTGTCGCCTGAGAGCAAATGTTAGAGAGCTGAGCAGCATTAGTGTTACCGGGGTGACAGCACAGGAGTGTAAAAAACAGGGGGGCAATATAAAACCTGTGCTTTCCCAGAATGCCTTTGTACCAGACATGTGTGCCAGCGCCCATTGCCATGGAGATCAGGGAGGTCGTTAGGGTAACTCAGACCTTTTCTCTCATGACTCTGTTTCACTTTGCTTCATGTATCCATGCCGATCCATTTCTCTCTTTCGCTGTCACACACATTCATGCACAGATGTGTGTGTCTGTGTGTGTGCGTGTGTTTGTCTGGGCTCTCCACACGCCGCTGCGTGCCGCGAGCCCAGATGTCTGGAGCTCCGTGGGAGATAATAGTTTCTTTGACCGGTGGTGAGCTTGCGTCTCCCTCAGCAGTGGCACATGCCTGCAGTGATGTGACTTCAGCAAACTGAGCAGGAGTTACACACAACACGTACGCGCACAGAGCGCTGGAGAGGAAGCGATGATTGAAAGTGCTGAGTGTTGGCACGAGTGCTTGCATGCTTGTGTGTTTTGCACAAATTAGATTTGGTCCTGATTGTGTGCAGCAGAGGAATCTTCAGGACACCGCAGGAATTCATCTCACTTTGTCAAAACTTCAACATGTCCAATGACGGCCACGTAACATTTACATATTATAAAATATATATTTTTTAAAAACATTAAAAGTTGATCTTGTCAATTGAGGAGTTAAAACATCAATCATATTTAAAATCAAATGAGCATGCATATTCATAATCAACAGCTTCTGGTTCCTGTGATTGCTGCTAACTGTAACAGTACCTGAGCAATTTGAGGTGTGATTTAAAAGCTCTGAGAACAGCAGATATTATATTCATATTTTAGATTCTTATTGTCCACCTACTGTGATAATTTTACATCGCTTGGAAAGAAATGCTATTAGCTTGCGTTCTGCTTGTGCCTTGATGAGGCACATTAGATCTGCTCCAGAATAAAACTGGTGAGATCCTTCAAGGATCCTTAGGAAATAGCTGAAAAGACAGGGAGGCAATTCTGGTGATAGGTCCACACGCACAAATCAATATCCTGGGTTTCTGTGTACATACTGACACACAGTATGGGGGTGGCTGTAGCTCAGGAGGTAGTGCAGGTCACTGATCGGAAGGTTAGTAGTTCGATCCCTGGCTCCTCCAGTCTGCATGCCAAGTTGCTCTCCGATGCATCCATCAGAGTATGAATGTGTATGAAAGTATTTAGGAAGCACTGCATGTTTAGAAGGAAGTGAATGTGGCATGCTGTATAGAGTACTCTAAGAGAGTAGAAAAGCACTATATACTGTAAGAATCAGTCCATTTACCATTGCACAATAATTCAGTTAACTTCCAGCAGATAGCCCATGGAGGTTTCCTCTCTACTGTGATATTTTTCTTGGAAGGAAAGTTTGCACAGGGTTTGAAAGGGTGCACAAACCCTGTGAATGCCTAAAAACACAACAAGCACTGTGGCGGGCCTGCTCTTCGCACTCTTGACACGCCACCTCTGGGACAGGTTGCTCTGGACTCTTCATCTGAAAATTGCGAGTGAGACCAGTGATGTTCTATCAAACACAATTTTGGTCACAGAAGTTGATGTTTTTTATATGAACAAGTTAGTCACAAGTTGTTACCCAGTGACTCGATTAGAACATACTGCAGCTAATAAAGGTTTGCACTGCAGTCGTTCATGTAAATGTAAACTTAGTTCTCCAGGGTGCAGTTCTGTTTGCATTATACATGCTTCTCTTAGGTAGTTTCATTAAAGAGCATAGCATACATTATCACTGCTATGCAGATGATATCCAACTTTATCTATCCATGAAGCCAGATGGCACACACCATTATTTAACTGCAGGAATGTCTTTGAGACCCAAAGATCTGGATGACCTCTGATTTCCTGCTTCTAAACTCAGATAAAGCTAAACTTAATGTACTCAGACCCCAAAACCTTAGAAATATGGCTGGACTACTGTAATTCATTAATATCAGTATGTCCTAAAACTCGCTAAAAAGCCTTCATTTGATCCAAATTGCTACAACAAGAGTGCTGACAGGAACTGAAAGAAAGAGCACATTTCACTCATACTTGCCTCTATTCATTGGCTCCCTGTTAAATCCAGAATCGAATTGAAAATCCTTCTCATCGCATACAAGGTGTTGAAGGTTCCATCTTAAAGCCCTCATAGTACCATTTCATACTAGTCCTCTCTACTTCTACGACTCGGCTTAAAACTTTCCTTTTTGATAAGGTTGGGGCTGGATCAGGTGACCCTGAATCCTCTCTTAGTTCCGCCCAATAAGCCCAGGCTGCTGGGGTGTTTCTTCTTCACCCACTAAGTCTTCATACACACCCAATGTGTATTATTAATCTCTGACTCTCTTCCACAGTGTGTCTTCGTCCCGTCTTCCTCCCATCACTCCCAACCAGCCGCAGCAGATGGCCTCCCCTCCCTGATCACCCACTCCCGGACCACCTTGAATCACCCTGTATTTATGATAGCATAAATAAATGAGCTTTGATAAGTTATAAATCAGTTACTCTGTGGTCAACTCATTCAAATGTTATGCTGTTTTGCTTTGAATATTGTCATTTTATTCTTCTTTGTACTTTTACTCTACAGCAGTTTATTCATCTATCTTCCCTGTTAAGCATATGGTAATAATAAGAAATGGTCTTATAAAAAAGAAATGCTTGATTTGACTTGACCCAACCCAAAGGAGCAAAAGGAAGGAAAAAAAAGTTTTATTCATACTTTATTCTTCTCCCCACGAGATTTTTTTTTTGGCCTCAGCTATAAATGATTTAACTTTGATAATTAAATTTAATTATAATATGTTAATGAGCTGCATTTAAAATTCATATATTATGTAAGAACTTGTGAATTTCTGATTTCCTATTCATCATCGCAAAGTTCCTTTACTCACTTCCTCCCTCTGTTGGCCAGTCAGCAGCAGAGCTGGTACAGGTGACCTCTTGGAGAACGACCTAGATGTGGTTTGGTGGGTCACCCACACCATTTCCATTCTGCTGAAATGCATGCTGGAGCTTTCCCAACAGCAACTCTCACATTCACTCTCTCCTGAGGTTGATGCAGGTGCCATGTGTCTCAGTGAGAAGCAGTGGATGGTTGAGTGGGAAGACGAGGGTTTGGAAGGAACCATCAGGACCAAAATGTAGGTCATCAGGTTCCCACACCAGCCTTGCTCCACCGTCCAAAGCCTCAACTCTGTGGGTATTTTTTCTGAACAACCTTCAGACTCTGTGCTCACATGATGAGAGAACATCAGAGAACCTTGTCGGTGACTGTTTTCAGGGTTTAGTTGATGCTACATTTTGGTCTTGTGTTTAAGTCGTTTGCACAGTTGAATTCATTCAGCTTGGCTGCTGGCGCAAAATCTCGATACACACTTATCTTATCTATAAGTATCAAAATCAGCCAGATGACCTGTCTCGATCAGCGCTACAGTATGCGTGTATATTTAAGTGTGAGCGTATGTGGCAACCAGCAACCACACTGCACACAGCTGGTGGCCCAGCTGCAGCGTCTTGTCCCAGCAGGGTGTATTCTTAGCTCCTTAAAACCCAGTAAGTGAAATGAGATGAGACAAAACACACACAACCCAAACCTCAACCCCCCACCACACACACACACATACACACACACAAGCGGTGAGGCGAGAGGCTACTGCTGAAGTTTGCTGTCTTTTTTTTTTCTCTGAGTGTGTCCACATCTGTGTGTGACTGAGACCGGCTCTGATGTCATATGTTCACGTACATCCGCATTACCCTAATTACATACACAGTTCCTGTCTTTTTATATATGTACCTTAAGCCTAGAAAATGCTGTTTCATTATTTAACATGATGAATATTCAAACCCATTTTAATAGATGTAGAAAGTCACTTTGTAACATTTAATGTTTCTGTACTTTTGTTGTTGTTTGTCACAAAGAGTTATATTGTACTGTTATTTGAATAAATTTGTAATTTTGTTGACAGTGATAATTAAATTTTTTGTGTAAGTATATATGGATAGGCTTTATCATGTTGTTGTCCAGAAGGTTACCACCTTAATCTGCAGCCATCTGAACAGCGCGCTGCTTTAACTTAGTCACTGGTTTTGTTATTACAAAAGCCTTTTTATTCATGTCTCATTTCACACCTTGGGTGGGAGTAATGAAAAAAGCAAACCAACCGCCTGTCTATCCACCAACGAGGTCTAGGAAAGGTAATGAAAACTAAGGCTAGGTCTTTATCAGGAATGCTGTGGTAGTCTATATTTGACCCAAATTGTTTGGCTGAGTATTAAATTTCATTTACTGTTAAAGCGACTTACTCATGTTTGTACACCGACAGTGTCCTTTCAATATGTTGGACGTTGAGGGTCAACCTTGAAACCTGGGCACAAGCCTAAATACTTGTTTAGTAAAATCAGGTAGAATGTGTTAGCTCACACTAAACACAGAGTCACACACAGAATCAGCCTTTCTTTGCAGCCACCCTCTGCAGCGTGTCTGCTCACAAGTACAGTTTCATCCAAGGTGGCCATTTCCTCAGTGATGACAAAAAGAAAGAAACGCAGAGTTCGTTTGTGTTTTTACAGCTAAAATGGAACTGCTGGCTTTAATGGTATATTTAAGTTCATTATAAATTTATTGCACTTGTCTCAATGTCTGTAATTTATTCTGCTCATTTTATACTTGAGAGTAAAAGGCTTAGAGTAGATACTCGTTTTGGCAGCATGCAGCATTTGAGTGCCTGAACTGTTGCATTAAGAAATATGACTGAAACTGAACATAATTATTTCAAACCAAACCACAAATTCTGTGTACATTACATCCCTGGTCATTTTTCCTGACACTGATAAACAGAAAGACCCAAAGCCTATAAAACTGGGTAATTCATGTGACCATATTAAATGATTTTTTTTAGGTTGCACAACTTTCCTTTTATCATTTGTATTGCATTGCTCTCACACATCAGATTAGCCTGTATATACCATAACTTAGTAATGGTAATAATGTATCTAATATCTTCTCATACCACACTACATGGCACTGTATTTATGTCCAGTAATATTTTACATTCAAATCCTCAATCTGCTTTACTCAGCTGTATATGAACATAGAATAAATGCACATAAAAATACTGACATTTGTAATTTTTCACAATGTTGTCTTTTATCATTTATGTAATGGGTGTCCACAGAATGAAGAGCTACTCCTGAGGACGATATCATTATTAAACACTTAAATATGCTTATTATTGAATTATATATAAACAAACATATATAAGGCAAAGTTATCTATATTGTTATTTTGTTTCTTATGTCCCAAATATATTTATTATATGTAAAAGTTTTCATACATTATATGTAAAGACATCCTTATTATATGTACAGTAAAATTATTCATTGTTCTTTCACCTAGCGCATACTTTTTTATCTTTACTTTTATGTCCTTATATTTTTATATGTTAATAAATATGTAAGGTTTTCTTCTTTGTATTGCATATGAGTTATAGCCCTATTACAGTCAAATTAAAGTGATGTATTGTGCTTTCTCTTAATTCTTACTTTTTTTCTACGGCCAATATTTTTTATACCTCTATCATATTACCTGCATCTTATATAATATATGTAAAGGAGTTTACCGTATTATATGTATGCATCGTTCCTTTACTGAGCCTTTACTTTCTCTGCATATCCCTTTTACTGTCTGGATTTCCTCCCATGAGGCTGTCAATCAAGACATATCATTTATGATGTGTTTTATGCAGCACATTTACTGGATACATACTAACGCATACATATAAATGAAATAAATTTAAATATAGTATATTTTCCAGGTGTAATTATACATATATTTATTCTCTTTATTTAAGCAGTTATTTAAAAAGAAACAAACTTCTTGATGTTTTTGTTTACAGTATTTATTAATATGGGCTATCCTGGTAACTGCATTTGCTTATCCCCTCAGAGTTCCCCTCAATATCATAACAAACTCTGTTTTATCACTTCATCCATATGAATAAATGTTCCGAACTAACCCACTGCCATGTTTCTTATGGCTGCAGCGTCTTAACCAGAAATATTCTACATGTTTGTGTATCTTTTTATGCACATTTCCGCCATAACTCACTCAGACGTGTTTGGCATATATGGAGTTTTGGGGATTTTCACCGCATTTAAAAATCAAGCTCAGCGGTCAATTGAAGTGATGGTTCTGAATCGTGCACAATAAATAAGGCCGATTTGTTTGTAAGGTGATATTTTAATATTATTTACATAACAAAAAGTCTTCCACTTCCTCTTCTTCTGCGCCAGGATCAGGTGAGTCATGTGGAGTCCTCAATAGTCCTGCGCGAGCCCAGAATGGCTGCCTCACCTTATTATCCTCCTACAACTTTTTCATCAATCAGTAGCGTGGAGCTGACATTTGTCATATTATTGGGATTTTCTGGTTTCAAATGCAGACATTTTGCAGCCAAGCTTTAAATAGACTGTTGACCGCAGAATATTTGGTTGAGTGTGTGACAGGGAGAGGGGCGCTGCCAAGAAGTGCGTGCGGTTTGAGGTGTGTGTGTGTGTGTGTGTGTGTGTGTGTGTGTGTGTGTGTGTGTGTGTGTGTGTGTGTGTTGGACAGGAGTGGAGGGTGGCTGGGGAGGGCATTAGTGAATGGCTGTGCTATTGCATCCTCCCAGGAGACCTCTAAAACACACACACACCATAGTACCTTAGCAGCGCATTAAACCCGCCTCCTTCATCCGCAAAAAAACTCCCATCTCTCTGCCGTACCTCTATAACCTCGCGCCGCCCCTCAGCTAAAGTCAGTGCACACGCTCTCTCTTCTGCCAGACGCTCAAGGAGACGGCAGTGTGTGAGGAGGACCCGCGTGTATGCGCGCGCGTGTGTGTGTACGTGTGTGTGCGCGCATGTCTCGGGCTAAGGTCGGAGATTCCCCAGCACGCTGACAGGAGATCCCCGCTTGTCTGAGAGCGGCAGCCGGCAGCGGGTGATAAAGCTTCAAGTGAAGAAGAGCAGCGGGAGGAAGAAGAACCGGCGGAGAGCTGCTTCATCTTGGCTTTTAAACTTGACTGCTCCTCCACGCGCTCTCCCGGCGCAGAGAAGGAAAGCAAACAAGTTGATTCCGAAGAAGGGTCGATTCAGCCAAAGCTGCACTAGATCTTTTTTTTAAGCATCCCTTTGGAGCCCCTCTCCCCGTCCCTTCTGAGCGCGCAGTGACAGAAGGAGGGACGGGAGAACCGGGCAGACGGACCGTGAAGCTGCGCGTCTTCCCCGGTGCAGGACCCATTGGATGCGGGATGATGGATTAACAGCCTAGGCTGTGCACGACCCCCTTGTCCACCTCGGGATTATTTCGGCTCTCACTGACCCCCCTCCTTCCCTCTCGAGATGACCGAGGAATATGTTTTTCGGTGCGTCCTGATGCTCTGCTGCGCGCTTCTCTCGGCCAACGCGAGTAACTGGCTGTAAGTTGGACGTTCACATTTCTAAACCAGAATCCACAAATTTCCGCTCTTGTACTTCACCTGTGCTCCTGTTTTCCTCCTCATCTACACATCATCTTCGTCTAACCCCCCACCCCGGCTCAGTGGGCGCACAGGTTAATGGTTAACCATCAGGCACACACTGTCTCTCTCTCACTTTCTCTCTTTCAGACTTAATAACTTACTAATATGGCTACCCCCCCCCCCCCCCCCCCCCCCCCAAAAAAAAGCCAAAGTTTGGTCAGCTGTTTGTTTTGGAGTGATTGGACGATAAATTGCATTTTGCGCAAAAAAGTTAAAGATTTTTGTCTACATAACGTAATTAACTGACTGGTTTAAAAAAAGTTAACATAAAGCCCAAGAGAAAAGTGGGCAAACTCAATGTGAGGCTCCTGTGTGCTGCTCTTATCAGCAGCAAAAAGTCAAATTAGGAGGGAGTTTTTGAATTATGTTTTTTCTCTTTTGCAAAACTGAACAATTCCTCCTACTCTGAGAAACCAGACCAGGCATGAAGTAGATAAATAAATGCATATATAGATACAAATAAAAGTCCCCTTTCTTTAACTTGTAGAGAAACAGCAGGTTTTTATTTGAACTAAAATACTCCCTTTTAAACCTTTTTAAATGAGTGAAATAAAATAGCAACTTCAATTTTGCAAACAAACACTAATGGTATGGGTGCGTGACTAAAGATAAGAAGTTCAGTGAGGTCACTAAAAGCAAAACATCAGTATCATGCATTTGTTTTCAAAAGGTGTAACACACAGCCCGACGCTGTAGCCGAAGCGCACCGTGCCACCTCTTCTTCTGGGGGCCGGTCGGTTGGGTCGCGTGTGTGTGCCTGCTCTGAAGGCAGCCTGTGGGAGGTGGATAGGTGGGTTTCTGCATTCCTCTGCAGGCTCCGCTCCATTTTCTACTGCCATTCATTCCACTCACCTTTAGCAAATTTACAAGCAGTGCTCATCATTCAGGGGGACTGTTTCATTTCCCCCCCTTCTTCCATAGAATCGAGGCTCTGTTGATATGAAGTCGAGCTGACAGAGAGCTATGTAGTAACTAATAACTACAGTATTCTCAAACTGTGGTTACTCACTTGACGATTTGTATTTTTATTTCCTCATAGTAGGGAGAGTTATAGTAGCCTTCTGTGTTTACGTCAGGCTGGTGCTGCAGACGGCCTGACTGATATTGCTGACAGATTCATCAGAGTAAGTTAAATTAAAGCCCTGCCAAACAGCACTGCCTACCTTGAACTCTGTCACTGAGTACAGGGTAATTGTGCTGTTTGGGGCTGAAGGCGTGGTGACAGCAGCACACAGCAGGCATGTACAGGCAGGCTGCCGAGCTGCCAGTCTGCTCTGCAGGATTAAACTGTTGAGGAAAATCTGTGTGTGAGTCCTCCACGCTTCAGCAAGGGTCAGAGGATGAGAAGCAGTTTCAGCATTGCTGTTAGTACAGTGGCTCTGAAACATGCAATAACTACACCTGTTGTGTAACAGAGCAGGTTACCACTGTACCTGATTGGACAGAAGACGGGAGTTGCATGCAATGTTATTTACTTATACTAGGATTTTGACATACAGTAGTCTTGATGTAGTCAGTTGACTTGTGTGGAACCATAAATTGTATACAGAAGATGGACATGGCATGAGTTTTGAACACGTATTCTGTGTGAAGCCAGCAGGGGGCGACTTCTGTAGTTGCAAAAAGCTGTCCTGTTGTGTAGAACTCTGTGGTAAAACTATCTTCAGGTGTCTTGATCTGTGACCTCGTTAAACACTCTCCTGATGAGTTTATGATGTCAGCTGCACATTTCAAGACCAAATATTACACATTGTTCATGTTGTAAAATACAAGCAAAGTCAAAATAGGAGAATAAAACAGTATGGTCACTGGCTAATGATTCATCAATCAGATGTGGTTGTTTAACGCTGTAATGTGTTTGGTTTTGCAAAGCTGAGGGAAGAAGAGTCTGACTGATGCCCACTAGTGTTGTTCAATAATGGCAAAAAGTAATTACCATTATTTTGCCCAATATTGTGTTTACTGGTTTTTGTTCTGTTTGTTTTGGCCAAATCAGTGGATTTCTTCACATTTGTTAAAAAAGGGGGGATTTAAATGAGCTTCAATTATTAGTTAATAATTTAACTGAATGAATTAAATAAGTGTGAACTCAAGCAAACATTCCACAGCCTGGAGGGAAGTGTTTGGGCTTTAAAGGAGGGAGGAAAGGAAAGGGACATGCTGATAGAGTTATATTAGCAGCTCATGATTATTCCTTTGACCAAATCTAAATCCAGTCACTACTTTTAGTTTTTGTTTTTATTTAAACTTAATGCCCAAAGCAGTAGAGAAGCTTCAGATATCGAGATATATAGAAGTATGCTTCAAAAGCAGACAAACCATAACAGAAGTTGAATGAGCATATTTGACCTTTAGTTTCAAATTATATATATATTTCAATATAATCAACACGTATCATGCAATAATTCAAAAGTCTTAGTCTTAATAGATACTAGAAGGGATGCAGACTAAATCCAAGGATATGCACCTACCGTTTTAATGTGTCTTATAACTCGACTTACTGCACCGGGCAATAGAAATCTGGAAATAGAAACACTGAAAATCAGGGGTTTAAGGGGACAGTACAAGGATTTAGTGATACACTTCCAAACAGTTCCAAACTCTTAGAAAAATTGAATTGGCAAAATCTAGAATACCCCGAAATTAACTCTGTCCTGAGAATTAAGCTCTTCATGAGCTTGATCCTACGTTGCCCATAATGCAACTTGATAGTGTTGTTATCAGACCAGTCGACCCTTCCGGCCCAGTAAATACCCACACCTTTAAAACTACTTGGCCCCTGTTTGTAACAAAGGCACTTCAGTATAATGTATAATAATAATAACATAACAATGCTTTGTCCCCAAGCCAAAATAACCCTGATGTTATCACTATGACATAATTAGGATCGGGAATATGCTGAGTCATACTCCTAAACTGAAATCTTGGAACACACACACACACACACACACACACACACACACACACACACACACGCACACACACACGCACATACACACGCACTCACACACACACACACACACACACACACACACACACACACACGCACATACACACGCACTCACACACACACACACACACACACACACACACACACACACACACACACACACACGCACGCACATACACACGCACTCACACACACACACGCCTGTTTCGTTTCTGTTCCATAGCTAAGGATGACATCATGAAATCTAGCTAAAATTAGCCTTTGGTAAACTTCTGGGCATTTTTACTTTTATGAATTACGAGAACAAATCCATTCCTATAAAGTAATAATGTGCATGTTAGTTGATATTACAAAATAACTGAGTGAACTACAACTTCTGTTGAAGCAATAAAGGCTAATAGAGTCACACTGAATGCTGAGGCTGTGTTCCGGTATAGAGCTCTTAAAATCCTGACTGACGAGGAGGTTAAACTGCTCGTCACGCCTCTCAGCTGTTCTTAAATCACGCTGAACCGCAGCCTGAACCGGGCTGTTTGTTTACTTCACCTGCAGCTCTCCGTGTCACCTTTAGCCCATCCACCAGGATGTGATCCGCCAGATCTCTGTGGCTGCTGAGTCACATTTAGTGTCCCGTTTGACAAGCAGGGATCTGAATGCTGCTTTTCATTAATTTGTCTATCATCACCCTCCTCCTCCTCCTCGGCTTCCTCTTACCCTGCACCAACTGGTTCTGCTGCGCCTGCCCGCTGCTCCTGGCCTTGTGGGTGTGTGTGTATGTGTGTGTGTGTGTCTTTGTGATTTTTGAACTTGAGTATGTGAGCTGGCATGTCCCCCAACAGTGGCACACGCTCAGTAATTACCACACTGTGCAGGGGAATGGGAGCCACTTACATACGTGCACACGCATGCACACATGCACACACACACAAACACCTACACACACACACAGATGTATTCTCCATCTACACTTGGTATAAACACGTAATCTGGATGTGAATAACCGATCTGCATACAGGAAAAAGATGCATTAATGCAGGATGTTTGTGCACCTGAGCACCATAAAGTAAGGCAGACCACAGGCTGAGGAGGTCAAGCTCCAGCTGCCTCATACCATAAACCAAAGCTAGGCCCTCAAAGGCACAGGCACTATCATCGGCCTCAGCTCTGCCCTGGAATAAAACCAGAGCTCATGCAGAATCATGCCATGATGTATAGAGTGTTTGCTGACAAGTCGTTCACTTAACTCCACCTCATTTATTTACATAATTAAAACTGTGGCCATAATCGAGATGACAAAAGCGAGAAAAAGCGAATACCAATGAAAAGAATGTGATTAATCAGATAACGTATGCGCATACAGCTCACATTACAGGACCATTTTGGAATTAGTTTTTACCTGGGTAAAAACAAAGGTTTGTGATCATCTCAATATTGCGCAACAGCGCTACAACTGTCAACCGCAAACGAACTGCAAAGAATCCGATATTGTTGTTTGACAGAGTGTAAACACAGAAATTAGCCACCTGTCTCCTCCCAGGACACTTTCCAGCTGACAGAGTCTCCGACCCATCTTCCAATTAGTAACCTCAAAACGTCCATCGCTTTTCCTCCATCAGTTTTACTGCTTTGGCTTTTAGTGAAATGTCCTAACCAGATGGAATTTTGTGCAGAAATCCACGGCCACCAGATGATCACACTTAGCTTTTCTTCTATTGATACCTTTGACTTGAGTGGGTGTTGCTGTATAGACGCCGTCCTGCTCATGATGACTTATAAAATCCCTGGTTAGCTTCTAACTTTTCCTCTAACAGGATCATCTGCAAAAATAATAAGGGAACACTCAATCATCAGAGTATAGACAGACAAAGCCAGTTAGACTTCAGGGAAGTCAGTAAGGAAGCATAAACCACTGTGGATCCATTTCAGCTGCAAATCCTCGAGGATGACACTTCTACATGTGATGTTGCAGAAAGGTGTGCTGTGACTCCCAACACAGTGTCAAGACTATGGAGGAGAAAGCAGGAGATGGGTCATTGGATGAAAAGAGGGTGGGTTAACCCAATAGCAGGGCTGGTATTTGTTTGTGCAGCAAACAGGAGCAGACTCAAACTGTCAGGAACAGACTCACTGAAGGCGGCATAAGAGTTCAGCATCCTCAGATGGGGCTGTTGCTCACAGCATAGCACTGCGCAGATCAATCGGCAAGACTCACTCAAGAACACCAGAACTGGCAGATCTGCCACTGGCACTCTGTTCTCGTCACAGATGAGACCATGCTCACACTGTCGGTGTAGTGGGCCCTGGACAACCCTGACCTCAAGTGGCCGGTATGTGTACGCAGTTCCTGGATGACGAAGATATTGACGCCACTGATTGGTCCTCAGGTTCCCCAAACCTGAATCTAACTTGCTGGTCCTAACACATCATCCCTGACATCAAGCTACAAGCACTGACAGGGACACCAGCAAAAAGCAAACAAGAGAAAGATCTATCAGACGAGGGAGCTGTCTTGTCTCTGCCTCTCCTTGCATCTGTCGTCACTATGATTTGCCCTAAAGCAGGTTAAGTGGATTGACATTGGTTTATTGTTCCAAAGTGGACAAATCAATATCCCTGGAGTTTAACTGACTGTGTGTTATTATTGTTATTGAGCAATATTGTTTGCAAATATTGTAAGGATAACGTGCTAAACTGACGCGAAGGACGATTTAAAATAATTAATAACTGCAGTGGCAACAAAAAGATTACTTGACATTTGTCTGCGACAGATTCAGCAGTGTCTTCTTATTGTCTTGAATGGAAGTTAAAAGCAGGGCAAAGTGTTGGTTTTAGTGTACTGCGCGTCCTGGACGAGCATGGTAAGGTGATAAAGAGATGGCAGCTGATCAGTAGTCAGAGAAAGCCCTGCGGTACACACTGGCGCCTCACACTGCTTTTCACACGCGCACTCTCTCTCTCTCACACGCTCGCACATGTGGTAAATCAGTGGCATGTTATTTCGAGCCCTCTTGTCACCAGAGTGTGTGCAATTATCGTGGCACACTTGGAGCCACGGGATAACCAGATTACAGCCGGTCCTGCTGGGGGCTGACGAGGAAACGCCGGCACCGCTAAAAGACAAGCAGCCCTGGCTGACCAACAGAGAGGTGCACGGGGCGTTTAGAAGACATAACACGCTTTTGGAGGTCTGGGGGGTCCTGTGGTGTGAACAGCTGACTGCATTTCTGCTTTTGTACTACAGCGTCTGTGATGCTCCTGTGAGGCAGGAATAGGAAATGCTCCAAAAAATATCTCAACCGTACGCAGATGCAGGACAGTCATAGGTGCAGACAAGTGTTCTTAAACAATGTGAAGTTAGTTGTTCCACTGTTGCTACAACTGGCAACACTGTAAATGGTGCCCATGTTAATAGAATGAGTATCTTCAGTATCTTATTGTAGCGTTACAATAGACGATACTAATGTTCATTTTATTGACAGTAAAAAAGCTCATAGCTAATGATTTCTCAAAGACAAGAAACTCAGAAAGATCAAAATTTACAAAACTGACTTAATGTTTTATTCAAGATGACCTGAAACAAATGCATGAGACCCTAAACTACTGCGGGGTCTTTACCTCACAATATAAAGCATGCAAGGGGACTAAAACTGAACTGAATATAACGTTTTTTAAGTCGGAGCAGGCAATCACTTGTTCATAGGATTCTCTGTATAAGTATAAAGTAGGTAATTCTATAGAGTAGTGTTAACTTGGTAGCAGAAAAGGTGAGAAGAACCATGCTAACCACATGCACGGGGACTTCTTTATATATCCAGTGTTATGTACAATACTTGGGTTATGTGCACATCACATGTGTTAACTGTGTAAACAGTAAGCAGGAGCGGTAAATGGTGCAAGTCCTAACCTGCCTGCTCCGCATGAAGGATGTCATTTTCACAAGCCAGCTTATCTCCTTATCTATCCAACCTGAATGTGAAAATTAAAAAAAAATAATCATAAAAATGTCTTTGACACTGTGGGAAAAGGCATTAATAATTGAACTCTTCGGACACAATCCTATTCTATCCTCTTTATTCCAGTTTGTTAGGTACACTGGTACAACTGGTTGTTACCTCAGATATCTAATCAAATCAACATGGTAGAAACTCAGTGCATTCAGGCGTGGCCAAGATGACCTGCTGATGTTGAAATGAGCATCTGAATGGGCAAGAAAGGTGATATAAGTGACTTTGAGCATGACATGGCTGTTAGTGCCAGGTGGGCTGCTCTGAGTATTTCAGAACCTGGAATTTTGCAATCTTACCATCTCCAGGACCACAAAAGAGAAAATAACTGGTGAGCAGCAGTTCTTCTGGTGAAGTTTCTTTGTTGATGCCAGAAGTCAAAGGAGAATGGTCCGGCTGCTTCAAGCTGATAGGAATGCAACACTAACTGAATAACCACTCGTTATAACCAGGCTATGCAAAACAGCACCTGGTAACACACAACGGCGAACGTCGATGCAGATGAGCTACAGCAACAGAAGACCACACAAGTTGCAATTCCTGTCAGCTAAGAACCAGAAACTGAGGGCAAAGTCAGACAACAGCAGACTGGAAAAACTGGAAAATGGACCAAACAACGTGACAGCATGGATCCATCCTGGAGGATCTCAGGTGGTGTAATGGTGTGGAGGATATTTTCTTGGCACACTTTGGACACCTCAGTACCAGATGAGCCTGCCTGAGTATTGTTGCTGACCATGTCCATCCCTTTATAACCACAGTGTACACTCTTTCTGGCAGCTGCTTCCAGCAGGACAATACACCCTGTCACAAAGGTCGAATCACATCCATGCTGTCATGACAACATGGACCAAAATCTCTGATGAGCAATCTGCTGAAAATGTACCCTGAAAAATTAAGACTGAAAGCAAAGGGGATCCAAACTAAGTGTCCAATGACTTCCTACCATAAGGCCGCCTTCCCACTCTGAATTGGATAAATGGAAGATGATTGTATATCTTGGGGTTATAATAGCTGCAGTCAGATTATTGATCGCTTTTCTTCTATGTACATTCTAGCCACATCTGGCTCTTTCTAGCCCATGTTAGCTTATGTCTTGGCTTATTAAAGAAGATGATTTTTTAAATGTACCATCCACCAATTTTTTTTCTGCCTCTATTTGTCAGCTTTTAAGGAAATTGACAGCAGCATACTTTGACTACTAGCTTTATCACCCGAATGAGAGAATTTTGACCGACAAATAGAGACTTGCTTGCTCACAAGCTGATATCATCATGCATGCCTATCATCTTTGTCCTACCAAACCCAGCTACACAAAACCATCCAGTTAGCTGGCTAATGTTACCTAAACACAGAAACGGCCACAGGTACATGTCGCAGGAATCAGACACGGCCAAGTCCTGCATTTAGAAATAATCAGCTGTTCACAGCTATTGTTTCCCGCACACACACGAACACACACACACACACGCACACACACACACACACACACACACACACACACACACACACACACACACACACACACACACACACACACACACACAGTAATTGGCTCGTAGCCTTTTGAGGCTACCAGGCAGGAGGTTAATTTCATGGCTTTTACTGCTTCTTTCTCCAAACGTGTGTGAAAATGTGTTTTTGTGTGCAAGTGTGTGAGGGTTGTGGGGTTGGCAGAGCATGTTATTTTTAGGGGGAAATGAGCAGCTCTAGTGGAGCCAGCAGCATATAAATACACCAAGACAAACGTAGAGGCGCGCAGACACACACACACACACACAGCTGCAGAGCAAACTGTAGACTGTGCATTAATTGAACTCATCAGACTGTTTGACCTCTCACCTTTTAACATTTTAATCTTTTATCACTTAACCATCTCCCTGCCTCACAGCCACTTTTCCTTCTCTTGCCTTCACCGTCTGACCTTAAACGATTCCCTCTGAGCTTTTTTCCATCCTCCCCTCCTTATCTCTCATTCTTTCCGCTGAAGGTACTGTCTCTCTCCCCTACTTTTATTTTTTGTGCGGGTGTCACAAGGACCTTTTGAGTATTATGTCTCAAATGAATACAACACCCGACACATCCACCAAACAACGCCGACACCAGCTTCTTAAACCAGCTACTGCATGTCAGCGGTGTTGACATGCAGAGAGGGAGAGATCATGCATGCGATGAGGGCTCATAAGAAAACAACAAAAACACAAACACAAAAACTAATTTTGCGGGTCTTTTTTAGTGATGAGGTGCTTCTACTTTTAACTTTTTGCTTCTCTTTGTTTTAAGCCCATTTCCGAACGATGCTTTCCTTTATAAATGCAGAGATGATCCTGCTTAATTAGATTATATAATAAAAGAGGGGTGAAGAAAAAGCATTAACTGCATATATAATTGAGCAAATGTTGTGCTATCCCAAAACATTTTACATTCTGCCATTCCTAACACATATTTACATTTAAGGCTTTTTTTTAAAAGTTTATATATTTTCTTTTTAACTTGAGATAAACATGTCTTACCCATTACCCTGGGTTAACAGATATAATATTTTTTAAATATATAATAAGAACATATCTAATAAAGAAGTAAACCTGTGTGTAGGTGGAGTGAAGTGATCAGAATACTTACTGTGAAGCCATTCGCTGCACTCAGATGTCATTTTTCTTCTTTTCTTTGGGCTATACACGCTTGGCAATTTTGGCCATCCGCTGGTTTGAATCAAAAAGCAACAGGCTGGCTTCAAATGTGAAATAGAAATGTCATGCAGATGTACTCACTGAAGTTCTGCTTTTAAGCAGTTTCAAGCTGCAGTCATACAGTGCAGACACCTGCTGAACGGTGCTAAAAAAACTACTAAAATAATATAACTTCATTCACCAAAACTGAGGCACAGTTTGTACCACACAGCAAGCCATATGCAGCCTCAGAATCTGCACTGAAGCTTTAGGATCCCAATGTCAAGTGCCTATTGGAGGAACTGCTGTTTTTGGCACCAGTGTTGCCACTTGGAAACACTCAAATAACAAAATAAAATAAAAAATTTTAAAAAGTTATTTTTACTGATCGTGGTGTAAAAACGCCTGCTGCAAATCCAGTCAGCATGAATGTGGTTTCTGGAAGACTGGGTTATAAAACACTGCAAGCGCAACGTCATTGCGTCGATTTGACAAAGTGGATTATTCAGGTTCCTTCGCACGCTGGATATAAAGTATTTATATCGTTTATAATGCACATATTTGGAGACAGAAAATGTTTGGATATCTTGATTATCTCCATGTGGCATACACTGACACCTTCGTTAGGGATTCTTAAATGTTATCCGTCATGGGTCAATCATTTTTGCACTTCCATATAAGGTCAGCTGTAACCCTATTACAGATGGATATGTGGACAAGAAGCCTCTGCCACTGCCAGAGTGTTTTCCAAATACTAATTTGTACAGGCACATGTACAACACTGGCTGTTCACAGCAGCGTAAAGCCATCAGGAAGTTTAGAAGCTGGAGAGTTTAGTTCTGTGTTGATGCTCAGTGTAGGAAGGTGGCTTAAGCCAAACTGAGAGAATAGTGCCCTCTACAGGTCAGTATCTGCTTTACATGCTGTGTGAAACACTGCAGAGGGCACACTGAGGGTTAGCTGGGGCCACTTGTTTTTGAATGTATACTGCCCTCATGTTCTCCACCAGCAGTGCTCATTGTAAAAGTTTATTATTTCATTTGCTTTTACTGCGCTGCTGAAAAATGACCGTCAGTGCATGTTGACTGTAACTGGTAGCAGGCTTGTCTCAGCTCTTGTAAAACAAGCACACAGTCCCTCGGCAGAAAAGACTCTTTTCTTGCAGCGCTCCTCCTTGCACTTCCCATTTATTCTATATTTACTGGTCACTGTGTACCTCTGCTGTGTGTTCAGTACTGGAAAGTCAAACATGAGGATATTTTCATATAAATACACACTGGAGACGATGGCGGTGCAGAGAGTGTGCTGCAGTTTGGAAGCATTTGTGTCATTTTGTGTGAAGAGACTGACTGAAGCACAGATCACAGCTTCTACCCCAGCTCTCTCTTGTCTGCAGGTTCTCTTCCTTTTGGCCCTCTTTTTATTTTTGTGGTGAGAAGAGAGACTTTTGAAAGAAGAGAGGTCAAATCTAGCACCGAGCAGGGGTGTTTCTGTGCACTCTGTCCAGGTACTCTGGCTCCTTCCTGCAGTCCAAAGACTTACAGTCAGAAGGGTTAGGTTAACTGGTCATTCTACATTCCCCTCTCTCTCTTTCTAATCTATATATTTGATACAGGAAGAGAGCAAAGAAGAGAGAAAGTCTAAATAGCAGCTCTCCTCTGTACATTTGCACTTAGTTTACCTCAGCTGGTTCTCTTCAAGGTACTTGCTGATTCTGATCATTTGTCTGTACTGATATCTCATATAGCCACTACAGTCTGTACCAACAAGGTTCATACGTACCAACATATCCTGGTTTGCACTCGGGTACTTCCTGGTGGCATTGGTGTAGGGTGTGTGTGTGTTTGTTTGTGTGTGTGCCCTTGAAAGCATGATGGTAGTTTTGGTACAAAATATATCTATCTCACATCTGAGATGAAGTTTTGCCTTTCAGTTTGTGGGTGTTGCAAACAGTATTCTGCTAAAAAAGATGAACATTAACTGAACTTAGTCTCTACCCCTGAACCTACATGGGTTCAAAAATCACTCTGTCTGGTTTTAGTGCAACATCTTAAATCACAGACTTTTTACAGCTTCGAACCAGGAGTGTCGTGGGTGTTTGACCAGATATTATATTTGAGCTTAGAGTACTTTAATACACCTGACAAAATGTTATCATTTTATAAATGAGTTATATGAAAAAGCTTTATTAATGGCCACCAGTGTTGTTCAAGTTACTTGAAAAAAGTAAATAGTTACTTATTACTGATTACTTCTCCAAAAAAGTAATCCCATTACTTTACTGATTACTTATTTTCAAAACTAATTAGTTACTTATTACTAAGTTACTTTTAAAAACATGATACACAACCTGAATACGCAATAAAGCAAAAGACCTTTCAGCCCAATTCTATTTTTTCTGCATAATGCATCATACAAAACTGAAACAAATGGAAAGCCTCTTTTTAAAACTTGTTTTATTAGTTTGAATTTTACGCACATTGCAAAATTTTAATTATATGCAACAGTCGTTGTCTTGAAGAAATGTGTTTAACATTTGAACCTCTTTTCTGCATATTCCAGCATATAAAATAAAATAATTCTTTATGTTTACATTCACTCTTTCAAATAAAATAAGGGCAAAATACAGCAGAAAATAAATAAAATCAAAGATTTAGCAGGACTAAGTCCTGTCTCTTAAATCTTGTCACCTGTTTAGCAGGAGTGGGGCGGGTGGAGGTTTGCCCGGTGCCACAGTGGTCATGTCAGTGGGAGGATCCGGGGGTTTCTCAGTGAAGGTCACATTCCCGTGGCAGCGTGCTCGGTGCTCGCTCAGATTTCAAGTTAAATTTTTCGCTGTAAAAAAAGTTTTCTTCCCACGCAGAGTGAACAGCGCACGCTAATGTTTTTGTCACTTTTTACAGAGTCAAATTCAAAGTAATGTCATGTTATCCATCGTTGATCTGCACACGTCTGTTGCTGCCACGGGCGTCGCACGCTCGTACGTCATTGTCATGAGACACTCTCACAAACAGAATCACGGCGTGCTTAAGGAAAGTAACAGTAATCTAATTACTTTTTTGCAATAGTAATCCCTTACTTTACTCATTACTTGAAAAAAGTAATGGGATTACAGTAACGCGTTACTGCCCATCTCTGATGGTGACACAGGGCTCATATTGTTATAGAAATACAAACAGGAGTTTTTGAATGATATTCATTTCTTTTTTATGTAGCTGCAATAAACCTGCAGTTATGATGGCGCTCTGTTTATATTTATCTGTTATTCTCAGTTTCAGCCTCTCATGAGCGTGGGGTGGAGGGTGAAAGGTATGGAGCATTCCACCTGAAGCGCGGTGCGTTCGCAGGCCGCTGTGTGTTTGTGTTGCATTACACGTCGCAGCCTTCACAGCACCATTGGCTCCACTGGGCTTAGGCTTCTGAGATTTAGGCACGCAAGCACCAGAGACCCGAGAGACAGAGGGAGAAGAGGGGGAGAAACCGGGATGATGGTGTGTGTGTGTGTGTGTGTGTGTGTGTGTGTGTGTGTGTGTGTGTGTGTGTGTGTGTGTGTAGTGTTCTGTCCTTCTACGGGTTGACTCCTCTGTAGAGGTGTTTTGTTAACCTCATCTCTGGGAAGTGAAGTGTATACACTGCAAAATGAACAGATAAAGTGGGAGAGGACTCACGCACACACCCAAGGCCTTCAACTAGCTTTCCCACGCACACACACACATCTATGAAATTACCTGAATAACAAGTTATCCATTGTTTATTAAATGTTTCCAGGGTGAATGTCAGGCCAGAGCGATGCCATCCAGCTGCTTCTGTCTCTTTGTGTGGGTGCTGCTGTCAGTCGTTTTGCGATTTTGGGCCTTTTTTTGTTTTGGGGGATTATTTCGTGCTGACTGACGGTCTCCCAGCTGGATGCCTTGACCCAAACGTAGCACCATGCCCAAGGCTATGCTAGAAAACAAAGACAGATCAAAAGCCCCACATGTCTTTGATGAGAGCCGTGCAACTGCAATCGAGCAAATCAGAGAGAAGAGTTGAAGTGGACTCGATCCAGTTCAGATGGAGGGAGGGAGATGAGGGGCAGGACCTGTTGAAAATGATCAGAGGATGTACCTCACAGAGAGCTAGAGGGTCGACCGTGAGGCCCAGGGCTCCCTTGAAACCGTGCGGATTTACCTGAGCAAAACATTTCCAGGCTAAATTTAAAGAATTTGCACAAAGAACCACCTTTAGCAGCAATAACTTGAAGTCATCATTTCATCATCATCAGTCTCTGATAATTGTGGAGGGATTTTGGCTCACTCTTCTTTAGAGGGGTGCTTCCGTTCATTGAGGTTTGCTGACATTCATTCACGCACAGCTCTCATAAGATCCCACCACAGCATCTCAGTCAGGCTGATGTCCACACTTTGACTGGGTTTTTCATTCTGTTGCAGATTTTCTGGTCTGTTTGGGTTTTTCTGTAATTTCTATGAACGTTGCGCAGTCTGACCTTGGGGCGACATCCACTCCTGAGAGGACTGTGGTTTGTGTGTTAACACACATCTCAATGTTCAAGACCAGGAAACTGCAAAAAGCACCTGGCTGCTACTTACCCTCTTACTTCCTACAGAAGCAGTAAGGGTGTACTTACTTTGCTAGTTTCCTAGCTGGACTAGGAAGGGTGACCTTATCTTTACAGGTTTCAGGCAAATCCAAAGTTATTGTTCTCACACGCGGGCGCCGTGGTTCGCACTGTTGTCTCTGAAGAGTTAAAGGAAAACTGTCATGTTTGCACCGTTCACTTTTTAACCAAATCTCAACATTATTCAAACAACTGGCAAAGTCGTGTTTCATGTCTTTTCAGCCACTTTTGCTCAATGGGGACTTCTGTTCTTTCCCAGTTTCTGCAACAGCATTAACCTTTCAAAGAGGAATCAGAAGTTACATTTATAATCAATAAAATACACACTTGCACATTTTAGTACAGCCAATCAGGAGTGTGACTTGTTGCATGGTGAGTTAATAGTATGACACCAGAGCTTGTGGTTGGAGTGGCTTGTATTACTTACCGCATGAATCCCTCTGAACACACGATTACCAAAGCAGCTCCACATTGTCAGCATTGCTCAAGATCCCAACACTGTTCAGCTTTATTGACGTCAGATCTAAGACCCAGGTGGACCACGCATGGCTCAGATTAGTGATACAATTTGCTGACTTTGTGTCTTTGTCTTCAGCGCTATCGTTTAAACGTACGCTACATTGTACATTTCTTTGAATGTATTGGATTTAATTGTACTCTGTCTTGTAAAATACCTCGTACTCTTTTTTTTCTGATTAAAAACATTACTCTGGTAGCTGTAGTTTGTAGATATTTTCCTTTTACAAACCCAAACCTCTGAGTGACTTATAAAATATGATTTGGCACTGCGTGTGCACACAGGTGTTTTGACTTACGCGCCTTGATTAGAAAGGTTGGAGGTCGTTCAGATTGGAGTTGTGCAAATCCACATATGCTGGGAATTTACTTTGAGCCAATATGTTCTAATAATAATGATAAATATGTATCTTGTCCAGACAGTAAGCCATTTATATTCTTCCAGTACTTGTTGCTTGTTACACTTTTCATTTGTATTGCTTGTTGACATTTCTACACTGTGTACAATTCACAAAACATCCGAGTCCTCTTTCCACCAAATTACATGTTAGCACATCACAGATAAACATTTCAGTGAAATGCATACATGATGTCTCCTCTGATTACCTGTTTGTTGATTACTGTTCATGATCCTTCACACTCTCATGTTGTTTAATGATGATGTCACTAAATAATGAGGTCTGCAAATGTCAGGTTTTAGTGTCCTTTGTTAAAGGTTCAAGTTCAGGGTTTTACATGGATTCAGTTTGGCTTCAAAAAGACAAATATTTTATAAAATGACGGTTTATTGTTAAATGATTAACTCAACGTTCATTTTGAAGTCTTTAGGTCTTTTAAAGCATCTTCCTTTATCATCTAGTCTACTCTAAATTAAATCACAATGCAACAAACAAACCTGTAAAGAGTACTTGAAAGTAGCCACAGAAGCCCTGAACACATTTGAAAATAAATGAGGTGATAAATTGTGAAGGAATGGGGGTCATTTTCATAAAGACTTTCATGCATGACTTGTGTTTGCAATAAGAGAAATCCCCCACTTGCTAGTCATTAGGAAGAATGCAAGTTTACAGCACCTCCGCATTGCCCACACTTTTTCTGACTCAACAAATGAATAGCCACACTTTCTCTTTCCAGCTCAGACCTTCTGTGGCTCCGTAGTTGCTTAATGCTGCATGTTGTCCAAGCCAACATGCAAGTCACTATTTATCAGAGCATGTTACTTCTGCAATACACTAAAATGTGATACATTTCATAGAGTTAATTGTAACCATTTCAAATTTTTACATATTCCATCGTTAACACAGAAGTGCTGATCAGTGCTAATTTCAGCCACAATGCTTGTTGTCCACGACATGAGAGAATAGTGCAGACTTTCTGTTGAAGGTCAGCATGGAGGTGCTTTAACTTTCTGAGCGCATGATGTCAATCGTTTGGGAGGATGTGAGCAGATGCGGCTAAGAGGTGGCAGAGTGGCAGAGAGTAGGGTTATCACAGTGATGAGTGTTTAATCCAGACGCTGTCTGGATGGGAAGAGAAAAAGTCCATGGAACAGACAGAGAGAAAGAGAGAGGAAGACATTATCTCAGCTGTTGAGAGGTGGCGATGAAGAGGGTGAAGGGGGAGGAGGAGCTGTTTGACCTCAAGAAGGACGGCATCGTAATACTGCCCCATTAACACGTGTTACATCCACCAGGTCATTGTGTCCCATCTAGAGTCAGGGCTAGTGTTTTGGTAACGTTAGCATCCACCCTTTTTATAGAACGCTCGTCACTACACCCAAACAGGGAAGCTGTAATGCCAAAAGGAATGCATGCGATTTCAGCTTTTTTACTTATTTAGCATATGACTTAAAGAAAACTAATCTTAGTAAGGTCTCCAGTGATCTGGTGGATGTTAAGAGGTTAAAAGAGTTGAGCAGTGGCTACGAGCCAACTTTATTAAACGACCTATAGCCTTAGCCAGTGTAAAGAACTTCAGCTGGCTTTGTGTTATATTAAAGTTTGGTCTGTAATCTTACAGAAGAATTCTTTGCAGTCTGGTTGTGCGCCATGGCTTGATTGAGATGGGCAAGCAGGGCTTTACAGAGGTATGTGTGGTCTGGGAACTCATAACCCAAGACTCATAAAAGAAGCTGGGGGAACCTGAAGGAAATACACGTCTACTTGTACAGAATAATAGTCTAAAAGTTAATTCTGTTGGAATTTGCCTTTATTAAGGGACATTTTGGTATTCAAACTCTGACCAGTGCCCATTTACTGAATTCTTTCTTACATAGTAAAATCAGCCATGTCTCCTAAAAAGACATGGCTATACGACTATATAACTATATGCAGTGCTCTTTTTTCCCTCTCGTTTTCTCCCTTCAGAAATACCTTACAGTGAGACCAACAGGTGGTTAAAGAATTAGTCACAGCCCATTATTTCAACTTTTTGGCTTCTAAGCTTTCTTTTTTTAATCTCAGATTTAGACTCCTTTTTACTAACTTTTGGAAATGACCAAAAGTTACAATAGATGCTTTCAAACATTAACTATATTAAACCTTGAAAACCTCAGTTTTCAAGGTCATTTTTTGCCCCAAAAGTGGCAAGAAAATAAATTACATTTAACAAATGTGCATGTGTTTCTTTCAAAATGTGATTGAGAATCCAGCACAGGTCTGTGGAAAGATGCCTGATAAAACAGGGTGTTCACTTCAAAATCTAGATATGATACCACATTTGAAAGTGTATGCCAGCTTTTGAGCATTTTGAGTTAATACATATACTACTATATTTACTGATGCTGTGAAGCCACACAGAACACATCACAATCCAGTGTTTCCTGAGAACTGAGAGATCAATACTCAGCTCTTCTTTGGATTTCGCCTGCTAAAGAACACGGTTTGGCATCCCTCCATGTCTTAGCAAAGCCTTTTGATGCATTAATAACAGTTTTTTTGAGGACCAGTTTTTAGACCTGTGTGTCTGAAGCTATAGCAGTGAGTGACAGCAACCTCCAGAAACCACTCACAACCAGTTGGAGAATACTCACTTTTCCCTACTGAAGGTGGTTGCCAACTGGTCTGTAGCCTTGTGTGATTGCTGATTAACACCTCCTGAATCTCCCTCTGCAGATATTTACTCACAGATATGAGGCTGGAAATCAATTTCCAGCAAGATGCAAAAATGAGCATAAAAAGCAAACAAAAAGTACATATGGAATACAACTTTTATTTTTAATATTTTTATACACCAGTTTATTCACTGACACTACACTGTATGAAAATGATATTCATAAGTGTCTTGAAATTAGAGATAAAATATGAACTCAGGAAAAAGTGTTAGTATCATTATCATTGTTTATAAAACATTATTCTTCATTTATTATTTTCTTTTTATTATTTTCTTCTGTCTTTGTTTCGGCAAAATCTTGTTGTAAAATTGCCATTTTGCTGTATTTCACAAAAGCAGGTGTAATAGTTAAACTTCAGCCTTCACATTTTCCCTAAATAATTTACCAAAATAAAATTAATCATTATTAGATACCAATTTCTAACCTGTGCTTGTTTTTTTTTTATTTTTGGGAAAATGAAAACAGCTAAGGATCACATCTGTTTGTTTTAGAAAAACAAAACATTTTAGACTCAACATGTACATGCACATGACGTCTTGGGACACTGAGGGGTGCAGACAGTACACAGCTTGGGTAGTTATGAGAAAGCCTATTTCTGTAAGGTGAAGCTATGACTTGAGATATGAGGCTGAGGTGGAAGTGGTAGGGTCAGGGCATCCAGACTGATGCCATTTTCTCATATATCTTAGACTGTGTGTGTGTGTGTGTGTGTGTGTGTGTGTGTGTGTGTGTGTGTGTGTGTGTGTGTGTGTGTGTGTGTGTGTGTGTGTGCAGTATATCTCCCTGACCTGTCTGGCCTGGAGGTGGTGTGTTTGTGTGATAAGCCACTTTCCCTCCTCTCAATGTCCTCACACTTGGATGTTCATCCAAAACATTCCCACAAAGGCACGGGAGCTTTTTGCAGCTCTGCTTCCCAACTGTAAGAATGATTAATGATGAGCATGGCTCAAGAAAGTCTGCAAGTTAGTTCAGGCTGGATACTCGAGTTGTTGCTTGCATCATACGGCTGACTCTCCTTACTCTTCTTACTTCACCAGCATCCTCCTGTAGGCTCCAAGTAAATGTTTGTTCAAGACTCACAAATTTCTTTGTGTATCATATTTGCACTGAATGATGATCTAGGAGGGGGAGGGAGCCAGTTTAGCAAGCAACCCATATAGCATAAAGTTTAATGCAGAGCCCTGTTCAAATCCACCTTGTGGCCATTTACTGTGTATTTGTAAAATGAAATATTGCTTTTTTGAGCTCACTAAAGAAGCCTTGTTGTTTTTTCCACTAGGTACCTCGCCAAGCTGTCATCAGTGGGGAGCATCAGGGACGAGGAGACGTGTGAGAGGTTACGAGGCCTGATCCAGAGACAGGTACTCCACTCAACTGTAGTAATAAGTTACTAAGTCAGTTATGAAGTTACAAATGCACTTGTTTTTCACTATAAAGAGTTATATTCAGTCAAGGTGAGCTGTCCATCAGTGTCCATCAGTCCACACCCAAAACTCCAATATCAGTATGGATATACATAAAGAGCAATACTATCCATACAGGGCAAACATATTTATTGCACCAGCCTACAAGCATGGCTTCCTAAGGCTGTAAAGTTGGCCATTTTAACATGGAGGTCTCTGGGGGATTGAATCATTTTTGGACCCAGCCTGAAATGTTCATGGAAGGACCTGCAAAGGAATTTCAACTTTCATCACTGAGAATTTATAAACTACTGCTATCAATCATTTTTAAGGTTTGATAGTGTAGACTAGTAAAACCAAGCTGTTAATTCTTGAAAAGTTCTACATTCAAAGAATTTGAGCGTAAAAAAAAAAGTGTACATAAAGCGGTTTTAAGGATTGTTAGCTCGTTGGTTTTCTGATGTCAGTTGTTAGCAGAAACAAAACCAGCCTGCTTCCTCTTGAGAGGACAACACTTCATAGATGAGTCCTTGGAAGATTCAGAAACTGGGGCCTGACTTGTACATCAACCCCAACAAGCTAAGGCTACTATGTTACTCGATATGGTAGCATCTACAGAATACATCAAAGGCTTCTAGGCTACATTATGACATTGTTTGCAACATTTATGGCATTTGGTTTACTGCTTTGTCAGGTATTTTAAACAGATATGTGGTGATATTATTTGTTCCAGCCACTTCTAGCTGTTGTTTTGTCCTCCTCTGTTCCATATCCAGCTAAGCTTTGCTGATTTCTATGCATTGCCTGCCATGAAAAAAAAAGGTTTCTCGTGGTAAGCCATCTTGATCGTTTACATTCGGTATTGTCAGTCTTGGACACTCCAAGCTTGGAAATTGTAATCCTCAACTTGGAAAATTCCAACCTGAGTTGAACGCACAGCCGTGCACACTGAGCGGTTACCTGTGGTCTGTCCTGCCTCACTAACAACATATAGGCTCCATTTACTAAATTAAATCCAAGAGGTCATCCAAAACAAAACTGAATACATTTACAAAACTACATATAGAAGTTTACATATGTTCAAGAAAACCATATGGGTAACAATATGGACAAAATTTTGCCATGATCGTTGGAACTCATAGGCTCATGGAAATTAGAGGTAGTAAAGTTAGCATGTTGATATGTCTCACTAACTACTGGTTGCATTGCCATTGATTTTTACACTGACATTCCTGACTCCTATTGACTCAGGTGATCCCCAGACATTTCCTGTAGTGCCACCAGTAATCCCAAACGTTTCATTATCCAGCGAAATATCTCCACATCTACTGGATATATTGGGACATAATTTTCTACAGACATTCCCGGGTCCCAGACATGACTTTGCTGATCCCCTGACTTTTCCTCTGGCGCCACCCCAAAGTTGGCATTTGTGGTTGGGGTGAAATTTTCTTGACAAGTTTCGGATTGATTACAATGACATTTTCCCTCCAGGAAAATTTACAATGGAATTTAATTCTGATGATCCTCTTACTTGTCATGAGGCCCCTCCATCAGGTCAAATTTAATTTGTCTTGTATTTTGGTTTCTGACAGAATACAAGTATTACATAACTACCAGCATACCAACAAACCAAATTATTAGAGCACATGCAGCATAGGTGTTATAATGTATTATGCTAATACTGAAAGTTTGAGCATATAAGCATCATGAAGTGCCGAAACAGGTAGTAACAATACACCGTAATTAAAAGATGAACGTAACCGTTTTTTGAGGATCTGTTCTGAAGCACTCATATTTTTGCCCATGTTGGTTTTGGACTCAGAAATGACTATATAAACAGATGAGAGGGTGGGGAGCTAATTCATTAGCTAGAGGAGCAAGTCTGGGTTGAATACTACATCCATGAAGTGCACAAATGGACCTGCTTATCAGTGTAAGTGACAAACTAATTAAATGCTGATGGGGAAGCTTCTTGGATAGGTGGAAAAACACAGCAAACTGTATTATTTTCCAGATAATTCCATTACGAATGCTCTAAAAGACCCAAGAGCATCAACAAAATTGACAAGTTCAACCCAGTGACTCATTTTAGCTAACGTGAGTCCTAAAAGACAAATATCCCCTCCGGCTGCCTTTGTTGTCACACCTCTCAAAGTATCCATGCCACTAATTTTAAGCTTAGATCAGAACAGTAAAAACTTTCTAGCTGCATGCTCTTCGTTTGTGGGTGACGCAGCTCCTGTGTGTCCACTACAGGTTCAGATCTGTAAGCGGAGCGTGGAGGTGATGGATGCGGTGCGTCGTGGAGCCCAGCTGGCTATAGATGAGTGTCAGTTTCAGTTTCGCAACCGTCGATGGAACTGCTCCACACTGGAGTCGATGCCTGTGTTTGGGAAAGTGGTCACGCAAGGTAAGATCATCCACTGCAGCGATTCCAGAAGACACTTTAATGGCAGACAACACTAAAGCTGGTCTATAATGCTAAAACAGGTTTATCTGTTCTGCATTTACAAAAGTGCAACATAAATAACTCATCATGTTTTATATACTGTGAAATGTTTGAGCTTGTTTCCATTTCTATTGGCTCCAGCGTATTAATGTCTGGGCCCAATTCTTTAGATTTTAACACACTTTTGTGTGTATACACACACACATACACTTTATCTGATCATTCAGAAGTACAAGCTCTTTTCATTTGCATAATGACACAATGTGACTGTGTGCTTGTGTTTATGCTTGTGTGTTAGGCACCCGTGAAGCAGCCTTTGTGTATGCCATCTCAGCAGCCAGTGTGGCGTTTGCGGTCACGAGGGCCTGCAGCAGCGGGGAGCTGGAAAAATGTGGTTGTGACCACAATGTACATGGAGTCAGTCCAGAGGGTAGGTCTCTCTCACTCTTTCACACAAACACACACTCAGAAAAGGAAACACAAGGGCCAACTGATCCTGTACAGTTTAATGCAGAAATAAGACTATATAATATGAAAATTGTTTTCCAAGCAGACATAACTGTGAGACTGTTAATGATGACATTTTAAAACCACCCCACACACATTTCCACATTAAATTATAAGTTTATGAAGAATAAAACCTGACTGAAAAATAGCTTGTGGTATAGTATCAGTGCAACATTTAAAAGCCTTACAATGACCGTTTCTTGTCTCTGTATTAATATCCTTTATTAGGGTTCCAGTGGTCAGGCTGCAGCGATAACATTGCATATGGAGTGGCCTTCTCTCAGTCCTTTGTCGATGTGAGGGAGAGGAGTAAAGGCCAGTCCTCCAGTCGGGCTCTCATGAACCTGCACAACAACGAGGCCGGCAGAAAGGTAATCCACTGCTGTTGATAAAGAGCCGTGGCTTATGTTCAAATTATTTGAAACAATCAAGTCATTCAAGATAACAAAAAAAAAAAAGCTTGAAGAAAAGCTTGAAACCTTGAATTTATTTACAGAAGATCCAAGGTCAACTCTCAAGTAGATGAGAAGCCTCAAGTTATAAGACACATTCCCAAGTCAAGTCTCCAGCCATTCAAAGGATCAAGATATTTTAAAAAGTAGTTTTTACCTTTTGTAGGGGTTTGATGTCCATTACAGTCAAATCTTAAGTCATTTGAGACAAGTCCATCTAGGTCAGGTTTTAACTTCTTGAGAATAAGTTTAAATTGAGTGTTTTTTTAGTTGAAAGGTTTTTAGTCCTTCAGTTAAAAAAAAAAAAAACTAGTCAGGATTATATACGTTAAAAACAGGCTTAAGCCAAGTTGTGATCAAGTTATTTAAGACAAGTCCAAGTGTCACACCATATGTGACAAGTCAATGTCAATTCTCAAGTCAGCCTAGAAAGTCAAACCCAGAGTTCTCAAATCATGTCACAAGTTCTTTAAGTTTAATGTTGTTGATGTTAGTAGTCTAGTCCAGCCATTCGAGAAAAGTCCAAGTGAGCATAACCAAATAGAAAGTTAAGCCCCAAATTATAAGAGATAAACCCTCGAATCAAGTCTCTAGTAATTCGATTTGCCCTTTTGTAGGGTGGCACTGCATTAATTTTCAGTCAAGTTTCTTTTAAAAAGAAACATCAAGTCTGGTCTTCAGTCATTTAACACAAGTCCAAATTAAATATGAAGTTACTGAAAAGAGATCTAAAAAAATGTGAGAAAACTAAAAGACAACACAAATTATTTGAGACAAATGCAAAGTCAGGTATCAAGTCATTTAATAGAAATACGAGTCAAAGCTCCATTTTTGTTTTAGGTGTTACTGAGAGCAAATTCAGCGTTATAGAAACAGATGTTGGCATCCAGATCTGCTGCTTTTAAAGCTGTTTCAGCAAACCAAATGTTCTTTGGAATCCTTGCAGGCCATCCTGTCTCACATGCGTGTGGAGTGCAAATGCCACGGCGTCTCAGGCTCCTGTGAGGTGAAGACCTGCTGGAAAGCCATGCCACCATTTCGCAAGGTGGGCAACATCATCAAGGAGAAGTTTGACGGCGCTACCGAGGTAGAGCAGCGGAAGGTGGGCACAACCAAAGTCCTTGTTCCTCGCAATTCCCAGTTCAAACCTCACACGGATGAAGACCTGGTCTACCTGGAACCAAGTCCAGATTTCTGCGATTACGATCCACGCACGCCAGGGATGCTGGGCACGGTGGGTCGCCAGTGTAACCGAACATCCAAGGCCATCGACGGCTGTGAGCTGATGTGCTGCGGCCGTGGCTTCCAGACACAGGAGGTGGAGGTGGTGGACAGGTGCAGCTGTAAGTTCCACTGGTGCTGTTACGTCAAATGCAAACAGTGCCGTAAAATGGTGGAGATTCACACGTGCCGGTGATGGAGGCGGAGGCACAGAGGGAACTGCTGATAGACAAAAAATGCCCCGTACTCCTGATCGGCTAAAGAAAAGAGGGAGTAGGGAGGACTTGTTTAGTTCCTTCATCTCCTTTAACCATCCCAGCCTCCTACTGCTATTCAACAGACACAGACTGATTGCCCGAGAGGTCAAAGGTCATCCGATCCTTTATTTTTTTTTGCCACCTTAGTGGACATCAGTAGATTAGGCATGGGATTTCCTATAAAGCTACAGTCTGTTTGTTTCTTCTCAAGTAGAGAGCATCTTTCAGTTCCTGATTCGCTCCCTCACAGTCATATTTAGTTTGTCATTGATCCTTATTTTTGTAATGTTTAACTTATTTGTTGAGAGTTTTGCTGAGGGGGTTGACAGGGGCAGTTATAGAAGGACTACAGACAAACCGACGAGTGGAGATTATCATGGACAAACTAGACAAACGGCTAGGCAGTTTGGGGGTTTGGGGGTTGTGTTAAGGAGGAGGGTTGTTGGCCGTCAGCCCTTGTTGCTGCTGCTGCTTCAGGGACTCACTTGGAGACAAAAATGGAGACTGCAAGTCTGTCACAGGACAGGCTAAAACAACAAAGAGGAACACTTTGTGATTTGCTTTCTGAGTATACATGGCTGCGCTGAGGCTCACTTGCCTCTCAGTCGCTTATTTTGCCCTCCGCAACACCCTGATGCTGCTCTACTCACTCATCCACTGTCTTCCTAACGACAAGAGGACGATGACGGACGGACGAAAGCCACTGTCAGCTGTGTCCTGTTTTTTCAGTAGGCAGGTGATGGGCGTCGGTCAAACAAAACACTCACACCTGCATTCACCCACAGCTGCTAGCCACAAACACACACCAGACAGCTTCCATGAAAAACACTTTCTACGTCAGCTTCGGCGCATGTCCTTGGCATCACCCTGTGTGCTCGTTTGAGAATCGATGCGGGTTCTGACCTTGTGCTGCACGCTGTCATCTGCCAAATGCTAGTCAGCTTAATGCAAACAACACACAGTCAAGTTAACACACAGCGACATGCCTGCATCTCCAAACAGACATAATGTAAATACACATTCAGACATACAAAGAAAGGGGTCTGCCAGAGGGTTGCCGAGCATGTTCATCACACATGATGACTGAAGCACTTTCTCTCCAAGCGCACATAGAGCCCTCGCCCTACAGCAACAAACACAAAATCACACGACCAAGTGTTCCCTGTTCCTTTCCTAACACGCACACACACACTACACACACAGTTTCTCATGCCACTTTCAGGACTCTACTGTCATCTTGTACCACCATCATAAAGCCAAGCTTTCCTATAATAACTTGCTATCATCATAGAGACATACTGTAGATCTGTAAAGACTTATACACTGAAGACTATACTGCCTATGAATGTATGTTAATAATGAATATATGCTGTGTCAAAAAAAAGGCTTTTGTCGCTTTTTGTTATAAAACGTGTGTGTGTGTGTGTGTGTGTGTGTGTGTGTGTGTGTGTGTGTGTGTGTGTGTGTGTGTGTGTGTAAGAGAGAGAGAGGCAGATATAATAGTCAAGAAGATGGAAAGTAAAAGAGTGCAGAGTCTCCACCACCAACTCCAAACACACGCACACACACACACACGCACACACACACACAGAGCTCTGCTGACAGACATACACATATTTCAATAAAATCACCCATTTCCCGTGTCTTTCAGCTGCATTATTATGTGGCCACAGTTTGCACTGTGCAGTATTTTGTGTGTGTGCGTGCGTGTGTGTGTATGAGTGTGTGAGCAGTACACCCCGAGATGTTTTCCTGCACCCCTGACACCTATAAACACAGTTTATGCACCATATATCAGCGCTTATGCTACACCAACCAAGGATGTATTTCCTGCAGCGTGGGGAAGGCAGTTTTGGGAAGAACCGGAGCAACTGCTCAGATTTCAAAGCCCGTCTGATTGGGTTTGGGCTGAAGAAGGAGCACAAGCAGGAACACCAGGCTAGAACAGGGATTATAGTGAAATGCAGACCACATGGCATATGCTTTTTTTTCCTCCTTCTATCTCTATCAGTATCATTCTACCCCCCCTGCACCCTTCCAGCTCTGGCTTGCTTGCTCGTTCGTCTCCAATATCGTTGACTTAACACTGGACCCAGTCAGCGCTCCACTCTGCGGAAAACGTAACCACTCTCAGATCTGTCCTTCATTAAGCCACTGTGATGGCCCACATGAGGTGGGTGGTGGTGGCCACACTGATTGCGAAAGTCTGCAACCAAATTTGTGTGTGTGTGTGTGTGTGTGTGTGTGTGTGTGTGTGTGTGTGTGTGTGTGTGTGTGTGCACGCACGCCAGCCAGAGAAGGCTAATGCTTCTTGTGGTCTTCTGTGGTTGTGGCAGAGACAAGAGGCTGACAGTGGGGGTTTTACAACTTAATCTGTGTACACTAGAGAGTCTGTCAGAATCAAAATGCTACAAATCTGGATTTATGAGCACTGAAACATAAATGTTTAAGCTAATCATAGCTGACATATTAGACTAATACCTAGCATACCATCCACACAAACGTTTAACAGGCCATAACCAACCTCCCCAAACAAAAAGAGGCACTCACTATCGAATACACACACCTTTCATAGACATGCAACGAGGTGACAGACGTGCATTCGTCCACTGAATGACTGAACCCCTCATCATGTGTCTCCGGACCTTCAGCTTATCGGTTCCCCTTGCACTTGCGCTAGTTTGTGTGCCAGAGGAGGAAAATAGTGGTGCATCCTGCAGCTTGGATATTGACATTACAATTTTTTTTATTGCACAAAAGGACAACAGTTCAATGATAAAGTGCAAACTGTGTCCACAGCGGAATCAACCGCATTATGCTGCTGACACATCTTCAGTGCCTGCTAACGCTAAGCTAGCCAAGAACTCAGAGTGGTGCTAAAGCCGTTGTGTTCTGTGTAGTATGTGTAATACATTACTTTTTTTGAGTAATGGCCCCAACACTGATCACAAGGGGAAATACCTCTAACACGCTAAATCTGAATCATTAAGTTCTTATCAATTCCCGTCCCTAGTGAGTAGGCCATAAACTGTATGGGCGGGATGAACACCTATCAGCTAAGCATCAGACTACTAAAATACCAGAATTTTACTCACCAAAGGTGAAGTGCAGCTCTCTTGAATAAGCCTTGTACCACTTGTACCACACAGCATTTCACCACAAAGTGAAGAAATCCAGTTCACTGTGCCAAATCAATGGAGGCGAGGCCTAACTACAGCTCCACACCTCTCAGTCAAAGTGGTCATGTACCCAGTTATATTAAAAAGTAATTTTCCTGTACCCGCCATGTTTTTTTCTGAAATGTACCATCAGATTTTGATCTGTGTGGAGAGAGTCTGAGTGGTGAAAGCCTAATTTTTCAACATGACATTCAGGCACAGCTCCAGTATTCTGATTTTGGACACATTAGAGTCATTTGGGCTTGGCCTTGTAATTACATGTTAATGTTTTTATCACTACTGCTCCTAGTAGATGCAGGCACGTGTAAAACTTAAGAAAACAATATCAAACTATCATTGTTATTTTTGCAGTGGATTATGAGGACAATGTGGGCTATCCGCTCACTTAAAGACCATCCAAACTGTAATTAAATTATCCATCTTACACATGAGACAAAGAGAGTGAGAGGAAGAAAGAGACATGAGTCACACTGACATATTAAAGGACAGAGAGTGGCTTGCTTCTCTTTACTTTCAGGGTCAATCCCTCTCAAATCAACCAAGCCGCGTGCCTATTAATTTATAAAGATTGCTGTGAAATTGTAGCTTCATATGTCAGATACTTTTCAAGATATATATTTTCTTGGAAAATAATCTGTCTACCTATCTTCTTTAACACATTGAAAAAGGTAATTTTGTTTAATATGTGAATTCAGTAAAAGCATACCTGGATAGAAAAACACAGAGAACACTATGAGTCATGGACTGGCCTCCCCAGAGCACAGACCTGAACATTACTGAAGCAGTGTGCCATCATCAGCAGAGCAAAGAAGAGCGTTGAAAGTCCTTCAAAAAGCCTGGAGAACTATTCCTGAAGGCTACTTAAAGAAATTACAAGAAAGCTTGCCTAAGAGAGTTCAGGCTGCGTTGAAGAATAAAGATGATCACACCAAAAATTGACTTTCAAGCTTGTTACAGTTGTACAAACTCTGTTTTTTCACATATACTGTATTTCCACGTTTCAATAAATCGCTGCACTCATTTCCCATTTTTCATGCAAAACATAAAGAAGTAAGGGTTTTTGCAAGACTTTTGCACCCTACTATAGATACCGAAATGACCATTGCTAAGGGTATAAAGTTGTGATTCCCTAAACAATATTCTCAGGTGTAGTGTTTTGGGGGGTTGGTTCTTTTCATTTACTGCAAAAGTGAAGTTTTGTGATTTCAAATGCATTATTAAGAACGACTTTTGTCAAAAAAAAAAAAAGTCAAAAACATTACAGAATATCAGGTAAGGATTTGTTCTGAGGCTGCTCTGTGGGATCAAATCAGCTGGATAGTGAAGTTTCCTCACTTATGGAACCAAGCCTGGGAATTCTGAATTAGCTCTGGCTCTCTGCAGACACGGTGTTAGCATGATTAAAAGGCATCTTGGGGAGCTCTTTAAAATTAAATTTGGAATATATTCATGTATTCATCCCAATGCATTTCCCTTCCAACACTTCATCCCTCAGACAGCTCCATTTACCACTCAGCTACCTACGCACGTTAAAGGTTAAAGCCCGTTAAAAGTTTGCCGTCTTTCTCCATCAGTCTGTGTTGTGAGCGTGCAAAGGGTTAACTCTGCAGGTTGGCTGGATATTAATGCCAGTCGCTCAGAGAACCCAGGAGAAGGCTGGCTTTAGCCCAGGGCCCAGCCCTCCCAGGCCTCTCTCAAACTCCCAGATCTCTTCAGCATACTTCTCATATTAAAAGAAAACAAGTTACACAAATGAGACAGATGGTTCTTGTTTATGATGACAGTTGCAGTTCTTTCTCCTCCTGCTCTCCTCCCCTCATCTTCCCTCTCGGCTTTCCTCTTAGTGTCTCCAGTCTTTTTTGCTGTGAAACGGTCGCGTTGTGCAACACAAGAAGAGTGTTTGTTAAAACCATGCTGGTGGCCAGTGAGACACCAGCGTCAGTGTTTTACATCTGACACTTCACATTAAAAATGTGTGTGCTGTATTCTACCTGCCTTACACTGCTTGGGAGTCCCGAACAGATCAAGTCAATCGAATGATAGAAAATCCTGGATCTCCCGTAATGTTTCCCATGAAATATGCTCTCAGCATCTCACTGGGGATTTTATAATGAAAGTCCTGGAAACCACATAAACCACTAAGACCTATAACTTCCGGTCTGTGGTATGACAGCCCAGTCTTATGTTAGTTCATGAAATATGACATTTATATAATTTAATGCACAGCTCCACGTTGGGGGGAAAAAACAAACACAGCATATCAGCACACAGACCTGCACGGTGGGGGAGGGGTCATAACTTTGGCTTGTTTTGCAACCACAGGATCTGGGCACCTTGCAGTCACTGAGTCAACCATGAGCTCCTCGATAGGCCATGTGTCTGACAGCTGAAGGTTTGCTTAAATTGGATCATGGAACAAGACGATAATCCCAAACAAATCAGCAATCAGACGTTTTCTAGTGAAACCAGGCTGAATTTAAAGGCCTCAAAAGACAGATGGAGAGGGGTGTAGACTGAAACAAATGCTTTTGTTTTATTACTTATCCATGACTACACAGACCAGTACCACATACTTAATGTGTGTCGCATCCTCTCAGAGCTTAGAAGTGAGGGTGTATTCAACATGAGGTGCCAGGAAAACTAGATAGTAATAATAATAATAATAATAATAAAAAACAGGGATAAACAATCAAAATAAAATTCTGTGACTGAATATTTTGTTGTAAATACTTTTTTGAAGCTTGATTAGCGATCCAGGTTCTACACATCTAGTTTTTAATAGTGCTATTCAACATAAAAACGTAAGTAAAAACCAAGTGTGACCAAGGGTTTTGGACTTGCGCTGAGGCATTTATAGTGAAATTTAACACGGCCTATTTCTCACATGCAAAAATTATTTAGATTGTAGTAAAATTCCAAACAGCGAGTTAAGATTTTTCAGATTACAATTCATCCCAGAGCGGACCGATCAGATAAGGAAACATCAGAGGAGGAGGAGTGAAACAGCTTCTCCCCCACAGAGATGGTGGATCAGACTGTTGATGGGGGCTTTAGCTGCCACAGCTTCATCTCTGGATGCTGGTATGGAGGATCACTGAGTCTGCTCCTGCACACATACTTTATGTGTAGTTATAGCCACATGTCTGTCATCAGCTTAACTGCAAAGAACTTTCCCTTAACACCTGGACACTGAATACACATATTCCCAAAACCAAAGCTGCCTGTGTATGCGGGCGAAAGAGGTTAGAGTGTGTGTGTGCGTTACATGTATCTATTAACTAACAGCAACCCACCGTGTCAAAATAATCCTTGCGGTGACCAGTGGTAGCCTCACCTGATGGCTGCCTGGCTGTCAGACACGTATTCGACTCACACAGGGCGCCTACGAATTTTAAAGACCTTTTAAAAACTTCTATAATTCTAATTGAGGACCAAACAAACACAGTGACAGTGAAAATATACTCGTTTCAAGTAAATGTGTTGATGTCCATGTCCAAATGAACAGAAAGGTAAAATGAAAGTGCTGTATTTAGACGGTGACGTACTTTGCATAGCTTTTCCTCTGTACGCAGCCGCAGTGAATTTCAAATCAAATAGTCAAGATGTGACTGAGGACTCCAGCTTTGATTTAAGGGGTTTAAAAGTATTGCATTAACCTTTATACACAGTGCCCCAGCCTCACGATTAATTGGACCATTGATGGACAAGCAGTGGTCCAATTACTCCAAATACAGTATTCATTATATTCCATGACAAATAGAAGATAGAAGATCAGGACTTAATTCCAAGTGTTAAACTTGGATTTGGTAGCTGTTTTGTAGTCCAAAGAGATGTTAACAAAAGTGAAGGAGACCATCATTAGGCTCAAAGACCAAGACATTAACAAGAAAGAAATGAAAAACTTTAGAAGTGTCCACATCAACAATGTGGTACATTCTTAAAAAACAAACAGGAAATCTGCTGGCCAACTCAGCCAGTCCTAACGGCTCCGGAAGACAGCATGAGATTACTTTGTTGGTTCTTGTTTAAGAAAATCTCAACATCTAACTATGATCTACTGATCATAAAAGGACAGTCTTAAGGAAGTCGACATAACAGTGTCAAAGTTTACGATCAAGAGATGCGTTCATGAATGGAAAGGGGGGGGGAGGGGGGGGGGTTACAACTCACTACTTACACTCAAGAGCAGGAAGGCCAGGTGAGACTTTACCAGAAAATATCTCAACGAGCCTGCAGAGTTCAAGAAACAAACAGATCTTTGGACAGATACTTTGCCTAAAAAAAGTCATAACATCCACCTGGCCAGCCCTGGGGAAAAAACTGTGAGCGATCGATAGAAAAAATAAATTTGTACCTGAGTGTAAGAGAAAACTTAACTCTGTCACATTGGTCATCTGTTTTTGAATCACCTTATGAGACACTAACTGCATTGTTTTTCTTGGACTGTGATTCCAGAGTACCAATCATTCAGTTTGGGAAGCAGCAATGATTCCTACCTGCATGAATGGTAACACCATGAGTCATGGATTAGCTGGTTGTCTTTTGGTCTTTTACCCAAAGCTGAAGTTAAGCACATTGATTTACTAATAAACTTACTGCCACACCAGCCTATCTGCCACCTGCATCACTCTGCTCCTACTGATGAACAAGAGATAGTTCAATGAATGAAATACAGGGATTTGGTAGCTGTTTCGTAGTCCAATGTTTTAGGGAACATTGCAGACAGTCCTACAATGTTCCCTAAAATGCACTGTGCTATAAGGAGGGAAGTTCAGTGTAAGTGGGGTCAAAAACAACTGCACAGTGATTTTTCTAGGTGTGGCCAAGCGCTCCCAATGCTGGGTAACTGTAAGCTGCATCAGTTAGTGTCTGGCACCGAGCAAGGATGACAATCTCTTCATCCAGTACAAACAGCTTTTCGATGGACTAAACCCAAGTGCTCAGGGCCACTTCGCCCAATGATTTATAACACGGCTGGCGTAAAAATAAAGACCCCACACTCTCCACCCTCAGTTTTCTCTCAGCTTCCCCCTTCTACCTGCTGGAGAGCAATTAAACCAAACCTGCACCTCTACACCTCAGCCAACATCCACATAAAAAACCCACATTGTGTTCTGTGTGTTGGAAGCGACTCCGGACACTGAAACAACACAAACTGTCGAGCGTTCAGTACTGTGTCCTGTGGCTTCAGCCAGCACTGGAGAGTTATTTCCATGCGCGCACACACACATCGCGCACACATGCCCTCGTACTGTATACAGCTGAGATGTCGGTGATTTACCGCTTAGCTCCGATAAACTGCTAAAATACTCAGCGTGCTTTTCATCACAAATCAGTATCTGTGCAGATCATCATAAAATCGTCTCATAAAAGTGGGTGCAGCACATGCAGCTGAAGGCCAGCGCTGCATGTGTTTTTATGTGTGCTGGTGTGGTGAGCGGTTATTACATCCCGGCCTCGGCCTGCTCGTCCCAGGCTCGGCGGGGATCGGACAACTGCTTGGAACAAAACGTTTACTCATTTATCAAATGCAACGAAGACCGGTGGAGGCTAGGTGGCGTCGCTCAGCATATGTGTGTGGATGCAGAGGGCTGAGGAGCATCTGCGTGTGTGTCTGCATGAATATTTCAGCAGAGAGGAATGCCCTTCGTTCAGCCCGTGTGATAATTAATGGCTGTCAGCGTCTCTTTAGCAGAAGAAGGCGCTGACAGACAGCACTCCAGAAACTCAGGGAATGTGTGAACGCCTCACAGGGGTGGATGAGGGTGAATAAGGGATCCACGGGTGAGGGGTGGTGGGGGCTGCTGCGTAACATCCATCCCAACTGTCTGTGGCAGATGATCCAGGTCATGAAACTTGGGAGATTACCCTCATATGCTGTCATTTGAGGAATTTTGGGACATCTGTGCAAGCTATATGAAAACAATACCGATCACTCAACACCATCTGACATCAGCACACGGCTGGATCCTGCGTGAGTGTGCGTGTGATGGAAGGCGAGTGATTCATTTGATAGGAAATAAAAGATCACATTCGAGAATAGCAACGTTCAAACTATGTTTTAATCATCTTTAAAATATGGCACTGGCTAGATGAAGTTTTGAAGGACATGGGTGATCTGTCATCCAGGTGACGATAGTCAAAGGAGCTTGAAAAGAAAGGGACCGGATTTCTGTAAGTTTCATGACGACATCTCACCTGCCATCCAAGAAACTTCTACAATCAAATGGTGGAGTTTCATGTATTTAAACCCTTAAGAGGGAAGTTGACCCACTATGTCTCTCTCTGTGTTTATACACCACTCTGCAATTATTAGTTATTATTAATCTCTGTCTCTCTTCCACAGTGTGTCTTTTATCATGTCTTCCTCCCCCCACCCACAGTTTTTCTTTCCCACTGTTGCCAAGTGCTTTCTCATAAGAGGTCGTCCGATTGCTGGAGTTTAGGTCTTTACAATATAAATAATACCTTTAATAATAATAATAATACCATGAATCCGGATGCTCCATCTGCCTGTAACTTTGCTGCAGGAATACATGAATTTCCCCAATGAGGGTTGTATCCTTCTAAATCACTTTGAGGTGACTGTTATTGAGATTTGGTGCTATATGAGCAAAAGCACGGCTGTTTTCCTTTAGATTTTTATATAATCTGAATTATTCAGATGTTGCCCTCTACTGGCCATTAAAATGAATGGAAGTTTAATGGATGGATAGCTGTAGCTGGGAGCTACAGCTATCTTTTTATATAGTCTATGGATAATTCTAATGCACACAAGCAAGGTAACGTCACAAGGTGTTAGTCACTGTAGTTTAATGGGGATGCTTGGTTTGTAGAAAAGAAACAAAAAAGGCTCCAATTAATATGCTATCTTACAAAAGGAAAAAATCCTACCTAGTCAAGTTGGTTTGTTGATCTCTCTTTGAGGCTGAACCTCTGGATCGAGTCACTAGAGTAACAGTGCACTTTCATTTTGAAAAGAATGAAAATCTGGCTAGACAGTTTAACTATGATCAGTATTTTAATTACAGGCCAAGTATTACAGAATAGCTTAATCAAAGTTGTCATGCTGGGAATCCTCCAAATATACAAGGGGCTATACTTTACTACCATGTAAGGTAAGACTTATGTAATGAGATGAATACTGTATGTAATGGAGACAACTTACATTTCCCCCTTCAATTTAAGAGCATCACCAATGATACATAGTTAAAAAAAAAACGGGCCATGAGTAGGAAAATGGTTTCGTCTCTCATCAGGATAACATGGTAACGTGCTAAGCGAAGTAGTTTTCAGCAGGTAAACACACACCTTCCCAACGTACGGACCTCTAAACTTAAATATTCTGACAATGCAATCCTGAAAATCTGTTCAAACCTGTCAACATAATTAATATTTTTTGTAATGATGCTTTAGGTTTTTGTAATGGGAAAAAACCCCCAAAACATTTCAGTGAACTTTTGTGGGCGTTTTGCAACATTTTCATTTATCAGCTTCGAATGAAGGATATAGACGATGGAGATGTGATTAGACAGCTCCACCTGCTGGCTGGAAAAACAAAGAACAGCAAGTGCAAAGTGGTAAAGGCAATTAAGGTATAAGTTTAATATTTTTGAAAAGAATGCATATACAAAGAACAAAGACTTTAGACAAAGCATTTGGTTTTGCACCAAAACAACAACAGGTTATAATAATAATTTTACTGACTTGGGCTGGACGTCGACCCAACTCTAAGCCACCAGTAAAGAAAAACAAGAACCAACCAATCACAAATAATCATTACCAAACAGTCTCGCTGCCATTGGAGGTTTTTATTCAGCTAAACCAATCAGAGGTTTACTTGGTATAAACTGGCGGGCGAGAGTTCAGATGAGTTCCGACCCCTAAAATGTAAAAGGAGTGAAAGTAACCTTTTTTATTCTAATATATATATATATATATATATATATATATATATATATATATATATGAATGAAATAATAATAAAAAAAAAACAACCAAAAAAAAAACAACAACACACAAACAGAAATGATAAAGAAAAACAGATTTTGGTAAAAACACCTGGAGCCTACATGAACATTGTGTGCCAGCTTACATTATAATTACATCTGTTAAACCTATCATTTAGAACAGAGACCAAGGCCGAGCTACATGCAGCGCCGTACAGTGTGAACAGGTACAACAGGCCTCACACCTCTGCCTGGATATGACGCACTACAGGAAGGCACCAAATTCTGACCTGGCACAGAAATCTGGTGAAAATTCACATTTGCTCATCTGTTGTCTGGCCAATAAGCATTCGTCATTTAACACAGTTGTCTCTGCTATGCCCGTTCTCAGTGTACGGTGATGACAATGTGAAAACAGTATTCTACTTGGTCCCTGGCAACGCATGAAGAACAACCGCTTGTTCTGCTAACACTGTTTAAGTTCCCTCCATCTAAAAGGCAAATTCCTGTGGTCGACTATGAGACCCATTACTAATGAATGCCTTTAGCTTTTCAAGTGATTTCCACACTCTTAAAAAGACTGCTACTCTGTACTGTGGAGGTAAGGCTTGATGGAGCCTTGACTGAATTACCGAGCTGTGTCAAACCCCCACGGTGTCCTAGTGGTTAAGAGCGCGTCTACTTGGAACATCGAGTAAATATCTCAGACTGTTTGAGGGATAAAGGAGGTGTTGGCAAACAAAATCAACAACACTACTCTGTTAGCATCTCTTGTGGTAGTGCTGAGTGAGAACATAGAGGGGGGCTGAGCAATGAGCGTGCTCGTCAACTGAGGCGACGGGAACAGCAGCATGAGCAGCTGCTAATTAAGCAGCTGGGAGGGGCTGGGGCTGGGCTTATGTCCACGAAACCTTTACATTGGCTGAAGACGACTACACGGCTGGACAGCTAGAACTCGATTAGGCCACAACACTGACTGAACTAATGAAATCAGCTATCCAAAGCTCGACAGAGGGATTTCTACTTGTGAGTATGCTTGGTATCTGGATCCCTGTCTGAGCCCTCACTGGGTTCTTGGCCATGTAACGTTCATGTTTTATCCCGAACTCAGACGCAGGGGTGAAGCTTGGTTGTTATTATTGCAGAGAATTATCTGAAACTTGGTAGGCTGTTTTCTTCCTAGTCTTCCACAAGGAAAACAATGCTGTCAAGCAGCCTTAGCAGAGCAAGGGAGGGGGGTTTGGGAGAGGCAGGGATGTATGTATTTAAAGACGTGTGTATTTCTGTGTGTGTGTGTGTATGCGTGAGTGAAGGGGGTGTGTGCTTTGGAAAGGTAGGAGCCTCTCATAGCAGCACACATTTGCGTTTCTTCTTGGGCTCTGGGGGCTCCAATGCAGCCAATATCGCCTCATCAAACACATTCTTTAGTCCTTTCTGTGAACAAAAACATACAAACAGAATGAGGGAGCAGCGCAAACACACACACACACACAGATTTAAAAGGAACAAAAAAAAAGATCTTGCAACAAAAGGCAGAAATGGCTTCAACTGGGGGGGGACAGTGAAAAAGCAAAACACACTGAAGGTAATTCAGAGGGGTTTCATAAGAAAGAGGGGAAGCTGGTGGGAATGCAAAGAAAAAGATAAAACAACAACAAAATTTCCAAGTAGGATCTGCAATGAACAAGTCAGGAGACTGTCATGTAGTGTTTCCCACAGAATCAGACAAATGACACAGGAGGTGCACCCGTGCTTTTTAAAATAATAGCACACATTCTCTGTGACAATAATACGCAAATATTGCTGCCTCTACATTAAACTCCTTAAAGCACATCTTTTAAGTAGAATAAAGTCTACTTTGACCAGCTGCAGTCCAGCATAGTTTAGTTGGAGTTTATCTGACTGCAGAACCAAACAATTGCATTACAGAATTTATATTATTAGTCTACATGCTTAGCAGTGACTAAATCGATCACACTGTAAATAAAAAATAATTACACACTATACTTAGTTAGCCATCAGCATCCCTGGAGTACCCTCCCAAGTAAAGTCTGTGTGTGGGAAACGATGTCTTGTGGTGTTTTCAGTGGTGTAAGCCAGATCAGGGATTAAGTGTCAAAAACACAAATCACATGCATGTCTGCATAGTGCAGCTGACCTGAGACAGCCGAAATCAAAGGCAAGTCAAACAAGCAAGTGGAGGAAAAACAGGACATAACCCTTGACATTACAACGGCAAACAAGAACTTTTTCTTGACTTCACTGGTTCATATTCCAAACACATGACCACAATCAAGCACTTGCCGAGTGCAAGAGGGGAACCTTTGTATTAACCCGAGCAGAACTGCTTACGTCATGAGCTCAGTCATGTGAGGTAACCAGAGCTGCACTGCGTTGCCTATCTCAGCTGACCAAACTACTAAATTCTTCTGACACGGCACTGAAAAAAGACGGAAGCCAGATGAGCGCAAGTTAAGTTGTCCTTTATTAATTCAGTTCACAAGTCATTTCACACAATTATAGCTTTTATTATTATATAGACTTCTAATACAACAATCTGTACCACAGGTAATGGCACACTGATGTTATATGTAGAGAAAGCGAAATAAGTCACTAAACACGGCTTGCAAGTATCATCAAGTGTGGCTTAGCTATAAAATAGATCAATGAGAGTACCATGACACCAGCACATAGCAATGTCTGCTGAGGTCAGACACTCCCATAGGTGACTTGAGCAGTTAAAAGCCCTGCGTGAGAAACCACAGTCACACTTCAGATTCTGATAAATTAAACATAACTGTAGAAGTATAAAAAATACTTTAGCATTAGAAATGGAAGCTCTGTTGAGTGTAAGCTCAATCTCAGCCTGTAAAGCCACCACCTTCACACGACTACTACTCGCACAGAGCAGAGAGAAGAGTCGAGGACCATCCCAAACAAAGGATGTATCCTTCTAGACACTAGCCACCTATTGTTAGACACAGGTCTTGTTAATAAGCTAAACTCAAGACGTTTTCACACACAAACCTTTCAGACGGTGTCACAATGAACCAGCTTTACCGACCCGGCTGTTTCAACACAGTGTGTGAATGACTGTCAATGTACACAGCTGCTGCTCTTGCTGTGCTATTTATTCACATTTTATTATTGTATGATTTTAATATTGGTGTTAGGCTTATTTCTGCTTTCTCTTTAATTTGAAATTACAAACAAACAATGTGAAAAGTAAAACAGATGACCTGTAGCACTCTGACATAGAGAGTGGAAAGTTGTCTGCAGACTGTGTCAACAGCCTACAGACAGCAGTGAGTAAACAGCACTGCACAGATGTGTGAGTTCTTAGTTTGTATTTTCTAGCTAGTTTTGCTCTATTCTTTTTCCATTTGTATTTTAAAAAGGAAAGAAGACTGCTGGTGCTACTACATTCAGCACCCTAACATTATGTGTCTGGAGCACTATAAACTACAGAAAGTGACACGTTTAAAAAAATGTGGTCACTGACTGCGATCAATTTTCAGTGGCTCTTAAATACACACACAATAATGTTTAATCTCATCTTTTAGAATGAGTTCAATTCAGAGGCGTGGTGGCGTTTAAGTCCATGTTAGAATGAAGGAGGTATCTGTGTGCAGAATTTATCCTTCCAGAAAGGACAACTGTGTTTGACTGTCCAGAGTTCATGTGTGAAAACAGTTTAAGACACAGAGTGGTCCAAGAATTAGGATGTGAAATGATGCAGGTGGTCACACTAATCCAGAAGAAAAATATGAAGATATGATGCCGAGTAAACCAAATTAGAAAAGGCAACAAGTATTTTTAAGTGCAGAAAGGCCTCTGGTTAGTTTAACAAGCCACAGAACAAAGATGAGAAACGCAATCTTGATGCAGAGTAGAGCAGCAGTGTGAGTATCAAACTGGTGGATCTGTTAATAGATGGCTGAGATTGAGACAGATGAGAGTTTTAAGCAGCAAATGCAGAGAGAGAGAGAGAAAATGGGAAGGAGGAGAGAAGTGGAGCAAGGGAACGAAAAACGGATAAACAGCAATGACAGGAAGAAGACATGAGCGATGTGGCACAGAAAGTTTAAAATAAACAACATTTCCTCTTTCTTTGCGTCTCAGGCGGCTCTAGGGCAGCTAGGATAGCTTCGTCAAAAACATTCTTCAGCCCTCGCTATGACGACAGGAAGAGCGGGAAGAGAACAAGAGTGCAATTAGCAGAGCAAACACAGAGAGAGAGACCAAAGAAGAGGAGGAGAAGAAGAGGAACATGGCAGAGTGAGGAGGAAGGTTTCATAGCATAAAGACCAGGAGTGCCGTGCAGCCGTGTCAACACTGAATGAAGACAAGGAAGTTGTTTAACAGGGGGCTGAAAGTGAGCTGGGGACCTGGGTGTTGAGATCCCCAACAGGAAACAGGAAATGACATCAGCAGCTATGCAACTTTTGTGCCAGTGAGATAGGGGGGAGTACAGGAAGGAAGGAGCAGAGCAGGGAGGTGGGGGCACCCCAGCTTTATCAACACTATTGTTCAGAATCAGAGATCCAAGTCACCTGCTCTCCTCCGAGTCATGCTTACTGTGCTTCAGTTTCTAACAGTTATGCATCAACGCCAACACAAACAAACTCGGGACATAACTGAGCAGGTAAAGCCTTTAAAGGCACTGACTGATTTAGTCAACACAAGCACTCAATAATACAACATTAAATCTACCACAGAGAAGTCAAGCGCTCCTAAATTTGACACGAAGCCCACTGTCTACCTTTGGTCCTCTTTAGAAACAGTGCAAAAAAACCAAACAAACAAACAACTAACTAGCAGCAGGTTTGCCTTCATAAACTAGAAACATTTTACTTTGCCATTTAGTCAAAATGCTGACACAATAATGTGTTTGTGCCTGTTCTATTACTGCAAACACCATCAGCTGATCCCAGGAGCGATTGCTGGTCCATGATGTGGTGTAAAGCCCACAGGCTTTAACAAGCACATATACTGGAGAGGTTTGCAAAACATGAACTCTCTCCTTCCTACGCTTTAATCGCTTTAGGTCTGCTCACCCAGAATCCTAAACTCTAACATTTAGTGCATTTGCTTAAAATCCACCCCACTGTTAAGAAAAGTTGGCTAATCTACCATGTGACTATGCTCAAGACCAGTGCAGCTGAATAAGTAACAGTTTACCTAAATGAAGGTCTGCTTACTGTAGCAAGGATCATTTCCAACTAGCAACATCAGTGAACCCACAAGGTACATCAATTACCAAGATCAAACCAGCATGCAGAACAAACATGCACAGGACAGTGGGGGTACAGGCATGTTCCTCTTTCCTCCACTTTCTTAGTTCTTGCCACTGAAGTATCCATCATACTCGTCTCTGAGAGTGTGTGTGCGTGACTGTAAATCTTTTATATCCAAGTATATACAGTACCTGTGTGAGGGCTGAGCACTCCACATATTTCACAGCCTTGAGATCTCTTGCCAGCTTCTCGGCTGTCTCCGGAGTAATGGGCTTTTGCTTGTTCTTAGCCAGCTTCTCTATAGTGGAGGGATCATCTCGCAAGTCAATCTGAGTCCCAACTAGAAGGAAGGGCGTCTTTGGACAGTGGTGGGTGATCTCGGGAACCCACTAAATGGACAAATACAAGAGTCAGCACAATACCACACATGTGCGGAATACCGGGGGTTTTTCTTATTAAACAAAATTAGGAAAATGTTAATTTTATTTTAAAAATTTGAAGAGAGCCCTTTATTTTAACCCTTTTTTAAGGCATTTGCATCCTCAGACAAGCACTGCATTTTTAACCAAGTTCCCTTCCCTCTGGCTTTTTGTACTAAACGGCTAATTAGTACTGTACCTGCCAGTAAAATTTGAGCAACCCATAATTCATCATTTTTACAAAATAAACAATATTCAGTATATATTACACAGTATGAAACAAACTGTTACAACATGTTCATTTTTACACTAACAGAAAAACACCAAAATGAGCAGGTCACACTTACCTTTTCTTTTACATTTTCAAAGGAGGATGGGGACACGACAGAGAAACAGACGAGGAAGACATCTGTCTGGGGATAACTCAGAGGTCGTAACCTGTCGTAATCTTCCTGACCTGGAGAAGCCACACAAAAATTATATTTAACTCGATTGTTTGAAAGCACAACTCTGACTGAAAGAAAACATCACACAAACTCTACATTTACTAAAGCTCCCCTGTGGCTGCAGTGTGAAGACAGACAAGCTGCTTCTGAAAGCATGATTCCTACTTTATAATAGAAAGTGAAATGTAACATACCTGCTGTATCAAACAAGCCCAGAGTGTAGGGCTCACCTCCAATCATTACAGTTACAGCATAGTTATCAAACACCTGCAACACACAGACCAAAATCAGCTCAGCCACTCATAACGCAATAGAACTAAAGATACAGTTATAGACACATTTATTTACACTACAGAGCTGAGAAATAATATATTCAAATTGCTCGTCTATTACTCTTATTCAACATCCTTCAAATAAACCATATTCCAGCAGGTTCTTCGACCTGATTGTGTGTTTGTAAAGCTGCATACAGAACACAACTTTGATCACGTACTTAGTGGTCAAGGCCAATTAGTCAACAATAGCAAACATCCTGTTCAGACCTCTGCAGGATCAACGGAAACATGCAAACAGCATTGTATGTACTCAAACTCCAAACTCCAGCTGAATCTTCTGTAAATTGTGCAACAAGCAAATATAAACTCACGTGCGTGTGGTTCGCTGAACATGTGGTAACTAAAACATTTAAAATCTAATATAGAGATTGACGCACTTACCGTAGGTACATATTCAGAGGGAAACTTGTTTGTGGTGTAAGAGATGAGCAGGCAGGTTTTACCCACGGCACCATCACCAACTACAACACACTTAATGGTCTGCATAGCTGTGTGTTACAGTCTTTGCTACTCATTCAAGATCTGGAAAAGAAAAGAGGCACATTTAATAATTTACTTTTTGGCTGAACAACTTTCACAGACATACCACAGATAAATTTTAAAATATCATCTTTGATCATTATTATTTTACTCTACATTATACATGTGGACTTCTGATAGGAGCATTTTGTTTGAGGTGAGCTCATATTAGGAGAAAAATGCATGGACCAAGGACTAGCCATTTTTTTGTAAGCTGAGTACCAGATGGCATTTTTCATTATTTGTAAAAGACAAAATGTTGGTTAAGAACTTTTTACCTAAACTCTGACTACAAATCGTGATTTACTTGCCACAGGAAGTGAAGTGAAAACCAGTAACCTCCACTAACTACGGGAATTAAACTGGAAAGGCTCCAATGAGCTTTTTACAGTTAATGGACTGAGGGTCAGTACAGCTTAACAACTGGACACAGCACAGGCCTGCTTCACACAAATGAAGGAAGGAAACATGAAAGGAAATTTGGGAAAAAAGGGAAAACATCAGCTGGCGCAGTCTCTCTTCCCCATATGGCCCAAGAAACAGATCAGACTCAAAAACACTAATGGTGGCTTCATGCTCTTATTTTATTTGTTTTAATTTGTTATACAAAATTAGAAACTAAAACATCAAACATGAATGTAGTGTAGATGTGAACACAACTCCAAGAGTAAAGCTAACCTACAAAGTTCTTTCTGTCTGTTATCACAGGAAAAGCTCAAATTGCACAAATAAAAGAAACAACAAATCTGTTCTATTCAGTTGTGATAGTGAGCCAGTAGGAACACCACCAAGGCTCTACCTACACTGACGTGTTTTATTGTTGAAACCAACACACATATTAACATGTCAGAACGTCCACATTACAAGATGCACACGGGCTCATTATATATATGTTATTAAGCTAATGTATTTGCACTACTTTTCTTCCAGCTTAGTGTGAATTCTTCACTTGTTGCCATTATGGCCATTCTAATTTGCATTTTCCTCCGCTCTCAGTTTCACTTTGTTTGCACCCACTAACACACTAAGAGTGGAGCAGACAGTGCGCATAAAAATGAGGACAGGAAGACTCGACTAGGAAACAATTTGTTATGTAACTTTAAGTGAAATAAAAACTTACCAACAAGTGATTTATGAAAAGGAACCAGACTAAGCCAACAAAGAAAATTAATTGATGGGGCTGATGCTTTGCTGTTATGCTAACTGAGTCACTGACAGGCATATAGGAGGTTGAGGCACTCCTGATATATTAGGCTATCGTAGATATTTAATATCACGTTCTACGTAGAGATGGGAATCTCAACCAAAAGAACTATTCAATATTCATTGACAGTCATTTGATGGTTCTTCAACAATCATCATCCATCTCAAACCACTTCTAAATGACTATGTATAGCTTTAACTACAGCTTTTGCTTGACTTCATCTGCTCGTCTTTTTTGCTTTTATTTCTAAAGCTGTCTGTCTTTCCATGTTTCTTGGTAAGTAGTGTATAACGTCACAGCAGTACTTTCTTGGTCTGACAACATTGTTCAGTGTGTGCCTGATTTTAGAGACAACGCACTGTATGTTGTACACAAGCAACACTGTTCCCCCATTTCTCCTCTGTAAGTTACAGTCTGTCAGTGCTAAGCCACTGCAGAGCTCTGCAGCACAGTGTGGGGGTGGGGATGTCATTGAGAGAAGCATGAGGGACAAAACTGCAGGCACCAAACGCTACAGTGTTTAACACAGAAACAGAACCTGCTAAAACAGGTGCCCAACTAACAACCCAAATATCTTCAACATACCACTCCTTTTCAAAAAAGGCTTTTACATTAGACCTGTAAGTTTTTTTCCCTGTCATCATCAGTGCAATACCTGCTACAGATTTATGTGATTTCTACCACTATGCCACTGCATATGTCTAATGCATATGTCATTGTTTAAAATGCCTTATAAGTCTTTAATGATTTATTCCAGCAATTAGAGCACAATCAAATGAAGTTGTCCACTTCTAATAATGAACATTTCTAAACCAAAAATCATTTCCCCACACGTGTACCATTTTCTGAGCACAAGTCAAATCTCCCCTTATTAACAAAAACCTCATCACAAAATACAACATGTTTCTATCCAGTATGTTGTTATAATACAACAATGTTTAACACAATTACAGCTGTTAAATATCTAATTGAATGGAGCTGTACGTGCTAATGGAGCTTACCCATTACCGCAAGTGCATCATATGAGCAGCTAGCATTACCGGAAACTGAACAATGGGCGCTTCCGGCTGGAAATTCTCCAGGTGTGATGCAATACAGGGCAGTTCTTTTAGGAGGGATTTTATAAAATAATGTGAATAATGTGAATAATATGTAAAAACAAAAAAATTGACCATACGTACATTGCCTGAAAATACTGAATTGTAATGCTGAACTATAAATGCTTGTCTGTTCATGTGAATTTGTTAATGTTGTGATAACTGTTTCATGTGTGTCACAATGCTACACAGCAGTTTTCTCAGTATAAACAAAAATTTGGTGCCACCAAAGAGTCTGGCCTTTCAAAGTAAAATCACCAGGACACAAGACTAAAAAACAGAGACTAAGTTGGCTTTGATTTTTTTCAAGTTTAAATCATTTTGTAAAAACACATACCGGTACCCTACAATAATAACAGGAAAATGCACAGACTTGTAAGTAAGGTCAAACAGACATGCAAAACTTGATTAATCAGAGTACATATGTTATCAAGGTTGATCCCAAAAAATCTATATATAAAGCAACTGCATTATGCCGCATCTTGATCCTAAAAGTGAAGACACTCCATTTGGCTGGGATTACACTCCTGCGTAGATGTACGTGCAAACTGCTGCAGACACCATGGACAAGTAACAGGCGGTATCTGATCATGTTCTAGTCCACTTAGAGTACACACCACTGGTTTATCAACAAACTGACAGATTTCTGTCTCCGAAAACCAAGAACACTGTTATTACAGATGTTGGCAGATGAATCAAGCATAACACTTATCGACAACATTCCAACGCACATCATCAAGGAGAACTGTGCCTTAGGACCAAGTCAACTAATTACTGACTAAGAGAAAGTGCCACTGTCTTCAGCAATTCTTTGGTTGGTGAATACATGGTCAATTTCACTGTACAATGAACACCGTGACATCCATGAAACACAGTAGTGTATGAACACAAGTATTTTACTGTGTGTCCCATCAATCTGAATAAAAATCTCAACTCATCTTGTAAAAGTAAAAAATATAAATCTAAGTGTAACAATGTAGTAAGCCAACGGCAATGGGCACCAAAGGATGACTGCAGCTGCATTAATGCCGCCAGACTTAATCCTCACATTTGTGTTTGTAGGCCAGCCAGCACTAACTGCAGCCCTGCTTAAATACTAATAGCGAAAGCGGCTCAACTGAGCCTGATAACAGTTTCCAAATATTTAGCTGCCATACTGAAATGGACTCTGTATAATTTGCGATTTTGTATGTTCGGGTCAGCTAATCCTCTGAGCAGTGTGGATTTATTTTAAAGCAGACACTTATGTCATCTACATGATCAAATATCAGTACATTTAAACACAAACCGGTAATGATCGTTACGTTGGAGGTATTTCCTTAAGGATTGGTCATAACTTCCTTCTAATTTCCACTGATACATGTACGTACTTCCGCACGTTGGGGGGGAAAGAATGTTACCCTCTGATTCTTGACAAAAACAGACCTCAATCATGTGTATTTTTGATCTGACATCACCGACCCGAAATCTCAAACTAGACTTTGTCTTCCGTTGAGTTTATAACATGTTTAACTACGCAGCCGCGAGTGGTGTGCCAAGCTGTTAGAATCAGCATGTAAATATCCTATTATGGAACATTTTACCTCACACTTGAGAGATAACTACCACTTAAAGATCTGTTAGCTTGGTAGCATTAGCCATATATTTCGGCCACATCCTCGGCCTCAGTCTGGCCTAATTTCCTGCCCGCTGTTAAAACGATAAACTTACAACTGATCCCCTATTTTTACAGGGTCAGTGTTATGAATCTTTTCCTTAGTACCCAGACATTACGCTTTCCATCTATACGATGGGACTATGCTGTCTACAAAATCACAACTTAACCAAACTCTTGTTATGCTCGTTTATTCTGTTTGTTAACCCACTTACCGCGTACCGTAACTAGTCAATTCTTAGGTTCGTCACCAACTTATCTTAATAACAAAGAGGTGTTTTATTTTATCATTACAACATCAGAACCACCAATTAAAAAACTTGCATGTTCTTTATGAGTAACTCCAGGAGCTCGATTTACACACCGGTCTAACGATAGACACCCTGCCTGTTTCGCTAGCTAACTACTGTCCTCCCCAATTAGCTTGCGAGCTAACGAGCTGTGCTAAGCTTAGCGGATGCTGTTGCTGAATGAGTCTGATAAACTGCTGATTACAATCAGTGTTAGGAATTCATATTATACAGTAAAGTGACAAGAGTTAGACCTAAACATTACCCAAAAGAATAAATAGTAATAAGAAACGAGCAAAAAATTTCCATACCGTATCCTCTATTTGTGTCTTTACGCCGGGCGTTGGCAGCTCCGTGCTAGGGGTTTCCCAGTCAACAGAACAGGGACACGTTGAGCTGCGTAGCGACTAACTACGTAATTACGTTAATCAATTTGCCTACATTAAGGCTCATTTTCTGAGGCCAAAAGCTAAAATGGTATTATTGTTTAAACCAAGTAGTGTGTGGTTCCAGTAAATTAATAACCTGATTTTATAACTTTTCAACATAACATTCAAGATCAACATTCACAGCATCTGTGTCGTTTGCTAATCAGACCAGTAGATACAGCATTTACTGTATAAAGTACATTGCCTAATTTGTTTCAATTTATATTCTCCCTGCATTTAGTAAAATAAACAAGCTATACACTACTTACAAAACGTACATATACATTAAGTAGTCTGCACTCATAATTTGGGCATGCACCCAAGTTCTGCCCTAATTTTCTTTGTAGCAGTTCTGTACTATGTACAGCATAGAAAAGTTACACGAGGAAGCACATGTTCATTTTCTGTATTTCACACACAATAACGCCTGCACTTACAAGACAGACGTATTAAATGCAACTGCGCCGCTGCAGTGCATTTGACCTATATACGTGCACTGCAATAGTTCTGTCTGCCACTAGACGGCAGCACAGTCCATTAAACCAAAACACATCTAGAGTCTGAAACACTAAAAAGTTAACAGAGAACAACTGTAAGAAAAAAAAAAACCTTTATTCTCCAAACAGATCCATGTGGTAGAAAGAAACAATTACAATATTCATGTCATAAACACAAACACTTAATCTCTGAAGAAAAACAAAAACCAATTTCTTCTACAAAAGTTGAAGTTTGTAGACATCTCCATTCTCGCCTCAGTTGGACACACTCTGCAGCAAGGTAATGTTGTCTCCCTTCAACATGATCCTCCCTGGGCAACACAGAAAAGAATGAAGGAGAGATCAAAGCTAAATTAGAACAGAACTGCCAGATGCTGGACAAGGGGAGGCACAAAGTGTCTGTTCACTTTCAGACAAAGCACCATGCCCCCATCAACGCTGGGTAAAGGTAATGTGAAATCTAACATCAGTATAAAGTGGATCAGTAGCCAGGGGCATGATGCAACAACAGAGCAATCCTCACCAACCACCTACAGTCCCCAACAAACACACACACAAAAATCCAAGAGTTGATTTCATTTACAATCCCAACTGCAAATAAGTTGTGATGCTGTGTAAATTGTAAATTAAAAACAGAATAAAATGACTTGTGTGTGTGTGTATGTATATATATATATATATGTGTATATATATATATATATATATATATATATATATATATATATATATATATATATATATATATATATATATATATATATATATATATATATATATATATATATATATACACACACACACATACATACACACACACCTATGGTCAGGTCCTCAGGCAGCACTGCGTTAAAATCAGACATAAGATAAGACAACCTTTATTAGTCCCACACGTGGGAAATTTGTTATGATTCTGTTATGGAAATCAGTGTCTGTGAACACAGCTCACTGTGCCATCCACAAATGCAGGTTGAAAGCCATATGTGAACATGATCCAGAAATTCCAGTCTGGGCCAAAGTTCATTCAAAATGAACTGAGAAAAAGGGGAAAACTGATCTGTGATCAGATGATTCAAGATTTTTGGAAAAAATGAACTCTGGACTAAAGAGGAGGGGGACCATCTGCCTTATTATCAGTGTTCAGTTCATAAGCCTGCATCTCCGATGGTGGATTTATGCTTATGGAATTGACAGTTTGCAGGTGTGGAAAGACAGCAGTGCTGAACGTTGTATACAGGCTTTAGAACAACATTTATATATATAATCCTGATGACGTCAAGACAACGCTAGACCGCATAGCACAGCTATTAAAACAGCATGACTTCGTAGCAGCAGAGTCCAGCTGCAGAATTGACCTGCACTTTCACCATTTGAAAACATTTAGTACGTCACGAAACAGAAAATGCACCAAAGCAGACTGACGATTGTCTTGAAATTCTTACATGTGTTGTGTGTTTGTATTTTGCTTCTTTGTTTCAAATCACTGTAAGTGTTTTTAATTACACTTTACATAGCATCCCAACATTTTCAGAATTGGGTTTGCAGTTTCTGGGATATGCAGGACAACTGTTTTTCAAAAATCCCTGAGAAACAACAATGTCTTGATGACACACAATTTTTCTTCATTCTTACCTTTCACAGTCAACCTTCCTAAAAATAATAAAGTAAAATAAAGTAAAGTAAATAAAGTAAAATAATAAAACAGCTTTACAAAAAGTGATGCACTCTTACCCAATGGTTTTCTGTTCTTAGTCTTCATGTGGACTTCCTCAGCATCGTCTAGAACCAGATTCATGTACTCATCGAAACCCTAAGGCAATGAGACACAAGACAACAAAAGTGAGTCACATTGGTTTAACTAGAACTTGTACATGCCTGATCTCACAGAAAGTTCAGCCTGAGTGGAAATGTTACTCATAGATCAGGCCATTTCAAGTTAGACCAAATCATTTTAAGCCATGCTAGGATATAATGTGGCCATACAGGGGAACAGCAAGTGACAAAGGTTTGTTCCCAGTGAGAGCTTGTTTCTATCTAGATAGCAACACGCACATGGTGAAGATGACTTCTTTGATTTCTTTGGTGTGTATAACACATTTCAGCCACTGCTACTTAGAGAAGGCTAAAGGGAATGCGAGTAAACAGTATGTAAAACTGGGCAGTGCTCGGTGTCAAAATGATGACATGGTACAGGAGCTCCACAGGGAACTGAGCCATCTCCACTCCTGTTCACCTTGCAGACCTTACTTACCACAAAACTAATAATTCTGCAGTGGTCAGATGCATCAATGATGGGCAGAATGAGTACAGAGCACTAATGGATGATTTGGTGGAGTTGTCAGAGAGGAATCAGCTGTTTCTGAATGTGAATAGGACCACAGAGATGACAGACTGACAGAAGAAAATGGGTGGCTATACCACCTCTGTCTATCCTGGGACAGAATGCTAATGTGGAGGAGGAGGACAAGTACCTGGTCATCCACACTGACAACAGGCTGAACTGGAAGACTAAGGTTGAGGCTGTATACAAGAAGACACACTGTGACACCAAATAAGTGGATAAACTGATCAGGAAGGCTGGCTCTGTGACTGGCTGCCAACTGGACACATTTGAACGTGTGTTACAGAGGGTGGTTACTGAGGCTCAGATTATGCTTCAGTGGGAAATCTGCATTGTAGCTTACAACATAACCAGAAATCCCCTTTAACCCTATGCCATAACCTTCCACATAACCTGACGTGCACCTCCTGAGGAATCTGCCTGCCAGGTCAAAGCAGCCCGCCACAACTGACTGGCCTGGAAGGTTACGACGTAGGGCTAAGAGGGGTTTCCACACTGCCCATCAACATCAAGCTTTATAAACTGACCAAGAACATGGAGAAAGGTTGTATGTTACTTACGATAATGCAGCCTTCTATCCGCATGTTCACCTGTTCATACAACCAAACCTGGATCCGTGAGCGCTGGGAATGAGAGAGAGAATAAACTGAATACAGTTTTATCTTCAAAATTACCAGAAAACAAAACTAATCAGAAGGATGCACGAAAAAGTTAAAAGCTACTTACATTTTGCAGGTACCTGAAAATGAGATTCTGACAACCACAGTCAAGGACATACACACAGACTCAAGTTCAACATGTTTATAGTTAAAATGTGCACATATGTTGTTAATGGTTATATTTGCATTTAGTCCAAGTTATTGGAAATGTGATTCAGAGTCAGAGTTTGGGTCAGGGGTTCTTCCTGGCTTAAAATTGGCTTTTCGGCTTCATATCTTGAGAGCAAACTTTATTTTCCCCTGATCCTTTTGTAAATAAAAATCTGTTTAACAAATAATTAAAATATAGTTACATTTATTTTTGTCATTATTTTAGGTTTAGGTAATTCTTACATCATATTAGCAGTAATATCAGTTGCTGGGATTCCCATAAGAGACCATGTAAACGTGGATCGATAGCAAATCAAAGAAAACACTACCAAGTTTCACTAACAATTAACTAATTATATTTTTAAAATATTTGAGAAGATGAAAGTAATTCCAGTTTTATAGCTATTAACTGTCAAAACACTTTCGTTAGGTAAGTATTCCGTAACTTCCTCACTCTCCCACATCATATTATATTTTGGTGTTAATAACTATCGATTGGTGGGCCTAAAACCCTCCATATGGTATCATATTGAGTAGGTTGAAGGCAGAAATTAGCCTCTTTTGCGTTTAGCTATAACACGGAACCACAGAGCCGGTGTTTCCCCGGGATTAACGCGGCTAAGTCTATACACTGGCTTTCTGACTGCATTTCAATAAAACACATTTTTTTTCTGCAAACATATTTCATACCCGCGCGACTTCTCTGGGTGAAACTGGTCTTCAAAAAAGCTTACATGCCTTGTAAAACTCCTCTCCTCACATGAGTGACTACAAATGTTTACGAATGACTAAATGTTAGCCTAGCTACTAAGCTATTGTAGCAACCAATTCAACCGCGCAGCGTCGTCCTGCAATACAAAAGGATACAATGGGCTGCACCATAACCTTCTGGACCTTCTGTCCTTGTCCTCTGTATGCCATTCCTCCAACTAATTACCAGCTGTAGGTATATGCTGAAAAAAATTGCACCTTTTGTTAAAAGAGTGCACTACAACGAAACTCTCACGTTGTGAGACGTCTTCAATGGCGGGTTTCCTTTCGCGTGCTCTGCCAGCACGGAGGTCTTGTGATGTGAAAGAGCGCCCCTGTGGGTGGGAGGTCACTATAAAAACACTAGAACAAATCAACGTTTATAACCTCGCGAGAACATACCTGTGCAAGTTTGCGGGCAGCGTAAAACGCGCGGTCTTTAGCATAAAAACAAACTAAAAAGCCATGACAACATCCATCATCGTCTGTATGTGACAAAAGTTAACATTCTCCAGCTCTAGGTGTAGTGCCATTTCCTGTTTCCTATGATAGTCATATGTAACCAGAAATGTCAACTTTAAAAGAACTTAACTATGTCAGTGGGCCTCAAGTTTATTCCATTATTTTGTCAGTAAAAACCAGATCGGCAGAACTACATCTGTGCAGGAACAGATTATACAAAAAAACAAAACAAACAAACAGTCATCATGATGACTTTTAATTTCAGGAATATGTACATGTTATTTAGGATCAAAACGAATCTGCAGTATCATTTTTTTAGTTTAGTCCATATCAGCTGTACTTCATTTTATTGAACCCCATTCATTATTAAGTAGCACATGTTAAAAATTCTCCTGACCACAAGGCTAATCATGACTCTTCGGATTTTACCTGCTGTGTTCTTGTGTTTCTGTTTTTATCATTTTAAAATCTTTTGGTTGTAATTTTTTTGCTGTAATGTTATGAATGAATGAGCGTAACAAAGCTATGTTAGCTGAATCATTTCAGGATAGAACAGTCAGGACTTGAGTGCGTTTTTTCTTTTTATTTTAGCCATCTAATTTTTAAACAAGAGCCATAAAGTGTCTATCTGCAGGGACACAATGGTTAAGATAGAACATCAGACGCCGTCTTCTTGGATGTGTCTCAGTCTACAGTTTGATTGTTCCCTGCAGAATAGTGATGGCCTGTCCAGCTATGTTGATTCTTCCATCATCCCTCAGTTCAAGTTCCAGCTCGCCACCACGACTGGAGCACTGGTAAGCTGCACAGACACAATAAGCAGGTTAATTATGGATAAAAGTGGAACACAACGTCTGTTATCATCAGATAAATGACACATTAGTAAAAGGCGGAGAAGGTTCAAATACCTACCCAGCATTTTCTTCTTTCCTAGTTTTTCAGACCAGTAGCTACCTAGGATTGTGTGGTTAGAGCCTGCCAGAACAAAGAATGCATAGCAGGAATAGCTTAACACTTTCTCTCAGTAATAAGACACCTGTAAATGCATCCTCTTTAATCACTTTAGTCCAGCTGCTTATATGTAAACGTTTTTAGACACACAAACATGGTCAGAATTATGTTATTTGAGAAATAATGTCTATAGATTACATACTAGTAAAGAGCAACTATCTTACCAGTGACAGGATCCTCAGGGACGCCAAACCATGGAGAAAAGTCTCTCGAGTAGAAGTCATATCGTGGCTGGCAGTCAGGTGATCCTGTTTCCACATGTTAGCAGTGTTTGATATGTAATGTTTGTTGGCAGAAACATTCAGTGAATGTTGTTATACAAATTAAAATGGGCAACAAACGAGTCCACAGGATGGTGACGGCAAAGGAGAAATCGGCGCACCATTTGTCCTGTGATCAAACATTTCCCCAGAGCTCAACCCAAGTGAAGGCCTATATCAGGGGTCCCCAATCCCAGTCCACAAGGGCCGGTGTCCCTGCAGGTTTTAGATCTCACCCTGGGTCAACACACCTGAATCACATGATTAGGGATGGGTACCGGTGTCCGGTGCCATGATGGCACCGGTTCTGACATAAACGGTAGTAACCAGACCGAAAAGCAGCGCACATTTCGGTGCTTTATTTCGGTGCTTTTTTCTCCTGAGCTGTGATACACTTCTAGCCAATCATTTTACGTTTCCGAGGATAGTAGGCGGGGCCAGGTACGTACGTTCTGTTAGAGCAGAGCTACAGATTAAAAATGTCCAAGGCGAAGCGGTCAAAAGTCTGGCTGTACTTCACAGCAAAAGATGCAAACTCAGCAGCAACAAGTGCTTTAAGCTGATACTGTGATACTGTCAAAGGAGGTAACACCAAGAATCCGATGAAACACCTGGCGACGCATAGCGTTTTTTTTTTAAAAGCCGAGAAATGCGCCGTATTTGATAGCTTGCTGCGAGACCTCACACCGTGCACGTCGGGTGGGTTGCCAGTTATCGGACCCGGAGCAACATCCCCCAAAAACCCGAAGAATAGAGTCCTGGCCCCTAGCCCTGCCAGTGTAGCAGAAATGATGAGGATGATGATGCAGCAGCAGCCGTTCTTCTCTGCGTGAGTAGCTTAATGTTGTTCGTGTGTAATTTACGTTGAGTAGGCTAACCATGTTATTACATTAATGCATGTAAGGTGAACTAGCAAACATCATCATAACTACATGCGGCTGTCTTCTTGTTTGATGGCAGATACTCCCTTCACCCTGGCCAAAAAGGCTAAAATGACCAAAGAAAAAGTGGAAAACAGCTAAACATGAGAGGTTTTTGGACAAAGTTTGTGTTTTTTCCATTGTTTAAGCACTGCTTCCAACCAAGAGTGATACCATATATGCCACATAGCTGCAGAAAAGGCACACATTGTTATCTTTTTACAAAAAAAACCAGCTGAACATGAGAGGTTTTTGGACAAAGTTTGTGTTCTCCATTCTTTAAGCACCGGTTCGAGCACCGTTTAAGCACCGGCACCGTTTCAAAAGTACCGATTTGGCACCGGTATCGGATAAAACCTAAACGATACCCATCCCTACACATGATTAGTTCATTACCAGGCCTCTGGAGAACTTCAAGACATGTTGAGGAGGTCAGTTAACCTTTAAATCAGCTGTGTTGGATCAAGGACACATCTAAACCCTGCAGGGACACCGGCCTCGTGGACTGGGATTGGGGACCCCTGGCCTATATTATGAGTGGAATCATAGACTGTGCTCTTCATCACCATCATCATTAAAACACCAAATGAGGGAATGTTTTTGGCAGAGTGCTGTTCATCCCTCTAACAGAGGTGCATTGAAGCTTTTCTGATGGTACATGGTGGGACCACACCTCGCTTAAACACTTCATGTTGGGTTTCCTCTGGTTTATTCTTTACTGTTACGTCTTCATTTTAATGGAATTACTACATGTGGTCCGATCCAGCAAGTCTACAACTCTACGAAACGCACAGCTCCGATTACCTTTCATAGTGATGATGACGGCGCAGAATCTTCCACTTCTCTCAGTATTCTCAAGAGCCACAGTGTCAACTTTCAGATCGGTAAGCGCAGAGCTGGAGATAATACACAAAAAGCACATATACATTTACTAAAACGTGATGAGTGGGTGTAGAAGGCCAGTTGCTTGATTATTTGTTTGGGCTTTAAACATATGAATAAGCCCCACTAGCCGGGCACCTGAGAAATATAATTGATTGTTGCTGAACAAATGTTTAAGATCTCATGAACAGTAGGACCACTATTGAGATTCCTTTGAATTTGGCAACAAGCAAAGTGTTTTTTAACCAACATGTCACAGCTGTCAGCCAGTCGAATCAGCAGCTTCTTGGTGTTGTAGCAAAATAAAACTTCCTGAACCGGGAGGTTTCCGACTGCCGCCTGTGTCACACATGTAAAGGCAGAGACTTAGCTGAACACACACACAGGAATGTAGTTACACTTTCTCAAACTGTTCAGAAAAATGTGATTTCTGACCTTGATGGTGTCTTTGAAGTCGTTGGGATCCTGAAATAAAGGGAGTTCAGAAAGAAAGCCATTTTATACACTGTTAATAAAACACAAGAACTCGTTTTTTTACATTACAGGATCTGATTAAATTGTTCATGTAACTAAACAGGAAAAGTTTATTTTACCACTCTGGTGGGGGGATTCAGAGGAAAGTCCATGATGTACCCTTCCTCCTTCTGGGTGACGGAAAGATCTCCACTTTTGGTCTCAAACACCAGGGTGGGATTTACATTTTCTGAAGGAAAAAATCCATTATATGGTTACATGCTGGCACCTCTTTGCTCCTTCTTGCAGTCAGCTGCATTGTGCATTACAGGCATCTTTTAAAATAGCTCCAGCGGCCTTTTCTAGTGCACCATGATGTCACTTTTTGGTTTTTTGAAAAACCTTTTTATGTGTAAATGTTGCATCTTACTGATGTGTTGGAATAGCACTGCTGCAGAGGCCAGAGTGGCATGACCGCACAGGTCTACTTCAGTAGTTGGTGTAAACCATCGAAGGCGGAATCTTGATCCTGTTAATCACACATTTAAGACTTTTTTCAGTTTTGTTTTGGTATTAGTTTCAAATACACAGAGTTAAGCAGTGTAGATAATAATGTTAGTGATTGGCTTACATCCACAAAGGTCTTCAAGGTCCAATTAATGATTTATTGGTTAAAGATTGACAAAAAGCCTTATAATTTAGAAACCATCATTGGCCTCCCGTCCACACTGAGACGGCGCAGCGTTCTCAAAACGCTCTCGAAAACGCATATATTTGAAGACGGTGCTTTGGCATGGCAGTGTGGACTGAAAACGCAGACATTCGAAAACGATGGCACATGTTAGTCATATGATGCAGTCATGTGACCAATTAAACAAAGATCGAGGAGGGCATTACACAGCAGTTGTTTTGTTTGCTCTCAATTTTGACAGCCCTATTAAAGATTAATATCAGTTTCTACATTCTTTAATTCTCACTCGCTTTTGCAACGTTGTACTTTTGTGTTACTCGCAGCAACAACTCCACCTCATTGTTAGTCCATTTAAAAAAAACTTGGTGTTTTTCCTCAACATTTTGCCGCGACGTTTCAAAGAGCCAGAAAGTAAATAAACGGCAGATAGAAATGAGGTAGGTCGAATCTTCTTGCGTTTTACGCATGCACAGTACTGGAACGTAAGCGTTTTCGGCCGTTTCAATGTGGACGCACAACTCTGTGAAAACGAATTAAGACGCTAGTGTGGATGCAGAGCGTTTTCAGATGAAAATGCCGTTTTCAAATCTATCCGGGCTAGTGTGGACGTAGCCTTAGAGAAGCTGCTCATAGCTGGAAGTCATTAAATTGTGGGAGATGAGGAAAAAATGTGGGAGATGGCTCTACAACATCTGTGTGTGAGCAGAGAACTGCAAATGCCAGATGATATTTTTGGCAAATTACAAGAAGAATACTGAACTGTTACTGTCATGGTTTGGGTTCACTTTTTACTTATTTAATTTAAATATCAGGCACTCTTTAAAAAGTCATACATGCTTTGATCTTATTACATATGGACTATTGTAATTCCCTCTAATATGGGCTCAACCAGTTTTTTTCTCCTTTCTCAGCAAATATAATTCAGAGTAAGGCAAGGCAAGGCAAGGCAAGTTTATTTGTATAGCACAATTCAACAACAAGGTGATTCAAAGTGCTTTACAGAGACATTAGAAACAAGAACAAATAAAAAGCATGATTTAAAATTGAATAAAACAAGCAAATTAACTAACTAATTAACAAACAAACAAACAAACAAACAAAACAGTATATAAAATCAAAACAGATAAAATCAGAACAGTAGATAAAATCAGTAGTTAAATGTAAGTTTTGAAATTTAAGCTTAAAGTGTGGATTTGGTGCTTTATTCAAATGCAGCTGAGAACAGATGAGTCTTCAACCTGGATTTAAATAAACTGAGTGTTTCAGCTGATCTGAGGCTTTCTGGGAGTTTGTTCCAGATATAAGGAGCATAAAAGCTGAATGCAGCTTCTCCGTGTCTGGTTCTGACTCTGGGAACTGATAAAAGACCGGATCCAGATGACCTGAGGGATCTGGATGGTTCATACTGGGTCAGGAGGTCATTGATGTATTTTGGTCCTAAACCATTCAGAGCTTTATAGGCCAGCATCAGAACTTTAAAGTCTATCCTCTGACGGACAGGCAGCCAGTGTAAGGACCTCAGAGCTGGACTGATGTGGTCCACTTTTTTGGTCTTAGTGAGGACTCGAGCAGCAGAGTTCTGAATGAGCTGTAGTTGTCTGACTGATTTTTTAGGTAGACCTGTAAAGATGCTGTTACAGTAATCAAGCCTACTAAAGATGAATGCATGGACTAGTTTTTCCAGGTCCTGTTGAGACATCAGATCTTTTATCCTTGATATATTCTTGAGGTGATAGTAAGCTGACTTTGTTATTGTCTTAATGTGTTTCTCTAAGTTTAGGTCTGCATCCATCACTACACCCAAATTTCTCGCCTGGTTTGTGGTTTTTAGATGTATAGATTGAAGTTCTCTGGTGACCTCCTTCAAAAGTCACATTTTTAAGTCTGAAGTTAAACTTATTGTATCTGTTCCTGCTTCTTCTTTGTCTTTGTGTTAATGATACCTGCATTCCTCTTGGACCGACTGCACACTGCATTTTTCACTGTGACAGCTTGTTGCACAGTTCTTTGGACTCCATACAATGTAACATTTTGACCCGACAGACTGCTGAGGACAGTTTGTGCACAAAGTGAGTACAATGCAGCTCTGTGTGTGTTTAACTGTATAGGATCTCTCTAAACATAAGCTATTGAACAGATAAACTTGAAAAATAATGAGCTCCTGCTAATGGTTGTGGGTCCTTAATTCTGCCTGACGGGACTAGTTTAGTTTTGCTGAAGGCTAACCTTTCGTGAATGACATTTCTCAATAGGTACAAAGTGCCATGAAATAGACTTTGTGGTGATTTAAAGATATTTTTCTCTAATTAACTGTATTTTGACCCTGAAATGTCTGTTGTCTCACTTTGTTAACAGAGCCACTGGTTTGATTCAGACACTCCTAACTGTTCCTGCAGCTCACATCATTACAAAATGACGTGGCATTTTCTCTTAGAGCCTCACAGCTGTGCAAATTCTTCACCACTACTCACAGCTTCTTCTTTATTTAATAGTGACTCCATTTTTTCCTATCATACAATTTCCTTGACTCATTTATTTCACTTGTCATGTTATTCAGGTTTTCAGGTTTTTGTTATTTTATTTCAGTCTTTTTTATTTTCTGCAAATACGATATACTACGGTTCTTATAACTATAAAGTCATACAAACTTGTTAATCCATATTGAAAAATTTCTATCCTGCACCTATAGGGACTACTTTTAAGTTTAAGCAGTATGTGAATCATACACCATACTGTATACTTTTGAAAGGGAGCTTTCCATTACAGCATTATAATCTAAGAGGCTTTGGAATTGGCAACCCAAATGTGATCTGAATTAAAACAGACATACCTGTAGTAAAGCTATCAGAGGGATTAATCCTGGTGATGAAAGCAGTTTCTGAGAGGTTCATCTCTGCTGCTATCTTGTAATACAAGTCATCACTCAGCTCCTGTTAGAAACACACGATTTGATGAGTAAATATAAATATTTGTGATGAGTGTCACTGATATGAGCTGCTATGACCACGGTTCCAGATTAACTGGGGTTTATGGAAGCCCGTTTCCGCCACTAAAAAAAAAAAAAGGATCCATAAGTCAAAATTTCGAGTTATTTTCTCGAAATTTCGAGTTACTTTCTCGAAATTTCGACATATTAACTCAAAATTTCGACATATTAACTCAAAATTTTGAGAAAAGTAACTCGAAATTTCGAGTTAGCGCTGCCAATCAGTAATCTACATGAATGACGTCATTTCCTTGTTACCCGGAAGCTGAAGCCCTCAGCTACAAATGCTACAGCTAAGCTACCGGTATTACATCCAGTCGTGAATGCACAGATTGCTGAGTGTTTTCAGCCTGGCTTCACAAATGATGAAGTCCCTGTGTTATTAGCTGAATCACATGGTGTTACTATCAGCAAACGTACTCGCGAAAGCGCCAATTTGTTGGGATCCGTTTTTGAGTGCGCGTTCCTCTGCGCCATATGCTTCCGGGTAACAAGAAAGCGACCTCATTCACATATATTTTTGATTGGCAGAGCTAACTCAAAATTTCGAGAAAAGTAACTCGAAATTTCGAGAAAATAACTCGAAATTTCGAGAAAATAACTCGAAATTTCGAGTTATGGATACTAGCTTTTTTGTTTTTATTTAGTGGCGGAAACGGGCTTCCTTAGTATGGAACGCCAGGACTGCCATAATGAATTAATTAAATACACCATTAAATAATTAATTAAATGTGTCAATAATTAATTAAAATTGGAATTAATTAATTAAATAAATAGTTATGACACATGTAATTAATTAATTATTGACACATTTAATTAATTATTTATGTATTTCACATTTTAATGAATTATTGACACATTTAATTAATTATTGACACATTTAATTAATTATTTAATGATATATTTATTTATTTCATTTTGGCAGTCCTGGCGCCTGGCTCTCATCATGAAATAATTTTATCTGTCAGCCTCACCCATCAAACTCAGGGGGCGGGGTTAACGCTGATCTAGTCAAAACCATTGCTTTGGCCTGGTGGCCATTGTTTCTAGCACACAACAACCGGCATGTGGAAGCTAACAGAACTGAGCTTTGAAAAACCCTGTTTGTGTGTTACCAAATACCGTTTTAATATTTTTTTAGCCGAGAATGTAGTGGTTTAATCTTCATGTGTCTGGTCGGTTTGTCAAGATACAGCCTCTTTGCAAAAGTGTTTCGATGATTTCGGAGATGTCTGCCCAGTCTCACGGCAAAGCGTGGGATAGACCCGCTCGCCTCGCAAGCAATCCCACCGACAAAGCGCAGGCCCCGGTACACAGCTGTAGTAACCCCCGCTGACTTCTTTTACTGAGGTTATATTTATCGGTGTTTTATTTCCTGAAGTTCTTATGTGTCCTACGTGTTTCAGTCGCCAATTCTGAATTATAACTAACATTAAAAACATGTTTAAGGAGGAGAGAGAGCAAATAAATCTGTTTAACATCTGATCTTTGGGTTTTTGTTCAGTAATCAGCGTGACCTGTGTATAAACACATAAAAGAGATAACGTTGGTGTTTCCGTCATGTAGTAACTGCTGGCTTTAACTGTACAAAGGTTGTTCGACACTATGAAACACATACAGACTTCATGATGTTCGGCTAATATTTTTATTGTGAATATTAATCATGCTGACCTCGCTCTGTACACCACGCAGCGAGGTCAGCATATCCACGATATCCTCAGCTCCATGAGTTAACACAGAGTTTCACAGCTGACTATCTAACTGCCAACTATTCCAGAGATGTGAAAATATACAGCATAAAGAAAAGTGTAAGAGACTCGGCAGCAGATTAGAATAACAGTTATACATTTAATAAATCACCAAATGAATCCAAGAAACGAGCAAACCTGTTCCGACAATTTGAGTTTGTATTCCCTCAGCTGCAGACTCGCTGCTGTTTAAATGTTTGAAAAGGAAGATTAGATATAAAAAACGTCAAACATAGACTCAGTCTGCCTTCACATTTGATATGAGGCCAGCACGTATAGTGGCCTCAGCAGGCTATTACTGAAATACACGTGCTATATCATAAACTATGATATAAATAGGGAGGTCCTATTAACATGTTTTAAAGGACACCTTCCTGCCTTTAGTCTCATTCATGAGCAGTATTAGTTTTCTTCTAACATCCAGAAGTCTGCACGATGTGTTTCATAGTTTGTAACAAGCCTTTGACAGGTAAACATAACATGACCGAAAAAGCAAAAAAAAAAAAAGAGAGAGAGAGAGTGTTGACATAAGAAGAGAAAATGCTCTCAATTATGGAGACAGGCAAATGGTTCGTTTATGTTTGATGTGTGTTTATTCCTCCCTAAATATCGTCGGTGAAGTTCGCCATGCACGTCAGATTTTCCTGCGCATTTTTATACCTCTGCCAACAGAGAGAGAAAAAAAATCACATTCTAACAGACAGCTGGTGCTTAGAATACAGTTGAATAACTATTAAAAAACAGATGATATTTAGATGATAGTTCAGTCTAACACATGTGCCAGTGAACCATTAAACGTCTGTGAAACTATGCAGTTATGAAACGTAACTTTAACCTCAGCCAAACCGATTTCCTCAGTTGTAAATAAAACAGCGAAGTAAACGTGACCCGACAGACAGAACCTGAGTGAATAAAGTCCAGCGTTTAACCACTGAGAGCTAAAACTCAGCTGAGGTTTCAAAGCTGTGTGCCGGTGATTGGACATCAGCCGCCGATGAAGCTGTTCGCCTATAAAGTGCTCTGTAAGGAAAGGCTCCAGCAGCTCTGCGCTCGGGGAAAACACTATATTTACTTATCTTGTGCAGAAAAATGCGCTGACATTGCTTTATATCGAGCACCGGCTGCCCAGTTAAACTGTGACTATCACCAGGTAACGTAGGCGTGTTTCTTGAATTAGCAGCAGGTGTTAAACAGCTGACAGATGAGGAGGAGGATGCATGCAGGTAAACTGAGGGTCTGTTGAGCTGATCGCTGGTTTCGTGAGAAAAATGTCAGCTCGTTCTTTATGTTACAGAAGCACAGAGACACAAGACCAGGCGGAAAGAGACGATCGTTCAGTGAAAATGAGAATCTGCGAATGCAACATGTGGAACACGGAGAGTGGAATATGTAAACAAACCGGTTAACGTAACCCCCTCGGTGCACTCTGCATGCTAATTGTTAGCAGAGCTAGTGAAATCTCTGAAAACATCTGAGCACTTTTGCAAACATGTTCTATGTTGACAACCTGACCAGACATACGTCGCGACATTCGCGGCTAAAACACTGTTAAAAGTGTAGCTGGTGACAGAAAAACGGGGTATTTTAAAACTACACCACCACCATTGCTGCCTGTGATTTGATCTGCATTCTGGGATACCTGGCTGCCCCAAGTCTACACAAGCAATCGATTATCTAGGATCGACCTGTTTTGACTTACTTTGCACGGCAACCAATCAAATGTTAGAGAAGCTGCATGGGCAGCGTTAACCCCGCCCCCTGAGTTTGATGGGTGAGGCTGACAGATAAAATTATTTCATGATGAGAGCCAGGCGCCATGACTGCCAAAATGAAATAAATAAATATATCATTAAATAATTAATTAAATGTGTCAATAATTAATTAAATGTGTCAATAATTAATTAAAATGTGAAATACATAATTAATTAATTAAATGTGTCAATAATTAATTAATTAAATGTGTCAATAATTAATTAAAATGTGAAATACATAAATAATTAATTAAATGTGTCAATAATTAATTAATTACATGTGTCATAACTATTTATTTAATTAATTCCAATTTTAATTAATTATTGCCACATTTATTAATTATTTAATGGTGTATTTAATTAATTCATTATGGCAGTCCTGGCGTTCCATACCTTAGGGGTTGGTCGAACAGATGTGTGGTCGACTTGCTTTTCAGGAGCCGCTACCAACAAAACAGCAAATAAACACCAAATACTTCATCTGTGATATTTGTGAGGTTACCTCAATCTTGTTGCTCATGATGAACAACTAAATGTTTAAAAATGTCGCGAGTGTACCTGGTGATATTCTCATGCAGGAGGCGATCGTGAAAACGGCAAACAATTAACACCACGCCGATGCTGTTCACAGGGCAGCAAGAGCAAACGATCGGGAGAATCTTGTCGTCGTTATCGTTCCCCTCGTACGTGTTATTGCTCCGATTTCAGTGTTTTCGCTTCACAACTAAAGCGTGCAGTTTACTTTGTGTTCACTCAAATGGAGTCGAGTCAACTAGCTCCACCTGTGGCCGAGCGCCACAGCCTACAGCCAGATTAACTTGTGACACATCTGCACCTGGCTCTATCGCCACGTTTGAATTCGTTTCATGCACAATACATTTGGAACTTTCTATTTTGTCTGTTTGCATGTCTTGCAAATAAACCTTTAAAATAAATGAAATGGCATTATGTATTTATTTGTGGCCTACATCAGTAAGAAATGCACAATTATATACACAAAGTTATAGAAATCACCACTCCCGTTGTTCATGATGATTTCAATATTTCTTCCCATAACAAAGAAATACGTCTTGAACAAATATATGACACATTCATATTTCACTGGTGTTGTAACATCACATCCTGTAAGCATAGTCTGCCTGTGTCTTTTCTCTGGAAATGAACATTTTCAGCCAGTATAGGTAAAACAACAACATGGCTGGAGAGAGTTTGTATGAGTTGTATAATTGTGGTTAATCTATAAACATTTGTAAGGAGATGGCAGTTACCGTGAATTTACAGCTGTTACACAGTGATTAGTAATAAACAGAGCCAGTGAGAGTGATTGGATTTAAGAAAGTGAGTGACTCAGGTGTGTCAGTTGGTTTGTCATCTGTGTTTGAGTGTGGGGGAGAGCTAGAAATGTTTACTTTTAATGCTAAGCAAGGAATATTCATGATTTATTTCCAAAACTTGCATATGATCTGCAATTTGTAGCAGATCTACTGACTATCACATAGCAGCTGGAGCAGTCTCAAATGGAGGCCAGACTACAAATGTTGTGCATGCTAAATAAACAGAAACAAATGATCCCTGTTGTCTTTACTTAATGATTGGTTTTAGTCCTGACAATCCACATTGCTGTCATTGCATCTTTCAACATGTTTGTGGGTCGATTTTAAGTGTAGCCACTCAGCTTCTTCTGCAGATATGTCACAAGTTAATCTAGTAGTAGCACTTGGCCACAGGTGGCAGTAGTGGACTGACCTCCATTTGAGTTCATCTTTCTAAAGCAGATGATTGTAAGCTTCTGGCAGGCAAACAGACGAAGTTTGCTGACTGAAAAAGAATAAACAACTAAATAAGTTAATTAGAAGCAGCAGGCTGATGTATCTTATTGTGTGTATCTGTTCTTGTGTGATAAGAAAGTTTTCAGGGGAAAGCAAACAAAAAAAACCCACTTTAATTTTCATGGTTTGATTGATTGATTGATTGATTGATTGGTAATTTATTTCAACATGTGAACAATATACAAGTACATTTAGAAAAGAAATGAGAGAAAAAAAATATACTATACAAATTACATAAAAGATTGTTTGAGTTAAAATACCTTTAAAAACACATGTTGTCGAGCTTGTTTTGCAGAACGAATTTCTGCCTCTGGTCTGCACTTGTGCGAAGCACCGATGCAGGCCGCCATAGCGCCAGACTACACATTAAGCTGTGGCCTAAATAGTTTTACTCACATGCAGAAGTGGACAAATTGCCGCAGGGTTTCCCTTGAACGGCAAATTGGTGAAGGAATCCAGCGTGTACACTGGTATCTCCATTGTAGGTAAGCGAAGGAAGACGAAAATGGCTTAAAAGTCAAGAGCCTCTTTCTTCAGCTCCGTTTTTGGTGGACAAAGTCCGCACCCACTGCTTTTTTTTTTTTTTAACAAGAACTTTATTAATCAATCAGTGAGTACAACATACAAACAGATGAGGTATACAAGAGAGTAATAATGCAGTTTCACGTGCAATGTTTCCACTGTAAACCCGAATGTTCAAAGTAATTAAACAGATTAAGTAGTGTATACTCAAAGTCTTTAAAAAGTTCTGTTAACTTAAATATGTCAAGTTCGTATAACATGTTCTTCTTTTTGAGTAAATGAAACGAATAATATTTGATTGAATTTAACTATTTCTATATTAAGTAAGCATCACTTAAAATCATAACTTAAGCACAACGTAACACAGTTAAGTTAGGACATATAAGAATGGTAAAGTCCTGTTATTTTTGTTGTTTCAAGTAGGATTTAATAATAAACTTAATTTATGTAGCACATGCTAAAATACAATAAAATCTCAAAGTGTTTCACCAAATAAGTAAAATCAAATTGTCTTAAATGCATTAGTGAAAGACAAAATGTATTTATTTTAATATTCATTGTCAAAGGAGCTTGCAAAGAAAAGCGTCTGGACTTCTTTAAGTTCCTTTGACTACGATGACCTGGATGACTGAGAACCTTCACAGACATTTAATATTCATTGTTTTATCAATGTGTCCTACATATATATTTTTAATTTTTTCCGTAAGTGTTGAGCAGCTGCAGGAATCAATTTTTATTCCGAGTTAATCTCTGATTCACCCTCCGAAGCGGAAGGCGGCGCTAATGAGCATTAATACGAAACACAGAAGAAGTAAAGGTATATGGGCGGGAACAGCACCAAAGAGGCAACACGGACGACTGGAGAAAGTTGGACCTAACGGCAGCAACTAGCATCACTGGACTTACAGTAAGTTTTCAATGTTGATATTAGTTTATTGTTAAAATACGAATATTTAGTTGTATTTTGGGTGCGTGTCGAAAAGAATAGCAGAAATGTCGGTCCGTGTTTTTTATGTGCTTTGCTGCTCTCCCCGAAGGAAACTTTGCGCTTGCAGAGCTAGCATTAAGTTGTTGTAATGAGGGTCGCAGGCTGTTTAAAAAGTTAGATACTACTTGTTCTAGAGGTGGCGCCCGGTCGCCTTGTATGAAACAAAGTGTTTTAATCTCTCTAAATTTTTAACAGCAGACAGCAGATGCCCTGGCTGAAATTCTAAGAATTCACAATGAACAGGTAATAATAGATTGTTACACATTTTCATAGGTTGAACCAGTGGAACATTGGACAGGTTCAATGATTTAAATGAGCTTTTTGAATTTTGCTATTACTCCACTTTGTGTTTGCTATTTGTCTGACTGTATTAAAGATGTGAACAGGTTATTTGTGGACATATGTTCTGATTTGACTGTTGTTGTTGTTGTTGTTCAGTAAACTCACCAGTATATACAATTCTGTTTTTATCTGGAAATAGGAAATCCATGATATCCACACCAAGCGCACTACCGTTCTCCACGCCCTTCCTGTCTATCTGCGTGAGGATGTCTCTGGATTTTTCAGAACCTGCACTGTGAGTGTCCTTAAGTATCTAACAGATACTACTGTGTATATAAACAGTGCATCAAAGTACAAACATGTATTTTGATGCACTGTTTGGACTTACCTTTGTTTAGTCTACCCATATGGTTTCCATGTATGGTCTTTTCTGTCTCCTCACTACGAATGAACTGAATTGGTGTTTTGTTGAAAGTGATAAGATGTTTAGTAAAACATTTTCCTGTGTATTTCCTTTAGCTTAGTTTCAGTCTATCTCACACCACTTGATTCTCTGGTGAATTAGCTGATTTATGTGTGCAGAACATGGATCTTCTGTTTTTCACCTCTTACAGTGAGACTCAGGTCTCCCTTGTAAAAGAGGTATTGGATCTCAGTGGGAGTTGGTAAAATGAGAAATTATATGTCGTCTGTTGTATTTCTTGGGTTAGATTGTGATTAGTATCTCTTTTTCATTAATTCAGGACGAATCTGATGAGTTGGAGCTTGATGGTGTTGAAGTGGCCCTCTTCACTGTCATCAGTGACCATGACACAACAAGTCCAGTTCACTACCAACCTGTGAAAATCTCTGTCGTCATTGAAAGTGATGCCGTGTTCAGTCTCCCCAGATTTGGTGAAGCCTTCCTGGTAATGTTTGGACTGATCTATGCACTTCACCTCAGCTACCCCAAAGGCCTGACCAACACTTTAGAATTTACTCAAAAGATTTTATTTGGTCTAGAAAGTGGTAAACTGTCACCCAGGTTACAGACCCTCAAGAATGACTTGGTTATGTAGGAACTCATCTGAAAGAAGGATGCAGGGTGAAGCATTATAAAAGACTGGTTCAAAGTTCTCTCCTTTCATCTAAATAATGCCTCAAAACATTATTGCATTACTCTACAGGTGTTCAGCCAATAGGTCCAAACTATACAACGTGCCTTTGTTCTCATTAACATAATGCAAAGCAACACTAATGTTTTGTATGTTTTAATGTTTTTCGTAATACTATTTCCAAAACATTGTGGGCTGCGCAAGATGACCTAAATTTCACTGTTTGATACTGGTTAATGTAAAACAAATAGCATTGTAATTCACTCAAATTGCTGCCTTGTTGTCTTATTCAGATATTAGCCAGAGAGCCAAAAGCACATTTTGATATTATTATTTGGCATTATGTTTCATTACTCTGACAGTTTTCCTGACTAAACAATTTTTGGTCTACTTATTTTAATTTATAAATGTTTTTGTTAATTATTTTTAATTTATTTAAATTTTTTTTTTTTAAATGTATTTAATTTCAACATAGTACTGTTCAATGGCAGATGTTTATGACTTTTGCATATTAAGTTACCGATACTCAGTGTAATTGAGGCAATCAATTGCCTCAAAAATTTTAAGTTTTGGGTCACATGTTTTTAAGTATCAAGTAGTCAACATATTTGACTAACGTGTACTTAAAATAATGACAACACAAACTAATAAACATTTGAGTTTTGTTAACATAAAAATGTTGTAGTTGTGTACTTATTTTTTATAAGTTCTGTGAACTTATTTCTTTGAATTTGTAAACTTGAAACTTTAAGTCATATTAACTGTAAATATTTGAGTTGACCGTTCTCAAAAGATACAAGTACCATGTAATCCAAACTTTTATGTTCTGGAAAAATTTGACTTTTGAGTTGATCAACTCAAAAAAATTGAGGCAATCGATTGCCTCAATTTTTTTGAGTTCTGGTAACTTATTCGGGTTTACAGTGTCCAATAGATCAGACAGTAGCAGCAAAGGCTGTCATACAGTTGTCCTGCAGCTGCTTACCAGAGAAAAGATGAGTTTGATGATTGTGAGATAATTTCACGCAGAGATGGAGAAAGATGTAAGAAAGACATGACAGGAGGAAGAAGAGCGCTTATCTTTTTAAAAGGAGCGCTCAGTGACATTTGATGAACTGGAAGTTTAAAGCTAGCGCACCTTCATTCAAGACCTACTGTTACTTGTATTCTTTGAGTACATTTCAGAGCCTGTAGTTTTACACTTTTGCCGAGTAAAGAAGTCAAATCAGTCTTTGCCAGAGTAATTCTTATCTGCACTTTTGCTCAAATAACAAGTGTGTGTAAATTTTACCACCGCTGCAGTCAGGTGGCGCCACTAGCGGGTTTTGATATGGGCGACATGGGCGGTTGCCCGGGGCGGCATCGTAGTGGGGGGCGGCATAACGGGCATCGGCAAAAAAAAGTTGCTCGTACTCATGCTGCCCCGACATCATGCCAGCGCATTCTGGGGATGTCATAGGCACCGATCGGTGTTCTTGCGGCCATTTGCGGGGAGTAAGGGCGCCCTCCGTTTGCGAGCTGCGCTTGCTGCTTGCGGCACAGGGAGGAGAGGGCGTGGCGGCGGGGGATTTCAAATCACTTTTATTGTCACATCACATGTGCAGATACACTGGTACAGCACATGTGAGTGAAATTCTTGTGTGCGAGCTTCACAAGCAACAGAGGTGTGCAAAATACAATAACATAAGAACAAGCAAAATATAAGAATGGCTTGCAGAATCTTTTCAGTCTCCTGAGAAAGAAGAGGAGCTGCTGCGCCTTCTTCACTGTGTGTACTGACCACGTAAGATCCTCAGCCAGATGTACACCAAGGAACCGGAAGCTGCTCACTTTCTCCACAGCAGCGCCGTTGATGGTGATGGGGGTGTGTACTTCTCTGCACCTCCGGAAGTCCACTATCAACTCCTTTGTCTTTGCGACGTTGAGGGTGAGATGGTTGTCTCGACACCAGTGGGTCAGGGCGCTGACCTCCTCCCTGTAGGCCATCTCATCACCTTTGGTGATAAGACCCACCACTGTAGTGTCATCCGCAAACTTCCCAATGATGTTGGAGTTGCTAATGGCCGTGCAGTCGTAGGTGTAGAGTGAGTAGAGTGGGGTGGCTCAGGTGGTAGAGCAGATCAGCTACTGATCGGAAGGTTGGTGGTTCGATCCTTGGCTTCCTCAGTCTGCATGCCAAATATCCTTGGGCAAGATACTAACCCAGAGTTGCCCTCCGATGCGTTCATCGGAGTATGAATCTGTATGAATGTAGTTTAGGTTGCACTTGAGTTGTATGAGTGGGGGTGAATGAGGCATGTTGTATAGAGTGCTTTGAGTACTCCGGGAGAGTAGAAAAGCGCTATATAAGAATCAGTCCGTTTACCAGTACAGGACAGGGCTCAGTACACACCCCTGTGGAGCACCAGTGTGGATGAGGTGATGCTGCCCAGTCTGACCACTTAGCTTCCTGTCTGTCAGACAGGAAGTTAAGGATCCAGCTGCAGAGGGAGCTGCTTAGTCCTAGATCCTGCAGTTTCCTGTCCAGCTTCGAGGGAACGATGGTATTGAATGCTGAGCTGTAATCTACAAACAGCATTCTCACATACGTGTCTCTCTTCTCCAGGTGTGACAGGGCAGTGTGTAGTGTCAGGGCTATGGCATCATCAGTGGACCTGTTGTGGCGGTATGCGAACTGTAGAGGGTCCAGTGAGTCAGGCAGTGCAGAGCAAACGAAGTCCCTGATCAGCTTCTCGAAGCATTTGCTCACGATGGGGGTCAGGGCTACAGGTCGCCAGTCGTTCAATGAGGAGATGGTGGAGGATTTGGGTACAGGGACGATGGTGGCCATTTTGAAGCAGGCTGGGACTACAGACAGAGAGAGGGAAAGGTTGAAGATGTGTGTGAACACTCCAGCCAGCTGAGCCGCGCATGACTTGAGGACGCGGTCGGGAATCCCGTCCGGACCAGTAGCTTTGCGTGCGTTCACCTTCCTGACGCACTTCCTCCTCAGATCCTGACATCCTCCTCAGTTGGTTATTAGCACCATCTAATAATCAACTCGCAAAATAAAACAAACAAACACGAAAACACCAGACATTATGATACAGACGTATAATCTGCACCGACGTTTTTTCGAAATTCTATACCGAAAAGTGAGCGCGAGAGCCCTCGGTGCACCTGCTTGCTGCTGAAGTCAAAGTAAACTTTATTGTCATCTCCACTATATAAGTACAGTATATAGAGAGACGAGACGGCGAGCCTCCAGTTACAGCAGTGCAAGTAAACAAACAATAAATATAAGAAGAATAAGAAAATAAATATACACTTTAGGACTCGGGGTAAAGAGATCAATAACAATTTAAAATGTATAATTTACAGTTTGATGATTTAAAGTCTCACACGCAACCTGTCGAAAGGGGAGGGAGACATGCTGCTTCCAAATAGAGCACATTTCATTCATAATGATGTAAATCCAAGCCCATTATGTATTCATGATTAGACTCCTCGGTTGTGCAAAATCCCAGAAATAAACCCTAGAGTCTAGACAAAGCCAATCTATGATTTAAGGTGTAGGTCTATTACGTTATGTTGTGGTGATCCTCGGGTTGGGGGATGGATGTTCATACCGTAGTGCAACACTAAAACCAGTGGAAGATGGACAAGAAAAGGTCAAAGCCATCAGGTGCTCAGTTTAGAAAAAAGAGGGCGTGTTCGCCCAGGGCACCAAACAGGCTAGGACCGCCACTGGGTGGCGCCATGGGAAAACCAACCCACTCTGCTAGCAGTGAACAGCACCATCTGTTCAGCACTGCTGTAGATTTAATACATTTTAAGAGAAGATGCAAAACAGTCCACTGCCTGACAACACATGTGCATGATGATAACAGAGTTTTTCTATACAAAAAAAAGTTTAAGCTTCACTTAAATTGGTAATTTAAAAAATATTCATCTATCAGTAATTAATGTTCAAGTAAAACTAAATTCTTATGTAGCAATCAGAACAATTTCTAAATCTCTCCATACTTTTGTGTGTGTTTTATTATTATTACCTTAAACATAAAAACTTTACTGTAGCTGCAGGGTTCTCAAAACCATTGCACAGCTCAAAGATACTTATGGTAAATTTCAGTCTTTTAACATATCTTAAAACTTTCCAAAATGAATAAAGCTATCAACAGAATATGAAGAAAGAGCCACTCTGACTATATGTCCCAGATGTCTATGCATCGTGCTAAAGAAGGCTCAGCCAAGACTGAAACAGGGCCAGGCTGTATTTTGGTTTAATTTGAGGTTTGTACTACAAAAAGATGCAGTCAGTCAGTGTGATCTTTGATTAACCAGACAAGTGATTAAGAGCAAATTCTTATTTAAATCCAATATAAATAAATACATATCATTTAATACTTGCAATAAGTAACTTTAAATCTGCAAGTAACATCCAACAATAGTACTCTCAGGTACCTGCCTCTAGAGGGCGCTCCAACACATCTAATATTCCAGCACGCAGCACAATTATCAAAAGTTATAGTGTCAGAATCGATCAGTAAAGTAGTAATAACAGTTCTGTTCGATCACTGGGAGACCCCTATCTCTTCTGCCTGTAAAGTAAATGTCTCTTGCATTTGTCTTGTGTCTACTCATTTTTAATGATGCTCACAGGGAGAATATCACCTCAGTCAAAAGACATCATCTGTTTTTAGTCCAAGAAGAAAGCCTTTAAGTCTGCTGACAGATCCATCATGACAATCAGCCGGCTTCGAACCATAATTGGCCAAGGCATTCCTCGCGATATATATAGATGGCATTATATAAAGCAGGATTGGCCATTTCTCTGCTGTGCACAATATACCTGTAACATGATGAGCTGAGTCAGGAAGGCCAGCCTTGAGTGTGCAGTTAACAATAGTATTAATAACATACGACACAGTCTTGCCCCCCGCGCTACCCTCCCTGGAAGAGAAAGTGTGACGGAAATGAGGAGCCGAGGACAGACAAGAGTCCGCAAGTGGGGGGAAAGACAAGACGCAAGGAGCCTCGGTGGCGCAGGCCGAGGTGTCGCCTTTCAGGGCAGGAACCCCTCAGTGTGTGTCTTAAAAGGCAAGGGGGCTGCTGCGGCTCGTGGTGGCGTGCGTCCCTCATCTGGCATCCCTGTCAAGTGCCACATGCTTTGTGTCTGTGCTATGAGCGCAGGAATGGCCCGACTGACTCTCAATGCCACATGCCTGCTCACATTCTCAAGGAAGACTGAGCGAAGGGAGACGCTGCAGATGCTGGCGAGCCACAGAGGCCCTGAAGTCAAAATAACAATAATGGAGGCAGCTGCTAACACGGAACAGAATGGTAGCTTCAAAGTGCTGTCATGACCTTTGTCACAGTCAGGGTCACTTGGGCATCGGACATTATTTTTATAATTATAACACCTATGAGGATCAGATATGAAGGAAAGAACACAACAGTGCAGGAATATTTAAAAAAGAAATAGCACAGGGCTTAAAACAATACTGGACACCGTTAGTCATCAGTGAACAACACTACAGGACTGGAATACTCTATAAATAGGAAAGTCTCACACTCACACACACGCACACCCAAACAGGAAACTCTGCCACCACTTGCTGTGTATGTTTTCTATCTTTTCCCATTTCCACGCCTGTCTTTCCTACCTTCTCTTCCCCTGTCTGACCTATCTGAAAGGAACTGCCCCGGTTAGATCAACCTCCTCTCTACATCACTTCCTGGTCCTGTTGGTGGTGATTGTTCTGAGAGGAAGAGAAGGCAGACGGGATAGGGGAAGGAAAAGGGGGTGGGGGTTTAGTAGTGGTTCTTTGTTTTCCTCACTGGCTCACCTGCCTGACCCCCACCACCTCCACCGCCGCACCACCTGACAGGCTTTTGACCCCTGCAGCCCTGGTAGAGTGAGCCACTGGCTGTCTGTTTCCTGCCTCGCTGACTGGCAGGATATTCATAACGTACTTGGGCCACAGTCAAAGCGAGACTGCAAGTCTGAGTTGACAATGGATTTTTTTTCTAAATATTGTCACATGTTGTTTGACTGCATATTTACAAAGTAAGGGTGTTTGTTCTTGCTCCAAATTATTGGTTAGCTTTAAAGGTGTGATGTGCTGCTTTTTCGCCTTGAGGTATATGAGCATTTTCAGTTTCACCAGTTGGTTGAGTTTTTAACTGTCACATGTCTTGATGACAGTAACTGATTCCCAACCTCTGCTGGGATTGTTTTGAATGCCGTGCTTTATTGGCTGGTAGCCTAAATCCAGGAATACACTGCGATTATGGACTGTTGTCCCAGACTAAAGAGTACCAATCTGAAACAATCATGGCAATATATTTAGTCATGCCATACATCGCACAGTAAGAGTGGGCTGCAGAGCATCCTGTAAAACGTCCATACACCTTACACCTTCCATAGGAATTAAGAGGGTAAGTAGCAGCGAGGTGCTGCAAATCAAATGCACTTGATTAGCTCATCATCATCAAGTCTCAGCATCTCTCTAAAAGAAGTTTTAGCACTTTGCTGGTCTGGAGCATTCACAATGTCGCAGTCGTCCCAGGATTGTTTGTCTCAGCAATTCACCCAGAGGCCAGACGGTGTAAGACTCAGAGAAACTGCAAAAATACCAAGAGCTACATGTAAGACTTTACAGGCCTCAGTTCACATGTTAAATGTTAAAGTTCATGACACCACAATTAGAAAAACACTTAACAAGTATGGCTTGTTTTAAGGGTGGCCCATCTGGCCACACTTCATGGTGATAGAGGAGAAAGGCTTCTCTCTATAAAAAGAAGATTAAACGTGGTTTAGTTTTATAAAGTTGTATCTAAAAAAAATAACAAGATTTCTCCAACTGTTTCCTTTGAACAGACGAGACCATTGTGGAGCTTGTTTTCACAGCACCCCTTTCGATAAAAACCAAACATGGGCACCTTGCAATTAATAAGTCAACCCTGAACTCCTCTGTATACCAGAGTATTCTAGACTCAAATGTGAAGCTCTACCTAGCAGCTAAAGCTTGGTTAAAATTGAGTCATGCAACAAGACAATGATTGCAAGAACAACAGCAACTTTGCAAAAGAATGGCTGAAAAATAAATCAAGGTGTTGCAATGTTCCAGACAAAGCCTAGACCTCAACCAGATTGAAATGATGTGGTGGGATCTTAAAAGAGCCGCATCTACAAACCTCAATGAACTTAAACTGCATTGAAAAGAGGGGTTAATTAAAACTCCTCTATGTGAGAGAGACTGTTAAAGTCGTACACACAAAAAAAAGTTTGCTTCAAGTTGCTATTGCTGCTAAAAGTGGTTCCACAAGCTTGTGAATCATATGCATACAGTCCTTTGGAGTTGCTTTCTGTCTGTATGGCTTATGGCTGTTAATCAATCAATAGGAATGCAGTTTGAAATGACACAATGGACAAGACAACAAAAAGATGTTGGTAAATTATGCTAAACAACGTGTTCTGGATTCTGGCAAAGAAGAAAAATCCAGTTGAGCTAGTTTGTGTTGTGTGCCCTCCACTAGTAACCATACCAGGATGAAGCATAAAAGTCATGGTAAGGACAGAAGTAGCGACAGTTGTGTTGACAGTTTACAAACATCAAACCTGATGTGTTTCTGGGTCTATTCGATCCATATCTCTGACTGTGGACACAGATTAGCTCAACTTTGACCTTTATCTACCAAAAGTTAGTAATGTAGAATTGATGTGGAATTTTCTTTCTTTTTATTAATTTAAACGATGTAACTTGAAAGAGATTTTGTGTATAGTGGGTAAAAATAAACAGATCTCCAGCAAAGCGCATGCAGTCTAAAGCCTAAATAGTGATAACTTTTAAAATACACATTTAATTCTTGGGGTACACTTGGGTCATCATAATCAACTGCAGTTCACAGTGGCTGATGTTGGCTACTGTTCAGTATAAAACATGGTAAGTGGTCTGATTCTTATATAGCGCTTTTCTACTCTCCTGGATCACTCAAAGCACTTTGTGCAACATGCCACAAGTAATGTTTTCTTTGCTTTTAAGTGCTTTCTAACTAACAGATACTCCATGCTCCAATGGATGCATCACAGAGCAACTTGGGGTTAGTATCTTGCTTGAGGATATTTAGCATGTAGACTGTGGAGGGATCGAACCATCAACCTTCCAACCATCATCAAGAGAGACCCGCTCTTCCTCCTGAGCTACAGCCACCTCAATATGTCAAAAGCACTGCTAAGAATCTACAGCATTTTGAACTCCTGTCCAAGAACTTGCTGATGATCATCGCTTGACATCATGAGTGAACTGCATTGCAGTTTTATTTTGTCATTCACCTGTTTATGACACTGAAAAGTCTTTTTAGAAAGATTCTTAAAACTTGAAGGTTCCGTTTTGGCTCTGACAGCAATCATATCTGACGTCTGATGTTTCACAACATGTCTCAGAAATGGCAAACAGTAAAAATAGTAATTGGAGTCCCTAGTATCTGTAGCCTGTAAACTATGTAGTTCTTTAAATCCCATAATGCAATGCTAAATGTTTTAATGCATTTTTTTAAACAGTTGAAATAATAATAATTTTATGACATTCACTCACCCAGATCAACACATTCCAACTAACTCTGTCAAATTCTGTCTTTAGGACATGTTTATGTCAAATGATGTAAGACCCTGCAATGGACATTACTGCTCAGTGAAGACTCTAAACTAAATGCACATAGATACCAACCAGTTACCTAATATCTTTAATAATTACCAGCTGAAGACTTTGGCAGTCAGCAGTTTTGGGGTAAAACTGTGATGGCAGGTGAGTTCGACCTGTATGTGAACCTTGTACCTGTTCACGCACTCATTCATTCTGTGATGCTTTTCTCTGCGATAGATGGTATCACTCCGAGACGTGGCAGCGTTCAGTAAAGCCCCTACCAAACAAACAGCTTCACTGACATGTTTATTGGCTTTATTCAAAGTGGACAATCGGTTTGCCTCGGTTTGCACAGGGTGGAGTGACTTGTCACTGCTCTAACCTGTGATGCAGAAACCCTTTATAGAAACACATGCAACCATATACTTCTTTTCTGTGCCCTAACGTTACCAAATATGGACTTTACTAAAGTGAATCAGGGTGAATGAAACAGCTCTTACTGTACTGCTTCAGTTTAGTGCCGCTTTGCTGCAAACCGGGTTATGGTGTGTGGTTTTGAACCACCAAACATATTTGTAAGTACAGAATGATTTCGTAAGTTCTGACCTCATGATCTTTTCCTTTTTAATCTGTCATCTCTCTTTCATCTGTTTGACTCAGTAATCGAAGCAACTACAACCGTTAGGCTGCTGAAACTTCTCTGAAAGCCTGAAGATAAAAGAGGACCATTTTAATTCATGCAATGCTGCCACTTTATTAGAGGGCCGTACTTGTCAGGAACACGGGGGTGAGGTTCACTGCGGCCCGAGCTCGACAGCTGCTTAGAGTGAAGCAAAACTTCTCTATTGAAAGAAACCTGCATGCGGGTCTCCTTAGCTGCCATGTTTCACTCTTATGTTCAGTGTCACTTACCGCTGCCTACTGAGTTATCGCATTTTCACGGGTGGCGATTGTGTTTCTTTGTGCGCATGTTTAACGCTGACCTTTGCTGCCTGAATACATAACGCTACAGCTAGTGACAATAAATAAATGACACCTACCTGGGGATTACCAGAATGGTCACATCAGCCCCACCAGAGCACAGTTCACCAGAAAAAGGAAAAAAAAACACACAGTTCCCAACTTGTTCACACTTTCGCTATTAAACAATTCATTCAATAGCCACTGCGTCGGACCTGCTTGCGCGGTCCTTATCTTGTTTTAACAGCACCGTTGAGATGCACAATGCACTTATTTTCCCTCCAATTAACACTGTGAATAATACACAGGTCTGATAAGGGCTTTTTGTTTCAAACAGTGTTTGTGAAACCGGGGAAATGTGGAGGCATTTTTCATTGTGAGCTTGTTTGGCTGTAACTGAATCTGATGTGCGCGTCAGCCAAAGCTGCTCCAGAAGTGGCAAGGGGTCAGTGAGCAGAGGCACTGCTTGAGGAAAGTGGAGAGAGAGGAGGGGAAGGAAAACTTGAGCAATATCACAGACACTGATCAACAGAAGATGTAATCAATGATTAGATATGAAATATTATTCATTTACCTGTTGCTCAGTGCAGGAAATATTTAAAGTAACTTTTTAATGATCGTTATTAGACTGAAATATGCACAGCAAATAGAGTCACGTGACAAAGGTTTCTCACGGGACTCTATGCAGTGCTGTGAGAAACTATGCACAGGCCGTGGTTCACACTAACTCCTGAGATATCTAAAAGTAGAATCCCAGCCAGAGCCTTTCACGTGGGGGGCTCTCGTCTGTCGAACCAGCTCCCAGTTTGGATTCAGGCGACAGCACACTTTCTGCTTTTAAGGTTAGGCTTAAAAGCTTCCGTCTTGATAAAGCAGTTAGAGCTGGATCAGGTGACCCTGAATCCTCCCTTTAGTTACTTGTAATAGGCTTACCACGATCCACTCTTTCTTCTTTACTCACTATGTGTTTATACACCACTCTGCATTTAATAATTAGTTATTATTAATCTCTGGCTCTCTTCCACAGCATGTCCTTTATCCTGTCTCTTTCCTTTCACCTCCACCACATCATGGCACATGGCTGCCCTCCCTGAGCCTGCTTCTGCTGGAGGTTTCTTCCTGTTAAAAGGGGGGTTTTCCTTCCCACTGTCACTAAGTGCTCATACGGGTTCATCTTGGTGGGTTTTTCTCTCCATTACTCTAAGGTCTTTACAATATAAAGATCCTTGAGGCAACAAAGTACTTATTGTGTGTATTACTTTATTAGATTCTCACATCCTTGTGGAGGACTTTTGGCCCACTTTTTTTTACAGCATTGCTTCAGTTCAATGAATTTGTGGGCATTAGTTTGTGCACAGCTCTCTTAAGGCCCCACCACAGCATTTCAGTCGAGTTGAGGTATCGAGTTTGACTGAACTATTCCAACACTTTGATTCTTTTCCTTTTCAGCCAAATCCTGTGCTTTTAAAGAGGTGCTCTCACCTCCTGATGATCAGTTTTGTGCATATGATTAGTGGAACTCAGCTACTACTTACCCTCCTATGAAAGCCGTACGAGTTTACTTAGTTTTTCACAGGACTGCATAGAGTTCTGAAAGCTTTCCGTTTCACATGACTATATAAGCAATTTACACTGCAAGATGGTAATCTGAAATTTACAAATTTACAATGCTGTCTCATAATACATTACATGAATGACTGAAAGCATTTGTACTGACTGATGGTTAAAGCATGTGTGATGCTAAACCTGTTTTCTTTTCTTTCCCCAGTCTTTTTGGGCTGAATCATCTCACTGACTTGTTTAGTCTACCCAAACCAGATTTGGTTTGGTAACCAAGAGATTTCTGGGTTAAAATATCTTGTTCATGCCAGATGTCAGAGGAGAATGACCAGACTGTTTCAAGCTGGAAAGCCACAATAACTCAAAAATAACCATTTGTTACATCCATCTCTGAAAACACAACACATCGAACCTTGAAGCAGTTGAGCTACAGCTGCAGAAGACCACATATACAAACTGATTTATGCCACACCTACCCGAGTATTGCTGGTGACTATCCCTTCATGACCATAGCATGCCCATCGTCTGATGGCTGCAGTTATGGCTGCTGGATAACATATGTCACAAAGCTCAAATCATCTCAGCCTGGTTACATGAACATGGAAATATGTTCACTACACTCAAGTGGCATCCACATTCACCAGATCTCAATCCAATAGAGATTAACAATTGAAGAAGCAGCCATCAAATCACACAGTATAATCAGTAGTTATCAAATATAGAGTAAACACCAGCAAACATGGTAGACATTTAAAACCTGTGATTGACACACAAATACATGTGTCAATCACATGTATTTGCACATATTGTAGGTAAGAATGTTTTATTAATATTCTGCATATCATGTGTCATATGCAAGCCTACCCTTTGAAAATTTTAGGACAGCCTGTATTTAGACTCTCCTTAAACGTTGGCTCGTGTTGCAGCTCTTTTGCTGCAGCTGTAAGCTAGCTAACTAGCTAACTACCACTGTAGGTATAAAAAGGGAGAACTCAAGTTGAAGTCATCATCATCATGAAGACACGAGTCAGTTAATTTGTATAAGTAAAGCCCAGCTATTAATTTACCATAAGGTAGTTGCCACTTTCCAAAAGATAGGGTGACCATATTTTGATTTCCAAAAAAGAGGACATTTGGCCCAGTCATGAAGAATTTTAATAATACTGTTTGTTTAAAGAAGATTTTAACATATTTAAAAGATGCCTTCTTTGTGCAGTTAATGAATGGTTAAATAAAAAATGTCATATAGTCTTGTACAAGTCAACAAGTGCAAAAAAAATAACTTAGAAACCTCTGGAATTAAATAATGTTACAGAAATAATCTGTACAAGAAAAATTATAGTGAGGTACCAGTGAGGTATTGTGCAATGGTTTCTGCTGTCTCATTTGGCATTTCTAACCTCAAATAATTTTGTTTGCACGCCACCATTCTTCCAGTCAAAGTATGATTGGGAATATTTTCCCTGTTCCATGGTTACCGAAGTCTGAGAAATGCCACAGTACTGGATTTCATTAAGAGCTTCAAGAGTGACTTTCACTGAATGTAGCACTATCACACCATTGACAATAGCTTCAGTCTTGGTGCGGGCACTGCTGAACTTTTTAGCTGTGTTAAAGTCTGGAAATGCTTTTTTTCCCTTCTTTTTTTAGCAACAACATCCAATCCATGGATCTGTAGCTACTGTGATGCTTCATAGTATGAAATGTCAGTGCACCTTCTGCTGCAGAGCAACAGCATCCTAGTTTTTCCCAGGTGTAACAAAGAACTCAGTCAACTTACTAGATGAATTTTCGCCTCGCACAGCCTTTTTATGTTTTTCTGTGTCCATGTAAGCAACAAGATCTCCGGCACCTTTGTTAGACACACAAAAGTCTGTGCCAGCTCTGCACACAGTGCACTACGCCTCCCATTTATTCCGACCGGGATGGTACGAGGGAAATTTCTTTCGCAGTTTGTCTGAATAGATGCACTTGCGCTTTGGCATGTTTTCGGCGCACCGCTCCGAAACAACACAGCAGTTCGGGGATGACGTTGCACATAGGAGTGTGCTCTTAAGTTTTTTAGATTGTCCCGATAGTCCAATAAGAATCAAAATGGGGTCAGGGTCGATCCATTTCATATTGATTTCTTTGCAAAGATAACATATTTTGATTGTCTAGGATAAGGTTTGGGGTCGTCACCTACAACAACTTAGACCTCAGCGGATTACCTGTGGAAAGTTTGGTTTTATGAAGGTTGTTAGGAATTAGCTGTGTAGTAGGCTTCTTGTAAAAATGGATCCAGAATGCATTGTTTGTTTTATTTACTTTTATTAACACAATTTTATCCCTTCTCGAGTGTGAAACATGCGTTAAATCATTAAACTAAAACACGTCAGTAAAACACTTTCCTTTAAAACACACTGGCCTTGATGTGATTCTCATTTAAAATCTCACTAAAATTAAATTGTTCTCCCTCTGCTCTGTGCATTATAAATATAGTGACAGTGTGTACTCAACAAACCTGTCTAGTTCAGTTGAGACAGTTAGTGAATGTCAACCAAGTAAAACACCTTTTAAAACAATCAGACCACTTGTAGATCATTCAAAACACAATGTGAGCTGAGATAAAACAGACTCTGTGTTAAGTGCTGCCATGGCTGCAAGTAATCTTAATTTCACAGTTAAAGGTTTCTCTGTATTGTTGCTTGTGTAATGGCAGGAGAATCCAGTGTCTTTGGGCTTTTCCCCACAGGCAAAGAAGCTCGCAGAGCCAAAGGAGATACCTTTGACATGATTAGCTGACAGCAAAGTTCATAGGAATGAATAATTGACATTGTTTGGAGCCGTTCTTTCAACCACTATGACATTTGCAGCCTGACGTGTTGGTGCACAAATGCTGCTAAATGAGTTACTTAACTTCCATTTGCAGAAACAGGAAGGAGGATTCATCTCTATTCTCTGCTGCTGTTGTTTGTCAGTCCCACATGCTGACGCCAACGGGCTGAATGGCTGTGTGCGTCCAAACATGTGGACCAATGTAAAAGCAATATCTTCTAAGAGTAAGGAGTGGTGTTCATTCACCCCAGTGACAATCTTGGAGCACACTTTTACTGCAAGCTGCTGGGGCTTGTCCTACAGAAAAATCTACTTAGCTTCTAAATCTTAGAAAGACTGATGGTGTTAGTAGCTCTGACGATTGCACAGAGCATCCAACAGATTGTCTGTGACTCCAGGTGTTTGTGTTTTTCGCTCCGCCAAGGGGGTTATGGTTTTGGAAGCATTGTAACACGATAACTAAAAAAGTTTTGAATAAATTCTGATCAGACTTTTTAGGGGTGTAGAGTGGGATCATGTTAACAGTCCATTAAATTTGCCTTACACCCACAGATGTCTTCAAGGTCAACCAAATGACTTATTGGTCAAAGATGAACAAAAAGCCTTAGAACTTTGGAAACTATGATTTTTACAAATGTGGTGTTTAATGCCAACATATAAAAATGACCATTTAAAGATTTAAAATATGTCATATTTGACCCCTGACCGCTCTTTTACATTTCACTTCTGCCTTTCTTTCAACTTGACTCCAAAAATGTGTTTACATCTTTAAAGAAAGTATTGTCAAGAGAAAGATAATCAGCTGCTTAATTCATTACAAATATACTGTTGTGAAATATTATATAATAGGCTCAAGTTATTCATGTCCAGTTATTTATAAGTCAGTACCTATTATAGTGAGCTACCTTGATGGAGGTTTCTTGTTTTTGTTTTTTGTTCGTTTCTTTTGTGCCGTGTCCAAACCCTATTATTAGAACTACAGCTCTCTATCAGCTCCAAAGCATAAAGACATGATGTTCATGCCCAAAAAATCGTTATCCATCTGAGGTGTAAGTCATCATCAATGACGATGCAAGTCCTAAACCTAAAAATTGAAGTCAAAACTTCAATAATTCAGCCCCTTCATTAATTAACCTGTTAGCACATAAAGTAAATGACAGCTAGCCTCCAGCCACAGGCACAATTTCACTGTTACAGTTGTTTCACAGCACCTAGCCTCATGAAGCATCCTGGGCCTTTTCATAGCTGTTGGGATTTCAGTTCTATTAAAAGTGTCAAAATATTATTCTTGTCAACATTTCCCTGTTTCCCTGACCACAAAGGTAAACAGACCCGGCACGGGTCTCTATCAACGATTCAAACACTCTGGGCTTATTAGCACTTAAAACTCTATGAGCAACAAAAGATTGAGAAGAACCATGTAAAAGTCAGCTTTAAGTTCAAAGGCAGGACGTTTTTCAGCATTAGTTAATCGGTCTTCTGGCACACTTCTCCCACGTAGTGATTCATGACCCCCGCTTGCCTCTTCCCCGTCGTTAGGTGACGGGTCATCCATCGTTTCTGGAAGGACGCCACAATGTCAATAAAAGCCAGTGTCCACGCAGACTGTAATTCGTTCAGGATAATGTCTGTTTTCCTCATAAACGCTTGTACTTTGAAGTTACATGAAGCCCGAGGGCCATGCTTCATATTGCCAGAATGAGGAGCTGTGTAGGGATAAAGCCAATCTCTCCCCTTCTATGTGATGCCTGCAAGGGCTTTATTTCATCTCAGAGAGCTATTTTATCTTGCTTCCTGTTTTTATCTCCTCATGAAACTGACACCTGCTCACACACGTACACACACACACACACAGAAACACACACGCAGGCACACAATGACACACATTGGCAGCAGATCCCAATGAAGTGCCTAAATATGGTGAACAAAAGGTCTGCAGGGGAGTGAAAGGAGAAGCGGAACAAAAAACAAATAAGTAATGAAATTATAACAATACAGAGAGAAGGGGAGATAGAGAGACAGAGAAAGAGAGGGAGAGAGGGTAGGGTTGCCACAATGGCAAGGAACAATCGCGCTGCGTCAATGGAAAAAGAGAGGTGGTGGGGGGGAGAGGGCTATCTGGACAATAGAGCCGGTGACAGGAGCACAATGGCTGCAGTGTTTTCAATTAGACATTATCTCATAGACAGAGTGGCAGGTCTCATTGTGTGAGGGGGCTATTTCAGGGCTGCCTTTGTGTGGGGTAGTGCCATAGCCCCCCCCCCCCCCCCCCCCCCCCGCACCACCACCACCATCCCTTCCACCTCTCCTCGATCCTCAACTCCCTGAATCACCCACCCACCTACCCACCACAGCCATTGCGCACCCTCGCCCCTGCAGAGGCCTTGTTATCTTGTGCAAGGCTGTGCGTGCGTGTGCTCGTGTATGTGCCCGTGGACAGAGAGCAGGCCTTTTATGCTGCTTGTTATTTGCTTTCCATCAGTGGAGGGCAAAGTGTAACCTGCTATGCAGAGGATGGGAACGACAGAAGGGACGACAAGGAGAAAAAAAGGAGATGCAGGAGGGCGATGGGTGTCCGAGTATCTGACCCCATCACGGCTGACCTGGGACGTTCAGCCAGCGCCGATTCCGAAGCGTCCCCGCCGTCCTCTGGAGGCTTTCTGTAGAACATTGTGCATGTTGCTATCGGCTCAATCGGGTCATTGTGGCCTGCGTATCTCTATAGGGTAATGTTTGCGAAGAGCAGCTCTCGCCTTCGACACGCTTCCACAGCGTTGTTTTGCTGCATTCAGCGGATGAGGGGTCGGAAAACAGGGTGTTGCGGTGTGCTCGCTTCTCAGAAATAATGCAGACTTTGCTTATCGGATGGGAGCATCTGTAACACGTTGACACGCTCACAAAAAAACCAAAAAAAACCCAACGCTTGTCTCGAGTCCCATTCAGCCGCCCCGTGCGGTTTGCTGTGTGTGTTGGTATGAGTGTGTGCTGTTTGTCGCTTTCTTGGAGGGTGGTGTAGAGGCCGTGCTCGCTCTAAATGCACACATAAGCAGATCTGCACTATCGCTGTGATATTGTGTCAGCTAAGCAGAATAATCTTATGAGGTTTTTCCACTGTTGGTGTTTATCTCAGAGGGTTGTCAGTCAGGGGCCACCCCTCCCTCCTTCTGGTGTGCATGGTGCAGTCCGTATTTAGGGTGGATGTCACGGGTCACATTATTGCAGGAAACTACACTTGCAACGAACAGGTAAAGGGTTGACGCTCACAATGAAAAGCCTGGCGTTTTTCAGGAGCTGTAAACTGTTTTAAAAAGTTGAACTGTGCTCAGCGTTCTTATGAAAGCTAACGTTTATCATGAAGTTGTGTAAGAAGACAATCATAAGAGGGCCATCGCTCGTGTTGGACACAGAAACAAAGTCAGTGTTCTCAGGTTAACGCCGCCATTAGCCTGTTAGCTTCACTGGAATTCCAACATGTGCACAGATTCCTGAAATATGTGTATTTGTGGAATTCCGATTGGTTTATAGTTTTAACTACGTTTCTAATGAGTTTTTATTTTACTTTTTTAAATTTTAGTTTAGTTTCAGTTAGTTTCCAGAGCCGGTTTGGCCATTTCAGTTTAGTTTTTGTTTACTTTTAGTTTAGCTTTAATTTATTTCAGTGTTTGTTTTTAAGTTCTTAGTTCTAATTATCATTGTATGGAGGGCACGTGTCAGAGGCTAAATGTAGTAAAACCAGTAGAAGTATTGCAGTACAAACAGACTGTTTTTGAAAGCAGTCTTTTAGACGTTCAGTCTCAATAAACACGTTCATCAAAGTTTCCACATTTTTAACAAACTAACAAAAACTAAGGAGATTTTCTCTAAAAAGTTATTTTAATTTGATTTCGTTATATTTAGTTTACTTTTTTTCAAAATATTATTTTGATTTTACTTCACGAAAATGTTTTTTCACGTCTAATTAGTTGATAGTTGTTGACTATAATAACTTTGGCTATAACTACAGGTTGCATCCGTAATAACACCGGTGACATGGCTTTTGATTTAGCAGCAAAAACCCTTGAATAGCTGTTTATCACTTTACCCAAAGACAGAAATACAAAAGGTTTTTCACCTAATGAGACTCTCTGGAGTCTGCTGAGGTATTTGGTCACAGAATATGAAACATTTTCAAAATTTTCCCAAATTTTCATTTCACAGTTATTAAGCTTCCATTAGGTGCCATAAGTTCTAACCATTTTGGAGACAAGCAAATAGTGCTGGGGGAAAATTATTGATTTGTTTTAGTTAAAACTGATTGTCAAGACTTAGAAGAACAATTTTTAAAAGAATAAATATTACATAGTCTGATAGCACAAGGTTGGAGTCAGGGTTAAGGGTTAGGGTTATCACTATGAGGGTTAACCTTGACCCAAACCCTACAAAGGACTGATGGATGAAATGAAGTTAACATAAATCAACAGACTGTGTAAAATTCACTGTCATTAACACTGCTGACTGATAACAAAACTGCACTGCTTGAAGTGGGCTCATATTACAGATATAAACAATGTTCTTATCGGTCATTATGGCAGAGTCTCTCTAGTGGAAACAGTGACCCCAAAATCTCCCCTTTGCAGTGGCTGTGGGCCTACTTCTCTCTTTAGTCCAGTGTCTCTCACATCTATTTCCGTGCTTTGAACCAGTTCTGTGACCCAACAAACTCAAGAGTGTCTTTGTCAGGGTCATTTTTGTATGGATGACATGTCTCCCTCTGTGCTTTCCAGTAATCACGGCCCATGAAGAGCGTGCAGGATTTCGCTTTGAATAGCATGTCAGTATTTATCCACTGTAGTGTGCTTTTCTCACTATCAATTAGTGAACTGAGCAGTCTTCATCTCGCCAAAAATCAGTCCGTTCTGTTGCCTACGTTATTCTTTCTATCTTTCTAAAAAGTGCAGGACACCGCAAAGTTTTCCCAAAAGAAAATACAGCACTCGGCAAATAATGGGTGTTTTAAATTTTATTCATGTGCAGGTTCTTCCCATGCCCAAACCATGCCCGGTTTGAGTTGTAAAGTGCATATATATGTGTATGCGTGAGGAGCAGAGTGTAGCAGCAGGTAGCTGTGCAGTCAGCAGCGCTGAGATAGAGCAGATATCTATCTAATGGGTGAGTGGAGATAGCAGCCGAGTGACCTGATTCCAATCTCTACCATCAGAGTCTAACAACCCCAGAAAAGAGGGGCAAACTGGGACACAGGAAGACAGTGTGGGTAATTGACTTCAGTTGAGGTCAGAGTTGTTATGACATGTGGCATGTAGATCACCACAGGCTGTTCATGCACAACAAGCCTCCACTAACTGTCACTGTGGCCAGAGGGGTTTGTGTTAGTGTGCATAAAAAAAACTCATAATTGATCTAATAACATATTTTCTATTTGTTGTCATACAGCACGGCCGCGTTTCAGGCAAACTGAAACACTGTTAAGAGATCACAAAAAGCCAAAAGTCACTTTTCTTCCTATATTAAAGTTAATATCAGAGAAATAATGTGTCGGCTATTAAACTCGCTGTGTAAATATATATATATATATATATATATATATATATATATATATATATATATATGCTCCATTTTCATGAGTGTTTTGGTCATTTCCTGCCTGTACCCACAGCTTTATGGTCTACAGAGAGTTCCTTGGAAGTTTGCCTTTTGGCCCTATGTAATATCATTTATATTTCTATATATTATACATCGTGCTGTGTGCATCTCAGAGAAAACTAATGCAACTAGCACCACAGTCTTAAATGTCACAGCAAAGCACAGAAATTCTTCTGTAAATTGAATATTTACATTTTTTAAATCCATAATAAAGTAACACACAAAAAAACATCTGAATTATGTTTTATTTATTTTTATGGTTGTTGACGTGGTTAGTAAAAGAGATGGGAAATGAAAGGAATTTAGCAATTCCAATTTCATTGATCCATATCAGTTACTGATTTCGATTCTCTTATTGATTCTTATTTGAGACGCTTTAAGAGTCGGCACCATTTCTAAGCAGCAAAGACATTATGTGCTGTGTGGTCCAATTTTTGTGCATGTTGCAGGTATTTTCCCTCTTTGTCGTGATCATTGTTGAGGTCATTGCGCAAAAAAAGGAATTATTACACATATTACACAGAGCACTTTTCTTAAGAGTAATGCATTATGGTGTAATATTCATTATACAATTCATGGCATTACCTGTTGAGCTGAAACACGCTGTCTCATCATTAACATCTAACAGTATAAACCTACAGGCTACAGCTCCACACACCAACACAAGTCCCTGTCCTGATGAGGACACACGTGATCTTTCTCTTAGTATTTAGCTATGAACACAAAAGAAAGCAAAGATGAAAACTGTGCGCTCATTGTTTTGTGCAGGAACCGAAATAATCTGATTGTAGCGCAAATACAACTGGACCTGACAGGTGGGATCGATAGGCAGACAACAATTCAAAGGAATTGATCACTAAGTGCAATTCTCTTTTTCTGACAGCGTTGTATTTTACTCAGTTGTGTATAGTATTTTTGTTCTATTTTATATAGTATTTTATTTTATTCTATTCTATTGTGTACAGCATTTTAGTCTTATTCTTATCATCTTATCTTCCAGTGTTTTTCTACCGTAATTTTTGCCATGTAACTTTGTACTGTCTACTTTCAGCTGTAACAAAACAAATTCTCCATGTGTGGGACTAATAAAGTTTATTTTATCTTATCTTAACTAGGAACCAGTTCTCAATTCCCATCTGTATTAAGATTTGTAGTGGTGGTGGTATTTTTTAATCGATTTAAAACGTAAAATAAAGTTCACAAAGTACAGCATGTGTACTTACAGACACCAAAGCTGTCAGTCTGCTGAGAGTTTGTCTTAAAAGAATCATCATCAGTCCAAATAAATAAAATGAACCTTTATAAAGGAAATGTCAGTGACAAAAAAGTAACTGTGGTGCAGATAAAGAGACACAGTGATATTAAATAAGGATTCAATCTGTTGGTTTTTATAAAACGATTAAATCAGATTAATGAACTGAAACAGTCATAAGCAATCTACACAACTATTTATGTATCAATTTTTCCATAAATACCACAGAACAAATAAACTGTCCCTTATTAGGTGTCAAATGTTGTAAATATGATCTCAGATGAAAAACACCACAGGACATTTTATATCATCTTATTATTTATTTAATAAACATGATGCCAAACGTAGAAGCAGTGAGTGAATACGTCCTAAACACTAACATCTCATGTACTAATTACACCCTTCCATAGGAATTAAGACACGTATGTGCTGCACATTATCTATAAAAACTGAAGTTTGCTTGTCTGGAGCATTCAGATGTGTTTTAACACAATGCCAAATTCTCAGGAGTGGACAATCCAGCAAATTCACCCCGAGATCACACCATGCAACACAGACAACCTGCCAAAAAACAAAACAAAACTGCTCTCTAAAATGAACACGGCAGCATCCCAGAGAGCTGATTATGTTTATCTGGATGCAGCGTTTTCCAAGGAAAAAATGTTTCACCACTGATCCAAGTGACTTCTTCAGTCTCATCTGACTATGCTGCTGCATCTGCAACTGGGTTGAAGACACGAGTGCATGGTCACGTCACCTTTTATCACCATTTCAAGGATATATTGGTACAGAAACTCTGAGATTTACAGATTAAACCGTTTGAAGCAGATAACTTTTCAATTTCTTTGTCAGTCACTTGGATGAGTGATTGAATGCCTCTCAACGACCGCACTGTGTGAAGATGAACAGAATCAACTTGTTGGAATTTCCTTACCTGCATGCTTGAACGGGCAACGCAGCAGCATGACTTACCTTTGCAATGTTGCAGCTGAACAAAGCATGAGACTTCTGGAAGAATTTCCTTTGTCCTTTGTTTTATTTTCAGACATTTGATTTTTGTTTAATTAAGAGCCAGCAGACAAATGACAGAAAACAAAGAGGAAGAACAGAGGAATGACACTCAACAATGACAAAGCCAAGTTATTGTTATCATGAGAAGTTGGTGTGTGGGTGGTTAAGCAGGTCACATAATAATCGAATGACTGGTCGTTCAATTCCTGTCTGATCCAGTCAGGGGTGTAATTTCCAGGGGGGTTAGGGGGGTTATGACCCCCTCCAATAATCAGACCCAGCCAATATAACCCCCCCCAATAAAATTATGAATTATCTTGCATAAATTGGCTGTTGATTTTCAGTCATCGCAAAGTTGCTCTGCAACAGAATAGAAAACTGCTACATAACAACCAGCACATCTACCAAGAATGCAACAGAACCATTTAAATGAGTTAAGATCATTAAAATTGTAGTAAATGTGGTTAGATTTAGAAAGCAGACATAGTCAACTGAAACATGCACTCAACTAAACTGTGGCTTCTTTGAGTTTTCGTGCCCAATCAGTCAATACTTTCAAGAGTTTTCTTTTAAACTCTGCTCTCACAGGTTGCTGTATGTTAAATATCTCCAACTTGTTCAACCTTATACCTTTTTATTTTATCCTTTTCTTTGCTGGATCCTATTATTTGCTGTTGCAACAGCTCAGTTACCTCTTGGGAATCATTAAAGTTTCATCGTCCAAACAAGCTGGCTCACTACTATGGAAACTTTGGTGCTTGAAGAGTACAGAGGTTGAGGCTGTGGAGAATGCGGTAATATAAGAATATGCTACAAACTACAGCTGCAGTGTCTGGGGGTGCTGTAGTGTGGCCGGCCTGACAGTAGAAATAGAGCTGGCTGGCACTGCTTAGTAAGGTTTGTCAGGTTTCATCAGCAGGTACAAAAGTGCTCGACCTGAAAGGCAAGAGGGAGAATACTGCTGCGACGCTGTGAAAAGTGCATCAGAATAAATAACTGTGAGGTTTATGTGGACAGCGTGGCATTTTATGTTTGTGGGGACACATAAGAAGCATTGGTGTACTGTAGTGTGAAACAGTGCTCCAGTGCAAATGATTGCACTGCTATAGTACTCATGATGAACTGTTTAAAAATAGATTAAGACTGGTACACCATGAGCCATAGACTATCTCGTAACAATAACAAGGCAATAATAAGGCAACAGTGGCACAAAAATGGTAGACAGGTCCAGTTTGCTTATTCAATCGTCCAGCCTTCCATGCCCGCACAGCTGGCTGTCAACATCGCCAATTTCCAATTGTTTAATCACCGTACAGGTTTCATGAAGGGGCAAACTATCAAAAGAGACCAAACCCTGACAGCTATAGTCCAAGTAAATTCACCACAAGGTCAGATTCAACAGAGAAACTGCAAAAGACCAAGAGGTACTTCTCAGAACATCTACAGGACTCAATCGGCATGTTAAATGTTAAAGTTCATGACAATATATTTTGGAAAAGACGCGTCTGGCTTGTTTGGAAGGGTTGCCAGGAAAAAGCTAAAAAGAAACATGGCACCATGGCTAAGATATGCAAAGTTCTATATGAACAGACTAAAAGACCGCTTGACGTCCTTCGGACAGACGAGAGCAAAGTGGAGATGTTTGGCTGTGATGCACAGCGTCATGTTGTGCAAAAACCAAACAGCAGCATAAACACTTCATATCAACTGTCAAACAGTCATGGAGGAGTGATGATTTAGGTACCTTGCAATCACTGGGTTGCTGATGAAGTCCCCCGTATATCAAAGTATTCTAGACTCAAATGTGAGACCGTTTGTCCAACAGCTGAAGTTTGGTGTCACAAACTTGTTTGATTTTCGTTGACTCTGCATCTCTCTTGATGAAGACTCATCATTAAAAATAAATAAGTATGCAAATATATGTTTTTAAAAAGTGACATATTCTGATGGGAGTACATGGGTTGCTGGTTCATAACACTGGAATTACAGATGGCAACTTAAAGTTGAGTTTGCTTGTGAGGGAAAAACACTGACGACTGTGGTTCCTGAATCATAAAAGATCCATTTGCCAGTGTAGGAAACATATATTTATGTATGCTGCCACCTCCACAGTTCCCGCCGTATCATGGTACAAAAACTGACAGCTCCATTCTGGATTGCAACCATTCACACCACGGCCGTGTGCATGCACCTAAAATCAAACACCCTGTTCATTTTAATTTCATTGCAGGAGAGACTTTGATCAGCTGGCCAATGTATACAAAGAGTTCAGCTTTAAATAGGGGCCGCTAATGCATGCATGTGAATTTGCTGTGGACCCTGTGCTCTGTGCTGATGTGAGCGGATGGGTGGCACAAATGCAAATTTTGGTAATAATTGACACAAAAATTACACTTCACAGCTTGATTGTTACTAGAACTGTACTTCTGCCCCCACACAGTCACAGTTAACTTCTCTGTCTGTCACCGAAACACCAAACAGGCGAACGTGAATAATAAACCCGGTTATGTAAATGCCACTTTGCCATGTATTCATCTTTTTGTCCCCCAAGTATCTGATAAAAGCTGTATCCTATTATGATAAGGAGGTGAGGATATTTGGAAAATGTGCTGTCATATCTACCAGCATGTAAAAACACAAGTAGGATGCCCAGAAATATATGAATATGGATTGTTTTGTAAATATTCATATAACATTGTATGGAGTGTTCAACTATATTTATTGCCTTCGTTTTCTTCAGCACTAGTTTTGTTCAATTAAAACTAGTTGTAACTTTGCAGCTCCTTATAATATTATGAGGACAACAGTAATATTAATGCAGAAACAGAAAATTACTATTAAAATACCAGGGAAATAGAAATGAAACAGCAATATACCAATAATTACATTTAAGTCTGAGAAACCAATCTCCCATACTCTCTGTTGGGCTTAGTCTGCATAAAATATGGATGCAGCCACCATGATGACATTTTTGGACACCACATTTTCAAACTTAAACATGCTGCCATGTTAACTTTTTGATACATTATAAGACGCTATGAATTGTTTGGTTAGAGGGTTGAGTGCTAAATTATCTATTAACACTATAGCAAAGTTTGTTGGCAAGTGTTAATAAATTCATGGATGCAAAGTTAAACTCTCCGGGTGCAGTGCGCACAAATCTGCAAATTAGTGCTAAATACCAAACTAATACATTTCTACATTTTCATTCACCAAAACTGAAGCACAGCTTTAGATAAAAGCTGAATTCTGTTGGCTATTTCCAACAGAATGACGTGTCTTTCCTACCAATGCCATGATTTACACCAGATGTGCTTGAGTCCCCCACCCCAAGAAAAAAACACACATTTACTTCTAAGTTAGATCTGTGGTGCTATTTTATACAATTCACGGTGTTCTCATGAAACTGTTTCATTTCTGAAATAACATCCACTGTGAATATTTCTTTTTCTATCTGGTAGTAACAGCAACTTATTTCACCTCTTGAGACACATGCAGTCTCCTAGCGTTTAACCTTCTGAGGACTAAGTCATCATGCATAACGACCATAACCCTAACTCTGTGCTATCAGAATCCTTTTTATTCGTTTTACAAAATGGTTCTCCAAATGTCTTTGCAACTGGCGTACAAAGAAAATGACCCGAATGACACACACACTGTATAAATTTCTTCCAAAAAACTACTTTTTGCTGCTCTGTAAAACACATGATCCCACACACATTTCTGTATCATACCTTCATGCACCCATTTCTTAGATTCATAGTGCTGTAACTCAATAATTTCCATTGTAGGATCCATAAAGTATCAATCCTTCCATCTATGGGTGGATTGGCGTTCATTACATAATAATGACTGACCTCAGAGACTCTGCCGTCATCTCTTTGCCCTCTGAAACAGCAAATAGCATAATCACCTGTAAATAATGTGATGTTGTTTATTTATGGGCGGGGTTAGCTATGTTAAAGGTGATCCAATGGGAGACCCACATTGACAAAACTCACTAAAACAATATCTGGTAGCGATATGGCAGCCCGCTTCTGTCAGTCTGCCCCAGGGCAGCTGTGGCTACAACTGTAGCTTGCCTCCACCAGTGTGTGAATGCGAGAGTGAATGAATAGTGGCATTGTAAAGCGCTTTGGGTGCCTTGAAAAGCGCTATATAAATCCAATCCATTATTATTATTATTAAAACCTGAATAAATATACGTATTAAATAAACAAGAAACACGTCACAATATTTTAAATGGCAGCTATTTTTGGTAAAATGAGACAGAAATTCACATTTTTCTTAATTTAGCTCTTATATTTACCTGCACATTACTCCCCAATCTTTTTTATTTCATACTTTATTTCCAATTCAGATATTCAATTGTCTTGATATCTGTGGAAATTTACCTTGAGTTTTCTTAAATATATGGTTGTCCACACGTACTCTGACACATCTCTTCATTGTGCCTCTCTGTACAACCAGAGTGAAATTTTAACTCAAACAATCTTTCAATTTTCAATTTCAGTGATTGAAATCCAGACTTTCAGCGTTAATTCAAGCAGTTTCATGGCAGTATGGCATTATTTACTACACTGTGTTCAGCACAGTCTCTCATTTTCAAAGAATCAAAAGTAATGGGACAGCTGACTGACAGGTTTATGGAGCACGTGAGACAAATTTTCTCACTATTTCATGACAAATTAGGCAGAAAAGGATAATGTGTTGATTCCAAGTGTTGAACTGGCATTTTGTAGCTGTTCACTGAAAATCTCACTATAAAAATGAGATGTCAGTGCAAGTGTGGGAGGTTAGATCAACAATCTTGTGTCACAAGGTCAACTTTGAACCTTTCAGTTAATCAGCATTATGGAGGCATTATGAACAGGCCCTGGGGGTCCAGTCCCAATACAGTTACTGTGCCCCCTCTTCTGAAATCTACTGATACTTTTGAACTATAACTTACGGTGGTCCCTAGAGACAAAGCATGTGCAAACTCGAAAACACATGCAAACTCGAAAACACTTGCAAACTCCAAAACACATGCAAACTGCAAAACACTTGCAAACTCCAAAACACTTGCAAACTCCAAAACACTTGCAAACTCCAAAACACATGCAAAATCCAAAACACATGCAAATTCCAAAACACAACGGAAGTGCTCCAGGACGCTAGGGGCAGTGTTTGCAAAATAAACGTCAAGTTTGTCTGTATGGGACGGTCTAGTCTCCGTCGCGCTTCCCAGGTTGACTAGCAACCATGATACTAACCGCTGGAAACGTGTCATACAACTTGGTTTGACAGAAATGAGGGAGAACATATTTTGTTCATTTGTTTGTTTGTTTCTACAAGAGCTTTGTGTGATTTGATAAGTATCTGAGGCTGAGACCACAGGACAGTAAAACATGATTTTTGGGCTTCATTTCTGTACTGAACAGTCATTTAAGATTAATTAGTAAATAACAATTAGCTGATGTTGTTCATGAGACTAAAGTCATATCACTTTGGTAATGTAAATATAATATGGCCAATATTATAGTTATTATATTAATCATTATTAGCTATTACAGCAGTGAACATGAACTCTGTGCCAAATACTGAGCCTCAGTACAGATTCAAGTTGCAGTTATTTATATGTCTTATCACCTTAAATCTTCACTCAAAGACAAGTATCTTTGACAGTGCATATATAGGTGTATCATATATAAGAGACAAATGTTGTTCCTTCATGTTGGCATTACTAAATTTGGCTCATTGCTTACATATATTTATAAAAAGAAAATGTACAAGCTGTGATAACTGTTTCTGATAAAATGAAGAGTAGACCGATATATGAAATATTCCTTTATTGGGTGAGAAAATCAGACCATGTCATAACTGCTTTAAGTCATACAGAATAGATATCAGAGCCTTAAACAGGCTGACTTCTGCTAAATGGGTCAAACTGGGCAGAAAGTCTACAAACACATAACATCCTCATAGAATATGATGTAACACTATAGATCAACTTACCTCAGAATATATAAAGCATATAAACAATTACAGCAATATGATGCAACAAACACAGCAGTACTACTGATCCAAAATACTCAAAGCTTCATAGAACTGAAACAAACATTTATTTTTAGTTCCATTCTGCTGCTGATACATACTTTAGGTTTCTGAATATTAAACTTGTTGCTGCCTTTCATAGTGTGTAACTTGAAGGCCCTGAGTACTTTCTCCCACACTGAAAACACTGGGATGATCAAATTATTTGAACATTACCTAATAAGACTGATTCAGGACAGACAATTAGTTATGTTAAACTTTTCTAGCAGTCCTTCACAAACAGGGAACAGTCTGTCTATTCTCTCCATCTGTCAGCTGCTGCTGGCTCTTCCTCCTCCTCTTCCTCACACACTGCTGAGTTTGTCCTGGTGGATCATCAGGGGTGCAAAGCCTCACAGATGATGTGCAGCAGTGGGTCCCTCAGTCTGTCCTCACTCTGGACACTTGCAGTTGTCACACATGGAAATCAAATGTGTGATAAGCTGCAGGATTCAAACACAAGTGTAACTTATAAACACATGTTCATACTTTTATTCCACAATCAGAAAAAGAGAGAGAGTGTAGGACAGAGACAGGTGACAGTCTCAGGTGTACACACTGCTACAAAACAGCTCAAGAGAAGGAGGATTTAGTGTTTGTGTTATTACGAAACAAGAGGAGTTCCCAGATGGTACAGTGGACACATGTGTGACTCCTGTGATTAAAGCATCTTTCTTTCAGCTTAACGAGTGAACCGTCAGCTCGTTCAAACACACGTTAAAGTCCGTTTGGCTCGACACCACCGAACAGAGGCAGCAATATAACATAGCTAACATTAACAGTGCAGTGAATCCTGCTTGTGCCGTGATGTTCAGGACTACAAACCGAGCAGCATCACTGACTTTCAGCTTGTTGTGTTTGTGGATATATGACTGACTTTAATCCATAAAATCATCACATTCTCTGTAAGATTAAAGTCAACTATTGAACGGCGTATATTTTGAAGTAAAGGCTTTAAAACCAAGTTAGTACAAACATCGCTAATATCACATAACTTTCCCGACATGTGGCCAACAGTAATGCTTTAATGTTCTTCATTATAAAAACATTCGCGCATAAATAAGTGACATAATATTCAGTACTTACTTCTGAAAGTTTACTCTTCGGCGGCTCTGCTTCCGCCATTTTTTTCAACAAAATTATCCACACCACCGCCGTGCTATGAAATCTGGGATATGTTGGGCCATGAAGGCTACACTGACCCATCCTTAAAATTCAGGGAAATTAAGGACGCATTTGAGGGCCGCATTTCGAGCAGCCTTTGAATTGGGACAGCCTTCATCGTGTCGCTGTGACATAATCGGCCTTAAAATGCGGCCTTTAAGGCTGCAGACCCTGAATTGGGATACTGTCACTACCCGATCCGTACCAGAAACCCGATCGGTACCCCGCATGCGCGAAAGGTTTCTACTTCCGGTCGTAGCGTTTTACGATAGTTATGGGTCAGAGTATCTGTTAAGATGTTAAGAATAACAAGTATATCTTAAAATGTTTTCAATAATGAAGCATTTCAGTACAATGTAGACAAAAACGAAAAATAAAAAGAAAGTTACGGATCAGGACTCTCCGATCTTTACTGCGCATGTGTAAAGTCTGACCGTACAAATCGGGTCTACCCGATCCGTACCGCGCATGTGCAGATGTTTTCTTCTTCTTCTGTTCGTTTAATGGCAGTTTACTCCCCAGTGTACGAGGATACCGCCACCTGCTGACCGAGTGAATAAACCCTATTATAAACTGAATTATCGTCATTACAAACGTGTGTTAAATCTGATTTAGCGATAGTCGAGTGTGTTTATGCTTGTCTGTGAGGAGAGGATTGTTGGAATAGTGATGATGATGTCCGCTATCACTGTCAATTGTCAGTAAACACTTCATCTGGCTGATGAATCTACACGTGAGATATTACAAAGTCTGCATTATTAACTCTGTAATTAGGCGCCATTCTTCTTATTTTACGGCGCTGTTGCTCAATCGGGGGACACTCTCTGTTGAGGAGAAAAGCATGAATTTCTTTGTATACGGATTATCCATTGTTTAAATGTCCCAGGCAGTCGAAAAGGAGGCAGAGCTGTTGAGAAATGCTTGGAGGTAACTGGGCGCTAACCGTATCATTCAAATATATTGAATGTCGCAATGTTGGCAAAGAGAGGAAGTGACGTAAGATTTGCGCATGCGGGGTACCGATTGGGTTTCCGGTACGGATCGGGTAGTGACAGATACAGTCCAAATCCGGTCATTGGCACTTCCTGGCTTGTGTAGTTACTAGGTAACAAAAGCTCAACACTGCCCCTAGCGTCCTGGAGCACTTCCGTTGTGTTTTGGAATTTGCATGTGTTTTGGGGTTTGCATGTGTTTTGGAGTTTGCAAGTGTTTTGGATTTTGCAAGTGTTTTGGAGTTTGCAAGTGTTTTGGAGTTTGCATGTGTTTTCGAGTTTGCAAGTGTTTTCGAGTTTGTACGTGCTTTGTGTCTAGGGGCCACCGTAATAACTTACCCTAATTCAGTTTGGTAATGAAGAGCTTAAATACCTATATTGGCAAAATTTTTATTGCAATGCGAGTGTGGTTTAATTTTTCGATTCACAGTAGTTTAGTGCATGTGCAGCAATCAGGATAAAGACAGCATGTCCTCCTTCTCTCAACCCAACCAATCGTGGCAGATGGCCCCGCCCCGCCCTGAGCCTGGTTCTGTTGGAGGTTTCTTCCTGTTCAAAGGGAGTTTTTCCTTCCCACTGTCGCCAAAGTGCTTGCTCATAGGGGGTCATATGACTGTTGGGTTTGTAGAAATTGTACAAAAAGCATCTTGAGGTGACAGATGTTGTGATTTGGCGCTGTATAAATAAAACTGAATTGAACTGAATAGTAACCAGCATGGCTGAAGAGGACACCAAGCGGGTTGGCCTGTTCAGGTCAGAATTTGGGAAGTATCCCTCGTGTCTCTTCAAGGAAAATGTTTTGAGGATATTGTGTGCTCACAGTGAGCTGTCCGAGTGTGTGGTAAGTTCACCGATCCACTTCTTCACAGACAAAATGTCTCTCCTGTTTGTCTCTTCGTCTGCAAACTAAGACGGATATATTTGCACATTTCTAACTGTGGCTAGAGTTCTCTCTGAGTGTACGATGTATATATGGTTGCAAATAGGCATAGTGTTTTGTTTTTTTAAATAGAATTGCAAAGTGACTTGAGCCGAGTGCCTTCTTGTCAAAAGTAGCTCCCTGCCCAGTTCATATTTCCTGCTACTGACCCTGCAGCCACAGCAGGAAACCCTGTCTCTGCTCAGATCAGGACAACTGACACACTTAGCTAACCTGGCTAAAATTAACAAACTCACTCAGGACTGTTAACTTTTCCTGGAGACAGCATCAGAATCACACAGAGTTTGTGTTTTAAGTGATGTGAAGGGAGTGAGTCATCAGTATAAATTTGGCGTATTCTATGAAATCGTTAAGGCTCCTTTGACTGTTGAGCAACTCGAATGCTATAATGCACAAACCGGACTCCTCCTTTCCCAGAAATGAATGGATATCAGTTAAAGGAAGAGGGGATGCTACACAGGGGTAAACATGGCTCTGTCTCAACTTTCCCACATTAAATTTTTTGATATGTTTATATCATATATCTAAGAGCTTTTGATATTTTTTCATTCTACTTGTGTGGATAAAATATGGATGTATGAGTTATGTGTTTGCATTTCTGTTTTATTTACATTTTATGCAGTGTCCCATGGTTGGGATTGCATATCCAGTCACCAACTAGGTTTATAGTTGTTTAATGTGCATGCGCTGCATATTTAGGCCTCTTAAGAATGTGTGAGTGTGCACAAACTGTGCAAACATCTCTCTGATCCTACAGGTGGCATTTTTTTAGACCTGCAAAGGTGGCACAACACGTCATGTTTGCACTTGTTAGTGCATAGCATTTGGTGCAAACACATGCACAGGGTGTGAGCTGTGGACACAAAAAAAGCAGATGTCTTTGAAGTGTTGTTATTCATGATAATTATTCAGGAACCACAATGTTTTTTAGATTACGAAACCTGTTCACAGTCAGTGGATTTACTTTTGCCGTCGATGTAATGTTCACAGGATAATGAATTTCAATGAAACTAAATGTAATAGCTTTTTAAATTTTCATGAATTAAGTTGCTCACAAGTCTCAATCTCCTGCTTTTCTTTTGTGGAGGACGGGCTGCAATCACATCACAACAATGCAAGCAGCTGAGAGTTGTTTTAAAATATATCCGAATGAAATCTTCCTGTCACGCAGCGTCTTTCAGCCAGGCGTGTCAACTTTATTGTTTGTGAATGAATTAAATGACTGGGCTGCTATAGCACACTGCTACTTAAGAAACTGGTTTTCAGTCCGTCGTAGTATTTCTTGAATTTTCTTTTTTTTTGTGAGCGTGTGCCCTTTGCTCATTTTTTGTTCTCTTTCAGGTAGTTTATGTATATAAACAGCTTCGGTGGCGTACCGAAGGGCCTTATATTTGTCAAGGGAGATCTGGAACGGCTCCAGGATCATGCTCTGGCCTCATGCTTACAATGAAAGCTCGTGTTGTGTTTTGTACTACAGACTGTTTAGAGTTGAGGAACATCAGTTGAGCCCCCCTCCCTGTTGAAAACTTTTAATTAGAAAATTAACCATAATATGTATTGAAGTAAAGAATATATTTCCATTTGAGATATTGTTCAGTTCAATTTAGTTTTATTTATATAGCACCAAACCACAACAACAGTCCCCTCGTAGCGTTTTATATCGTAAGGTACAGTAATGCATAAATACATGTGAAGCTGCTTAGCAGGGAAATGCTTGATTACAACATAAAACTGCACTACCTTCCACAAATTACCACCTTACCTTTGCAAAGGGGTTTGATTGCCTGAGTGATCTTAGGAGCCATGCTGTCTGGGAAAACTCCCGAGTCCTGGATGAGGGGCCAATTTGTCTAATGCTTAAAAAAAATATCTGTTTATGTAGGGAGAATAGGGCACCAGGTGGGCTTGGTCCACTCTCCTGTGGGCCTAACGCCTGCTGCCAAAACTGGCTTTAATAACGTGGAATGTAATCTCTCTGGTGTGACAGAAACCCGAAGTTGTGTAAGAAGCTGACAGACAGGCAAACTGGTGTGGTGGGCCCCTTTTTAAAAAAGGCGTTAACTGATGTTTTGTTGCATTTTAGCACAGAACAAGAACAAAGGCCAACTTAAACCAAACACTACATGTTTCTCCATGAAAGGAGAAAAACTTTTGAAGCTCCTGCACAGCTGTGCACAGCTGTGCACCGCGCACAACGGTACTGTAGAAGCTGCAGCTGGAAGTTAAGCCTATATGGTTCAAAAACATTATAAAATAATAATAATCAAAGCTTTGTGCTGTTGCCGACAGCTGAAGGCAGTCATTCAGGAGAGTACAGTTTCTCTCCATTGTTCCGGTGTTTGGCTACACACAATAGCGCATGCTTTTTAGAATAGGTGACAAAACCAAATGTTTGAGTTTGCAAAATAGTAAATGCCCACTCAAGATGTTATTGAGCTCTGAAACCATTAACAAAATTGCATAATGGTGTCTAAAAAGAATACAAAAAGAAAAGAAAAACCCTCGCTGAAAGCAGAAAGCAGAACAAGCCTCTTTTCAAGGTTGCAGTTTACACCTGTAATCATCCAGCAGCAACACAAAAACATAAAAGGAGACATGAAAGATTCCCTCCTGATATACTGGAAGTCACATTCAAATACTGTGCTTTGAGTAAAAATTTCATGTTTTTTATCACAACATTTGTATTATTTATAAAAAAAATATAAAATTCAGATGCTGAATTACTGGCAACAAGAAGACACCAAGTCCAGCCTCGAGATGTGTCAAACATATGTTTTAAGTCTCCATATAGAACTTGTTTGGCTTTCACACACTTTAGATGTCACAAATGTTTTGCAGTATACACAACCTCAGCTCAGCATGGGGACACGCACACGTATAATATTTTAGATGTTTCACTGGAAAACAGGAAAAGAAGACTATGTTTACCCTCTTGATATCCACCATGTCACCACCAGGGGTTTCATTTGGGTAAATGTCTACCCATTATTATTGATTTTTCATCTTTTTGGAGCATCCAAATAGAAAAGCTTTTAACCCTTTGAGATGACAAGATGGGAAAAACTGAACATCACACATACATGAGACAGATGACTATTAAAATCAAACAGAAAGTAACACACAATGAGACCCAGACTACGACACGGGCTGAAGATAGACTGACAGACATGACTGACATGGGAACCAGAACTGGAAATGTATTAACTAGAAAAGACAGGGAACCCTTTCAGAACACAGACCTGGAGACGCAAGTGGGAAGACACTGATGACAGGACATGAAGAGGAGACTGGGAGCGACTGGGCATGAAAGGGAACTAATATAGAAAAACAAAAATGAAATGGTAATGGCCTGTACTTGTATAGCGCTTTACTCAGTCCCTAAGGACCCCAAAACACTTTACACTGCATTCAGTCATTCACCCATTCACACACAGGTGATGGCAGCTACATTGTAGCCACAGCCACCCTGGGGCGCACTGACAGAGGCGAGGCTGCCGGACACTGGCGCTACCGGGCCCTCTGACCACCACCAGTAGGCAACGAGTGAAGTGTCTTGCCCAAGGACAAGACACTTCAACGATTAAGACTGTCAGAGCCGGGGCTCGAACCGGCAACCTTCCGATTACAAGACAAACTGCCAACTCTTGAGCCACGATCGCCCTCAATGAAAGATGAAATGAAGAAAAAGAAATACAAATAACAAAAAAAGGACCAGGAAATACAGAAAACTAATGCATAACTAGAACATAAATTATCTCAAATTTCCAAAGAACAAGTCCAGAACAGAAACTCAAAATACTCGGTACCCAGGACCACGACACTAAAAACAATCGTTTCCATCTCCAGAAGACTGGACCCAGTAACAGAGGTTTTGTCTTCAGTGAGCACACGGGTCTATGTAAACATCAGTGTGCTTGCAAAATTTCTGATGAGTGCACAGAGACATCTGTTGAAACTACAGTACAATGCACCAACTACACATGTGCCCCAGGCAGCAGATATTAAAGAAGTATAAACAGAATGACTGCTCACCAATCCCAGTAGTCCCCTAACTCTAACCCTACTCACTAACATAGTGCACACTTCTTAGACCAGCTGCATCACAAACTAAGCAGTAATGTAATTTTTGTTGGTAATTCCATTAAAATGCTCCAAAAATTAACCAACAGTATACACAGTGAGACTTGCTAGCACAGCCAGGACTGTTAGCTTCTTTGTCAAACAGGCACACTGTATATCTGATTATCATAAAAGCAAACAACTGCTTTTACCAAACATGAGGACTGCACATTTAAATATCTTTAAAAATGTTCTGCCTCAACTAAAAAATCTGAATGTGTCTGTGTTTGGAACGTTTCGTGAGAGATCCGCGCAGACCTGCATGTACTATGTTCCTAATCAGAGTTACAAAGTTCAGTGCGACATTTTAACAAAGCTTACATTCACATCTCTGCATCTCACAGTTTCACTTCATTTGCTTCAGTTTTAGACCATCACTGTGCAACTTTTGCTGTGTGAAATCTACCATGAGTGCTGGCATGTGTGTTAGATATTGTTTTGCATTGACTTCATGATTTACACCTACGTGGCACCAACCATCAGTGCCAGTACAGGATGGACTGGATTGTGTGGAGTCATATAAGGGGATGGAGCCAAATGAGCTGTCAAAAGTGCCTCATCTTGTAATATAATCAAAAGGAGCTTTGATGGCTGTTGACCCTGAAACTGATGACATAACTTGGCACAGATACAGATTAAGTTGTGCGTCTTCTCAGTTGCACTGCAGCATGTTACAGTTAAGTGCTGCACTTTATCTCTCAGCAGCATGGAGGTGTGGTGATTAGCACTGTTGCCTCACAGTAAGAAGGACCTGAGTTTGATTCCACCAGGACTGGCGACCTGCCCAGGGTCTATCCTGCCTCTCACCCTATGGTAGCTGGGATATTCTCCCTGACGAGGGTAAGCAGAGGATGGATGGACTTTATCTGTCAGTAGTGTCTCATATTCAAAATAGCCATTCATTTTACTTGAATCCTTGAATCTCTCCCTTCCTAATTATGTCCCTCCATTTATTTTTTTAACACATCAGTTTCACCTTCCTCTGTCTCTTCCTCACTCTGTTGTTGGGATTGCTGTCCCTCCTTCCTCCCTTCTCCACATCTGGTGCTAGCATTAGCAGCCTCCTGTGACTGTGAGGGTTTGTTACTAGTTGTTGCTGGTACTACAGTTGATGGTGCAGCAGCAGCATCACTGACAGCTAATATGTTGGTTATTTTGACACATTTTATTGCATCTATGTCAAGTTTCTTTTTTTCTGTCTCTTGAGCTCCACCTTTTTGCCACTTCATCCAAACTAAACTCTTTTCAGCAAGCTGCGGGAACGCAGAGCAGAGGTGGGCCTGGTTGTGTTAAGAGATTTAATTGGGAAATACAGTGTCGACAATGAGAATAAATGAAAGGGCTGCTGTCAGGGCTTGTAGGGTTGGTGCACGGCTGCCCTTCAACCCACCTAAAAGTGCGTTGGCCCACCAGGGAAAGAGGTTTGTTTGTTTTTTACAGTGGGTCCACATCTAAAAAGAAAAAAAATCTTCTGAGAATTAACAAAACTTTAAATGTTATATTTATATTACAGGATACTATCGGCAAAGAGCTACTAGAATGTCTTCTGTAATTTTACACATGTATCATGTAGTGACGCTGGTCCAACCCATTTAAGACAAAGTATGTGATCCATAGTATAAACTGTCTTAATGTCTAATTGACGTCCCTAATCTAGATGTTCACAGTGTTCACAATTTGACTACATTAGCCAAAAACCTGGCTTCTCCTGGAAAGCACAACATAAAGTTTATGTTAAAATATGCAAATATGGGATGAGGCCCTAATATCATGTGAAACCATGCAAACTTAGAAGTTACATGGATGGATGACATTCCCAAAAAGATTATGAGACTAAATGAAAATCAAATACAAAAGCTTTATGTGTCGATTGCTCTAGGTGAGACATTTCCTTTAGCACTGGAATAACTGAGCTTTCCTTTCTAACATTTCTTATTAAAAATTAAATAACTTTAAAGTGGGGAAAATAATTACTTGATCCCTTGCTGGATTTGTAAGTTTGCTCACTTTCAAAGAAATGAACAGTCTCTAATTCTTATGGTAGTTTTATTTTAATAGCGAGCGACAGCATCTAAACTCAAAATCCAGAAAGAATGCATTACATGAAAGTTATAAATTAATTTGCATGTCACTGAATCAAATTAATATTTGATCCTGTACAACCAAAGCAGATTTCTCCCACAGATTGGCTGTGTGCCCATGTGACCTACAGATTACAATCAATCGATCGATTACAAACACTCCTGATCTGAACTCTATATAAAGCACAGAATTACTTACTCCCATTCAGCCTCTCCACCACCATGAGTAAGAACACAGAGCTGTCAAAGGACATCAGGGTTTGTAGATTGCAGACCTACACAGTGGGCTACAGCAGAAGGTGACAACTCACCAAGAGCGCTATCTATAGCACACTATGCTACGAGGGCAATCCAAAAAATAAGGTCTCCTATGTGTTTAGAAATACAAACACCCATTTATTTTCTATAATATTTTAAAGGTTGAAGAATTATTTCTTTTCTACATAATGCATTTTTGTAGATGCTGTTTTCGAATGCCCATGTCTTACCAGCTTGCCCCCATGTCCTTCAGGAAGCGTTGAGCAATCAACCTGTTGCTGTTTGTTTATCCTGAACTTCAGCACAACCGGCTGTAAACTCTCTACACCACTCGCGAGCGTTTTTGACATCTACGCACGACTGTCCATGCACTGTCAATTGGCGATGAATGAAAACCGGTTTTAAACGTTTTGCGTTCAAAAATCGAATAATTGCGTGAACTTTGCTCTTGTCGATAGTGTTCAACGGGAGCTCCATTTTCATAGGGCTGCCAAGCCAAGATTGAGCATATCAGTGAAGCTGTGCAGGCTTGTTTGGGAGTAGGGGAAACACCAATCACAACAGTGTGGCCAACAGCCGTACAAACAGTTTCTCTACGTCCCCACAGATTTGGAGACCTTACTTTTCGGATTGATCTCGTATAATGAATTGAAATCTTTAATTGCCAATGCTCAAGAAGGAACATGTACACGTCAGTTTTAAGTTAGCCGTCTAAATGTTTTGCAAAAGTCTTGGGAGAAAGTGCAGTGGTCAGATGAACCCCCAAAGTTCATCACTTTGGCATCAACTCAAACCACTGTGTTTTGGAGGAATGGCCCCCAAAAAACATCCCCGTGGAGGTGTAAAAATTATGCTTTGGAGCTGTTTTTCTGGATACAGAATGACTTTACCACATTGAGGGGCCAGTGGACCAGGTCATGTACTGTACTACGTCATGTTTTCCATTGGGATCAAATACTTATTTCTCTCCATGGCATGCAAATCAATGTATAACTTTTAATGTATTTTTAATGTAGTATATTTTTTCTGGATTTTTTTTTGCTAATATTCTGTCTCTTTCTATTAAATTACTACCATAAAACTAGAGACTCTTCATTTCATTGTGAGAGAGCAAACTAACAAATTCAGCAGGGAATCAAATAATTATTTTCCCATCTGTAAATAATTTCTAATTAATTTCTGGTCTGTGTAACCTCATTATCTTATTAGAAACTCAAACTTACTACTCAAAAACTAGTGGTCTGAGAAATGACTGCTTCCAATACTAATACTTCCTACTTTCTTTACGGTGTCACAGAGTGTCTGTATTAGCTACCAAGACTGTCAGTGCACATCTGTTGGAAGAACATCTGAACAGGAGACACTCAGCATGAACAAAACACACTGTCAAGTCATGAACCAAAGTTGACTGCTGCTTTGATATACTTTTACAGCGTGTCGCTCACACACTGCACTGTGTGGACAGAGTTATAATGGAGCACAGTGGGGTGTTTTTGACAGCGCAGCCAGAACTATTAATCAAAATGCCTGAATTAGCCATGATTGCGATCCTATGAATCAGTTTGGAACATCCTTACTTTCCTTTAATGTCAGGGTGCAGATAAGTGTATATCATTACAGGGTGTCTTTGTTAAATCTGCTGACTCACTGAGATTCATTGAGAGTGCACCTGCACATACAAATACAGTATCATTATCCCAGCTATTGGCCTTATCCGCAGTATGGATGTATTTTAATAACTGAAGAGAAAATAAGTAACCAGGGTATTAAAACTTAACTCATTAATCACAAGTTCACATAATGAGTGGTAATCAGCAGGTTAATGAAATGTTGGTAAGCTTCAACCCCAGGTCCCTATTCAGGGTCTACCTGTAGTCTTCTCTAAGCATTCCCATAAAGCAACTGCCATGGCTTAAAGATAGTTTAAACTTTTAGGTTTTACAATAATTTTTCAATAATTCCCTCAGTTTGCTCAAATTTTAGACCGATCTCAAAACTCCTATTTCTTTCAAAGTTATTGGAGAAAATAGTTTTTACACAATCTATTACATTTTTGGATACTGATGTTATTGTGGTGGTTTTTCATTCAGGTTTTAAACATTTACATTCCACTGAAACTGCACCCCTACAGGTTGTTAATGACATTGTTACAGCTAATGATTCTGGAAGCTCTGCGGATCTTGTGTTTTTAGATCTCACTGCAGTGTTTGATACTGTGGACTACAGTATTCTTATCTCTTGTTTGGAAAACTGGGTTGGCATTAAAGGTGCAGCACTGGATTGGCTTCATTCCTGTTTGAGTGACAGAAAGTTCAGTGTTAATATTGACATTTTTTTGTCCAACTCAGCCCCCTTTCTCATGGGGTTCCTCAGGGCTCAGTCCTTGGTCCTCTTCTTTTTTTCATTGTACTCAATTCTTAGAAAACATGAGATATCCTTCCACTGCTACGCAGACGATTGCCAAATTTACCTGCCTTTAGCACCTAATAATCCAGGCTCCATCCATCCCTTATTATTTATGGTTGACTTGGGTCATACATCAAACAGCATGTCACAAATCTGGGAGTCATTATGGACTCTGATTTTAATAAACAAATCAGTTTTGTGTTGCAAAAAAGCTTTTTCCAGTTCCAAATAGCAAAGTTTAAGCCTGTTTTGTCAAGGCATGACTAGGAGAAAATAATACATGCCTTTATCTCAACTCGGCTTGCACTTTATGCTAGAGTCAGCCAAGCATCCCTCTCACGTCTTCAGCTTGTTCAAAATGTTGCTGCCCATCTCTTAACTGGTACACACAGGCACGAACATATCCTGTCCTCTCTTCATTGGCTTCCTATTTATCACAGAATTACTTTCAAAGTCCTAACATTGGCTTATAATGCATTAAATGGTCTTGCTCCTCCATACCTTTCTGATGTACTTCAGCCTTATATTCCCTCGTGGGCCCTTAGATCAGCCGACTGGCTGCTTTTGGTTGTCCCAAAAACTAGGCTGAAACTTTGAGGAGAACAAGCTTTTTCAGTTGTGCTATATAAATGTGATTTGGACAATAATAATACAATAATAGATAGTTTGCGATAAAAGTCTGATAATGATATAAAAATAGTACCAGTAGTTTGCACAGAAAACGAGTTGCTGTCCAGTGTGTATATAAAAGGTAGAGCAACTGTCACATCTACTGCTGGCATTTTGACATTTTCAACATTTCACATCAGCATATTGGCTACTGGGATGTTGTATTTTTAGAGCTGAGTGAAACACAGTGACACATATGTGCTCAATCACTAATACTAAGGCTGTGTCTGCATGTAAACAGGTATTTTGGTAGGCTTAGCTTTTTCTATGCTTTTGGGCCTTTTGTCCACATGTAAACAGCATTTTGGATCACTGAAAATGGATGCATTTTGAAAAATTTCTTCCAAGGTCAAGATTTAAAAAAAAATGTTTCTGCACAAATATGTGAATGGAAAAAAAATGAAATTTTTCCAGAAACCTATTAATACAATCTCCATATGAATAAAACCAAAGAAGCAAAAAAGCATGAAAAAACATACTGGAGCGAAAACAGAAACAAAGCTCAGAAACACATCTATATACATCTATAAGAGGCTGATTACACAACGAGACACAGGTGGCAACAGGGTGGAGAGGCGGAGACAGTTAGGCACAGGGGAAAATGATGAAGTTGAGGCAGAAAAATCTCAAGGAGGTTAGAGAAATAATCAAGGAACTGACCTCACAGCCCATTGTTCATTCAGTGGGCTGGTTTCAGTTATTGTGTAAATGTACTGTTTATAAGCTGAGACTGAAGAAGTTCAATTCAATTTTATTTATATAGCGCCAAATCACAACAAAAGTCGCCTCAAGGCGCTTCATAGATACAGAGAAAAACCCAACAATCATATGACCCCTTTGAGCAAGCACTTTGGCGACAGTTGTAACCTTCACTAAAGCGGTTTCTGTGCTGTGATGAGCTCTGAAACCTGACTGAAACTCTTCAAATAAACCATTCCTCTGCAGATGATCTGTTAGCTGTTTGACAACTACTCTTTCAAGGATTTTTGATATGAAAGGAAGGTTGGAGATTGGCCTATAATTAGCTAAGACTGCTGGGTCTAGAGATGCTTTTTGAGTAAAGGTTTAACTACAGCTAGCTTGAAGGCCTGTGGTACATAGCCGATTATTAGAGATAGGTTGATCATATTTAAGATCGAAGAATTAATTAATGGCAGGACTTCTTTGAGCAGTTTTGTAGGAATGGGGTCTAAAAGACACGTTGATGGTTTGGAGGAAGTAATTATTGAAGTTAACTCAGAAAGATCAATTGGAGAAAAAGAGTCTAACTTAACATCAAGAGTAGCTCTAGATAATATTACATCTGTGGGATGATTATTGGTAATTTTTTCTCTAATGATTAAAATTTTATTTGTGAAGAAGTTCATGAAGTCATTACTAGTTAATGTTAAAGGGATGGTTGGCTCAAAAGAGCTCTGACTGTTTGTCAGCCTGGCTACAGAGCTGAAGAGAAACCTGGGGTTGTTCTTATTTTCTTCAATCAGTGACGAATAGTAAGATGTTCTGGCTTTGCGGAGGGCTTTCTTATAAAGCAACAAACTATTTCTCCAGGCTAAATGAGGATCCTCTAAATTTGTGACAAGCCATTTCCTCTCCAGCTTACGAGTCATCTGCTTTAGGGTATGTGTTTGAGAATTATACCACGGAGTCAGGTACTTCTGATTAGAGACCTTAGCTTTCACAGGAGCTACAGTATCCAGAGTCGTACGTAGTGAGGAGGTGAAATTAGGCAGAAGTCACTTGGATGAGTGAGGAAACATTTTTCCCACTGAAAACACTACGTCCAGATGAACAGAATCTAGTGGTTTGCGATACTGCTTATTTTGGTATCGATCCGATACCAAGTAAATACCGGCAAATATCAACGATACCGATACTTTTCAACAAATAAAGTGCATGCCTCATTGATTTGCTAAGTCTCAATTAATTTTCATGACCTTAAGTGTTTTGTATGTTTCCTTTTTTATTATTAAATAGTTAAAACTAGGATATAATTAGGACAAAGTTTATAATTAAATAGAACTTGCTTTATCTTTTTTTTCTTAAATCTTAAATAAAAAGTGCAGCAAACCAATAAGCAAATTAGATCAAGCAAGTACTGTTGAGAAACTAAAATACAAAAATTACAGATAAAAAGTTCTCAACAACAAAAACAACAACTGGAAAAAATATAAATAATATGTAAACAACTTAACAACCCCAAAAGCATCTAAGTCACGTCACGTGACGGCGCAACATCTAAACACAAAAGGAGGGGGAGCAAAGTGTGTCTGCTCTGCGCTGACACCGGAGCGGCGTGTCCGGCGACCTGGATGGGAGAGTAGAAGAAGACAGCAAGTTAAAAGCAAGACAAAAGAAAACAAATCATCAAAGTAAATCAAGGAAGAACCAAAACAATTGTGCTGCCATTCGTTGCTGATGCTGAATGGCAGCACAAACCAGTAGCAGCTTCTTGTGTCAGCATTCCCGTGAGTCAAAGCAGACACATCCCCAACTTTAAACCATTAAAAAACCACTTCAGAGTTTTAATTTTTTTGCTATTTTGCATTTTAACATGTGACTGACCTTTGAGATAACCTCAAGGAACTGCAGCCTTCCTGCTTCATATCCAGTCATCATACCCCTGCCCAAACCAGAGCGTTTACAGTAATGAGAATTCATAAGGTGGACAAACTCCTGCTGTAAGCTACATGAGAGACAAGGCAGACCACACCAGTTGCTCAAAGTACATGTACAAAAATAGTTTAAGAGTTAGATGAGGCAAAATGCAAAAGTTTTATATTTGACAAGCTCCCAGCAGCCATCACAAATACACAATTTTTAAGCATGACTTGCAATATTTGTTTTTAAGTCCAACTAAAGGAAAATGTGGAAATTTGCCCTTGGAACGGCGATGGATCTTCATCCTGGAATACTGATCTAATCACTGTGCACATTTATCTGCTCCAGCCAGTTTGTTTACCCGTGCGAGTCTGATTTTTCGGAAACTCGGCAGATAAATGGTGGCAAAGGTGGATTACCCCACGGGCTGTTATGACGACGGTCACAAATCATTTCAGTTTGATGGTTGGCTGGAACCACATCCCCAAACAAGGAACAAAATCAAATTGATGATGAGACACTTCGGATGGAACCGGAGACAGAGAGGCGTCTCAGGAACGTACCTCAGGAAACTGGTAGTCCGCTACTCACTGCAACCAACTGAAGACGGAAATTTTCCTACACAGTATGGAAGCTGTTGTGTTAGACGTGGACCCACATATGTTCATGGAATAGAGTAGCTGCAGATTTGGATCTAAAACATAGATGCTTGGCTTTAATAAACACTGCTGCCCGAAAAATCACATGGAAGAAGAGACTTAGCTTAGGTTGTCATACACAAATAAAGAGCTGTTAACTCTATAGCCTGAGCAGAAAGCTATCCAGAACATACACGCTTAACAATCCAACTATCCGCTGTATTATCCAGGTATTCTAGAGAGTATACAACAATCAAAATTGGCTTTCATGATTACTTATTTGATAAAGCCCATTTGCCATTTGAAAATCCATAATGACTGCCAACTCTCAAAAAGACTACACTTAAAAGTCATATCATACTTCATTTGCAGTCTTTGCTGTTGCAGAAATCTCCCATAGATTTCCATTCAGGATTCTTTGAGTGTGGTTTCGCCTCAATTCACGATGTCTCTGAAAGCTTTACTACATAAAGTGAGGTGTCGCGACACTGTTGAGGATCGTTGAATGATATTAGCCTACATTGATGCTGACAGGTCAGCTGAACTTTAGGAAAAATGATTAGTAAGTGCTTCAATTTCAAGTAGCCAGATGACACAGATAAAGGATGCACGTGTCCACTTATATAGCAGGACATATAATATCTGTACATAATACACAAAAAACTAAAGAGAAACGCTGGACAATGGTTAAAAAGCGGAAGAATAAAGTGCAGGGAAAGTGAAAAGGCTACAGGAGAGAAGGGGAGATGGAGAGAGAAAAAAGAGAAGTGTAGAAAAGGGTTTTGTAATCTGGGTATAGTGGTGTTGTGCCGTCTCCATGGTGACAGGCACAAAGGCCCGTGGTTGGCCATTGATGGCTAATTGTATTCTTCACAGCTCTTTTGTTAATTGTTGTCTGCCCAGCTCCCACTTCCTGCTGGGCCACGGCACAAAGCCACGAACAGGAGGGATTAGAAATGGCACATCAGCTTCCCCAATGCACAGCCAACCTCTCTCTACCTCATTCTCTCCCTCTCTTTCATTCTCTCGCTTTCTTTCTGTTTCTCTCTCCCTCTTTCTGTCCCCACAGAGCCGCACCTCCTTTTATCTGCTCCTCACTGTGTGCACTCCCATGACCTCAGAGAGTCCTTCTTTCCTTCTTTACCTTTCATTCTTTCTTCATATGAGGTCTTCACTTCTTTACTCGCACTTATGTGATGTTGGCTTGATTCTTGCTTCTTTACCTACAACACTGTCACAGTTAGCCACACAGATACAATAAGATAACATTACTGTAGAGCATAACCACATTCATGTCTTTCAGTCATGGCAGGCTTGGCTGTTCACCATCACATGGGAAATACGGACTGATGACAACTTTTCACAATTAAAGGACAGTACAAAAAAAGCACTGCTCAAACACAAGATTTGCATATGATGGTTGAAAGATAAGTTAATTTATATAATCTTCATCAGAGGCAGAGGAAGAAGAATGTTCTTGGAGCCAGCCACAGTGTGTCCAATATAAACTGTGATCATTTAAAACTCATTGGATTCTTAAATGCATTCTCTGGGAGATGCAAATTGCTACCTGGATTGTTTTCAGCGGCAAAGTGTTTCTCAGTGAAAGGAACCGGAGCGTTTTTGAACTAGCCTGAAGTTACAGTGAAATGGTGCGAGACTAAGATGCTGTTGTGTGTGTTACGTCCAAAAATGTTTGAATTTATGTGAGGCAAAGGCCAGTGCCCCTGCTACACGTTAATAAAGTCTGGTAGACTGGTAGGTGACACAGTAGAGAATCTCCACCTATCCAAAAACGTGTGTTGTAACTAATCATAAATGGTAAATGGCCTGCATTTGTATAGCGCTTTACTCAGTCCCTAAGGACCCCAAAGCGCTTTACACTACATTCAGTCATTCACCCATTCACACTCACATTCACACACTGGCAATGGCAAGCTACATTGTAGCCACAGCTGCCCTGGGGCGCACTGACAGAGGCATAACTATAAAAAAAGCATAATGTAATTTTAACTTATATATCAGTAAATACTTAACTACTACACGAGTGCTTCCAGTTCATTGGAGGGAGGCGGTGCTAGCATATATCACAGGACTTTTAGGCTTTTATCTTTTATTTCAATGTGTGTTTTTCTGCCCTGCATTTCGTTGCCCTGTACCTGTGCATGTGCAATGACAATAAAGTTGAATTCTATTCTATTCTATTCTATTCTACAAATACTGATTTGTCCTCACTCCGAAGTCATCACATACTGATGCTTGGACAGTAAGCGTCACACTGTAACCCACTGCGCACCTACTTAATGCCACCTTTCAATGTGCAGACATTGAGGGGTTCGACATGTTTCTGTCTGAAATAAACAGCATCTGCTGGTGCTGGCATGGACATGGACGTGTAACCTTTGTAACATTGTAACACTGTTAGTTTAATCTTATTCTGCTATCTTATTGCTACCTTTATATACTGCTGTTTTAAACTGCTAGTTTACTGGTAGTTTATACTGCTAGCTTACTGCTAGCATTATATACTCCTACCTTAATCTGAAAGAATGTATTTATTAAAACTACTACCAACAAACAAAATAAACACACAAACCTCAGAGCTGAAAACTAAGACTTTCAAGCAAACGTTGAGGAGTAAATGCTGTGCCCGCTGATAAAGAATTATCCCTGCTTGATGCAGCTAACACTGCTAGCAAGAGACAAGGTAATTGCTGTTAGCTTGCAGCAATGTTTACAAGAAATCTGCTAAATTTTAAATCCAGCATTTTACCTGGATATTTGTAATGTAGTTGTGCTCCTGCTGTGTAAAACAAACCAGCCGTGTATGGTAACAGCTGAACACAGCTAACACTTCTGTTCTTCACTTTTAAACTTCCATCACTATGATTTATTCTTGTTTTTTCTGCCCTCAGTCATTGGGTTATTCTTTATGTTGTCACTGCCGAGCGTGATTTTGTTGCAAAACCCTTACTTACCCTAAAGTTTTGGTTTTTTTTTTTTAAAAAGTGACCTGGATAGGAGTCAAACTCCTGTTTTTTTTTTCTTCATCACGCATAAAAAGAGACGCTGAAGGTGTACAGTTTCATTCAACACATGGCAAGTAGTGTTCAGTTCAGTTCATTTTTATTTCAAACATTTCAAACATGTGCCTTCACAATCATTACAAAGTATTATTCCATTATTTGTTTGAAAAGGAGTAGGCAGAAGTATTTACTTATTTGTCCCTACCCCCTCAAGTTTTACCTCTCATTCATTTAATTGTTTGTTTGTTTTTTAGTCTTAAAAGTGTGACTGACTAAGAGACAGTGTCTAGTGAGCTAAGAGGTAGAAAGTGTTTCAAATAGTGGATACATACAGCACCCACCAAAAGTATTTGCACTTTACTGTTAGCATACTTTTAGAGGATATTCTAAGGAGCTTAGAAAGAAAAGTGTCTGGACTTCTTTAAGTTGCTTGAAGACGTTAAACCTCTCATCCGAGAAGCTTCTTCAGTTCTAAGAGTCAAATGAGTCCCAGATTTACAGGATATTGTACATGGAGTGGGGAAAAGCCCTGAAAAAAAAAATAGGAATAGTTTTACACCACACTTGTTAAGCATGACAGACTTCTTTGATCAAAAGGTGGAAATTTTAAAAATGACAAGCGGTCAAATCGAACTGAATATCGACAGTATTGATACCAATACTAAAATATTGATATAAGTATCAGATCAATGGTGGCAAAGTATCAATACTTTAAATTCAGTAGCAGACCTCTGAATTCTGTTAAATATTTTTTTATTCATGTATTTATTTTTTTTAAAAAACACACCTCAAACAAACACTCAGAAACAAACACTTTTGTGTCGTGTTTTTTGTTTTGACTGTCAGATCTATTTTATTCATTGCTTGTCTGACACATTAAAAAAAAATCACAGTGTTTAAAACGTGTGATATCGGCACTTAGTGGCATTTTTGTGGCATTTATTTGGTATTGGCTCAATACCAAATTTTGCAGTATGGCACAGCGCTGAATAAAGAAAGCCTCTGTCAACAAAGATCACTCTTTGAATCAACCCAGGCTCACTCATGATCACCCCTCCCCCTTCTAATAATCTTTACTCAGTCCCGAAGACGTTTGAAAGCGCAACTTTACACGCTCTGTAATCTCATGACATTTTAAAGAGCGACCAACTAATCACTGATAACAGATTAGCTTGACTACTAACTGCATTCTCTCTCTTTATTTATTTATTTATTTTATATGTACTTGTAAAGTTAAACGACCCTGCCGGTATCTTTGCTATTAAGTCTTGCTTATTGGATTGGTTATGGATCTAAGAGGGAGAGAAGAGGCCGTCAGTTGGTGAGGTCTCTCCAATCAATAGTCATTAACAGTGTAGTCAATGTGCGTTTCAATAGACACGGGAGCCAGTAACAGATTATCGACTCTCTCTCCCTTGATACACTCGTGTGTGTGTGTGTAAGTGTTCTCACAGCCGCCACCTGGAAATTAGTCCCTCTCCCTTTAAGTGGGAGGTGAGCTGCAGGGCGCTGGGGACGGTGAGAGTTGGAAACCCAGACAAGCAAACAGAAAGTCACCGGGAGTGAGTGAGTGAGTGAGTGT